>NC_140583.1:409390450-409740450 GCF_964204655.1 Triturus cristatus | reverse complement strand
AACTTAGGGTGAACAAAGAAAAATCAAAGAGGATGATGGACGGAGTGTTGAACATTGCAAGCACTCACCCCCAGTCAACTGATCTGGGTTTAATCCCTCATCACTCTTTAGCTCATTCCGCCACCCCAATTCAGACATGGCCATATGCAAATCAGTCTGACCCTGTGCCTCATGGGAACAGTCCAGCCCGATCTGCCAAGCCATATCTTCCCTGGACCGGAAACAAGCATCCTGTGACCGGTTTCTGGCTAATCAGCCGTCATCAACAACGTCACATTCCCCTCTGCCAGTGGTGACTGGATGACGGACGCTCCACGGTTCTCAATCATAAAGGGCCCATGAGTTGTTGCGCACAGGTTTAGTGGCACCCGAGGCATTGCGGCCATCACAGACCTACCACCACGTGGTGCTGACTTGGCTTGCAGGGTTAGTGGCACCCGAAGCTTTGCAGCCGACACAGGCACCCTGCCACGGGATGGTGGCTTTGGGTGCACTGAGGTAAGGCCACCTCAAGTACTGAGCGGGTGTGCAGCCTGCGATGATGCCCCATCCTGGCGGTCCAGACAGCTAAGGTTTTGTGTGCCCTGCTTGACCACAGTGTAGATCAGAGCCAGTGGGCAGTGTGGGCCTACTGCCATGTGGTGTCGCTTCCAGGATCACAGGGTTAGTGGTACCTATTGGGCTGAGTGGGTGTGCAGCCTGCGATGAGGCCAGGTGCACTGGTATGTCCTCTGCCATGGAGTAAACAAGACCCAGCACCAAACGTGAGTCCTTCTGGCCTGTGGAGCAGGGCTGCATGATGTTGAGGGCGCCATGTCCGCAGGCCCTGGGCTTGTGGCTTGCAGTGGCACATGCTGGGACCTCTTGTCTGCACGCTGGTGGCGGAAGGTGAGCAGTGAGGCCTGGGTGTGAATGGTGCCGGTGATAGTTACTAGGCCGGGGGGATGGGGTCCCCGGGGCGAATAAAAATTTGTGGTAGGAACCAGATTTAAAAAAAAAATTGGAGTCACGTCCCTATCGCGGCGCTCCGCGCGGCCCCCTGGTGTGAACACGATGGAGCCGCGACTCCCAGCGGTCCCCCTGGTGTGAATGCGAGGGGTGCGTGACTCCCAACGTGGCCCCCTGGTGTGAACGCAAGGTGTGCACGTTTCCCAGCACGGCTCACTGGTGTGAACGCGAGGGGTGCGCTACTCCTGGCTGCGCTGGGTGCGTGACTCCTATGCCAAAAATGAAGGATTTTTTAATGATACATCTAGGTTGTATGTTTGGAACTTGGGTGGCTCTAAAATGAGCCCTTATGTTTATTTAGAGAAGATGGTAGCTACATGTAAGTGCCGATGCAGAGTCTGAAGTTGTTGAAAAAGACTCTGTTTCCCTCAACTGTGAAATGTAAACCATCTCTCCTGTATATGCCATCCATAATAAAACACAGATTGTTGTTGTGTATGGACCCCATACTATGGTCTCTGAGATAAGCAGAAACAGCTTTATTGGCATTTTTTCGAGCTTTCTCAATCTGTGGACAAAATTGATTGGACCACTTCCATTTCTGTCTTTGGCATATGTTAGAGTAGACAAAGGCAGTTTGGGGGAAAAGCATCATCAATTCTGCAAAGGTGTCCTTCATTAGCATTTCCAGACCTACCCCAGTCAATGTGCCTAGGTCATTGCCACCACAGTGCACAATCATGAGGTCAGGGGGTTGGAAGTGCATAAAGGTTTAAACCAATGGCATCAATTGTTGCCACTTCAATCCTCTATGTCCAATCCATTTAATATCTACATTTTGCAAAGCTAGGTCTTTGTCAATACCTCTGCTTTCAGCATACCCTTTGCACCAGAAAACATAGCTGTGTCCAACAATCCACACTGAGAGCATTTTGAAGGTATCTCTGTAGGTAATCAGAAGATGTCTGTAGCTGAGGTAGGCAGGTGGTAGAATGAAATCTATCTAAAATGGTGGACAACATAGTGTTTTTAAGAAAGTAGAGATTTGATTGGCTGTTTAAGAACACTGTACATTCTAATATAGGGTGCATTTTACTTTGTTTAGAAAGCATGTTTCTTATTGGTTATTTTAAAATGTTTGAAAGGTACAACAGAAAGGATAAGGGCAGGCTTTGCAAAGCCATCCACTCGTGCTTTTCTAATTTGCAACATTGTGTGGTGAACTTGTGACCTGGCAGCTAAGTGTAATGTTGCATGACCTGTTGCTATGGAAACTGATATTAAGGACAAGGGGTGAAGATGTCAGTTGAAAAGTATTATTCTCTGGGACCAACTGAAAATCGTTTTTCAATTTGAAAAAAACTGGGAAGCAATGTCATTTTTGGGTTATGTCTATATGTATCGAAAGTTAGAGGGAATGTTTGCCATTACTGGTTTTACATTGGAGAGTGTGCTCATCTACATTCTCTGTGTAAAAAAGAAAATCCTGATTGAGTGTGTGAGATTTTTCATTCAACAGATTTATTTAAAAGGTGAGTTATATTTTTAAGAGATTTATGTAACATAAATTAGACATTTTTATGAAACTTTGCTGGTTAAATTAATGTATTAAATGTTCGGCTATATATTGGGATAATCGCTATTGAATTTGAAGTTTGTTTAAAAATAGTATGTGCACTAGTATATATATTATTAAGTGTCTTGAAAGGTATAGTTGAATGATGCTTCTTATTTATTAATAATTGTTTTAATATGGATAAAGAATGTGTATTTTCAAAAAACTTTATATCAAGTGCAGTTTATTAGGCATGCATATTTCTTCTCAGTAAAAAAGGTATAGTTTAATAAAATGGCATTATTATAGATAGTTTGGTAAAATGAGGTACAACTGTGCTGTTTGCAAGATGATCATATAAGGTGTTAATGATTACAATTCTGTTATTAGTTTGTACAGTTTGTGTGGTTTTTAGAAATCCTCATGAAAAAGGTGTTGTTGATTACTCTTCTTAATTAAGTCTTTTGAGAGGTACAGTTTGATGATATTTCATATTTCTAGATTTAATTGGCAATATGTATTTTAAAAGAAAACCACTGCATGTTATTCTTTCTGGTATGTATAAGATGTCTCCTTAAATAGATAGTATGTCATGAGTCATATATTTGTTTAGATTGCATTTATATAGTTGTAGCTATATTTACTGAATTAATGAGAGGTACCTGACAGATTGCAGGAGTGCAAAGGTAGTGAATATGTGATAAGTGCATGAGAAGTGTTTTTGTGGTTCTATAATCTCTGATTTCGTAGTTAGTATGTAGGTAAATGTGCACTATCTATACGATCCCATAACCCCCTGCATTCTACTAATTAACTCCTGCAAAAATCCTAGTAGTAGCCAGGCAGTTCAGTAATCACAGTGTCAGTCTCTGCCCACTCCTCCTATCACCCTGACAGAAGCATATCCTTATG
The DNA here is from genome assembly GCF_964204655.1 of Triturus cristatus. Taxonomy (NCBI): domain Eukaryota; kingdom Metazoa; phylum Chordata; class Amphibia; order Caudata; family Salamandridae; genus Triturus; species Triturus cristatus. The sequence continues at coordinate 409,737,035 of NC_140583.1, read as the reverse complement.
TAATCTCTGTGCCAAAAATGAAGCACTTATCAACTCACCCTGCTTTCAACTACCAGCAGTCTTCCTACCCAGTCACTGTCCATGCACTTGCACAATAACTCAGACATGAAGAGACACTGTGCTACAGTCAAATGTGCACAATCTATGCAGGCCCCTAACTCCCTGTAGACTAATCACTCGCTCCTGCAGTATTAAAGATAGTACTCTTGCAGTGCCCCAATCACACTGTCATTCTCTGCCCACTCACACAAGCACGTACAAACTCACCCTGCTCTCAACTACCAGCAGTCTACCTACCCAGTCACTGTCCATTCACTTGTACAATCAATCAGGCATGAAGAGACACTGTGCTACAGTCAAATGTGTACAGTCTATGCAAGACCCTAATCCCCTATAGACTACTCATTCACTCCTGCAATAATACAGATGGTACTCATGCAGTGCCACAATCACACTGTCACTCTCTGTCCACGCTTGCAATCATCCTGACAGAAGCATATCCTTATGTAATCTCTGTGCCAAAACAGAAGCACTTATCAACTCACCCTGCTTTCAACTACCAGCAGTCTTCCTACCCAGTCACTGTCCATGCACTTGTACAATAACTCAGACATGAAGAGACACTGTGCTACAGTCAAATGTGCACAATCTATGCAGGCCCCTAACTCCCTGTAGACTAATGATTCGCTCCTGCAGTATTAAAGATAGTACTCTTGCAGTGCCCCAATCACACTGTCATTCTCTGCCCACTCTTGCAATCATCCTGACAGAACCATGTCCTTATCTAATGTCTGTGCCAAAACACAAGCACTTACAAACTCACCCTGCTCTCAACTACCAGCAGGCTACCTACCCAGTCACTGTCCATGCACTTGTACAATCACTCAGGCATGAAGAGACACTGTGCTACAGTCAAATGTGTACAGTCTATGCAGGACCCTAATCCCCTATAGACTACTCATTCACTCCTGCAATAATACAGATGGTACTCATGCAGTGCCACAATCACACTGTCACTCTCTGTCCACTCTTGCAATCATCCTGACAGAAGAATATCCTTATGTGATCTCTGTGCCAAAACAGAAGCACTTATCAACTCACCCTGCTTTCAACTACCAGCAGTCTTCCTACCCAGTCACTGTCCATGCACTTGTACAATAACTCAGACATGAAGAGACACTGTGCTACAGTCAAATGTGCACAATCTATGCAGGCCCCTAACTCCCTGTAGACTAATGATTCGCTCCTGCAGTATTACAGATAGTACTCATGCAGTGCCCCAATCACACTGTCATTCTCTGCCCACTCTTGCAATCATCCTGACAGAACCATGTCCTTATGTAATCTCTCTGCCGAAACACAAGCACTTATAAACTCACCCTGCTCTCAAATACAACCACTCTATCTAGCCAGTCACTGTCTATGCACTTGTAGTAAGACTCAGGCATTAACACATGCAGTGCTACAGTCAAATGTGCACAATCTATGTAGGTCCCTAACCCCCTGCAAACTACTGATTCACTCCTGCAATAATTCAGATGGTACTCATGCAGTGCCACAATCACACTATCACTCTCTGTCCACTCTTGAAATCATCCTGACAGATCCATGTCCTTATCTAATCTCTGTGCAAAAACAAAAGCACTTATAAACTCACTCTGCTCTCACCTACCAGCAGTCTACCTTCCCAGTCACTATTCATGCACTTGCACACTCACTCAGGCATAAAGAGAAACTGTGCTACAGTCAAATGTGTACAGTCTATGCAGGCCCCTAACCCCCTATAGACTACTGATTCACTCCTGTGATAATCTATATAGTACTCAGGCAGTGCCCCAATCACACTGTCACTCTCTGTTCACTCTTGCAATCACCCTGACAGAACCATGTCCTTATCTAATCTCTGTGCCAAAACACATGCCCATATAAACTCACCCTACTGTCAACTACCAGTAATCTATCTACCCAGTCACTGTCTATGCACTTGTAGAATGACTCAGGCATTAAGAGATTCAGTGCTACAGTCAAATGTGCACAATCTATGCAGGCCCCTAATCCCCTATAGACTACTCATTCACTCCTGCAATAATACAGATGGTACTCATGCAGTGCCACAATCACACTGTCACTCTCAGTCCACTCCTGCAATCATCCTGACAGAACCATGTCCTTCTGTAATCTCTGTGACAAAGCACAAGCACTTATAAGCTCACCCTACTGTCAACTACCAGCACTCTATCTACCCAGTCACTGTCTATGCACTTGTAGAATGACTTAGGCATTATGAGATACAGTGCTACAGTCAAATGTGTACAATCTATGCAGGCCCCTAACCCCCTGTAGACTACTGATTCAGTCTTGCAATAATCCAGATAGTACTCATGCAGTGCCCCAATCACGCTGTCACTCTCTGTCCACTCGTGCAATCATCCTGACAGAACCATGTCCTTATGTAATCTCTCTGCTCAAACACAAGCACTTATAAACTCTCCCTGCTCTCAAATACCACCACTCTATCTACCCAGTCACTGTCTATTCACTTGTAGAATGACTCAAGCATTAACACCCGCAGTTCTACAGTCAAATGTGCACAATCTATGCAGGTCCCTAACCCCCTGCAGACTACTGATTCACTCCTGCAATCCTCCAGTTGGTACTCATGCAGTGCCACAATCACACTATCACTCTCTGTCCACTCTTGCAATCATCCTGACAGAACAAGAGACACTGTGCTACAGTCAAATGTGCAGAATTTATGCAGGTCCCTAACTCCCTATAGACTACTCATTCACTCCTGCAATAATACAGATGGTACTCATGCAGTGCCACAATCACACTTTCACTCACTGTCCACTCTTGCAATCATCCTGACAGAACCATGTCCTTATCTAATCTCTGTGCCAAAGCACAAGCATTTATAAACTCACCCTACTGTCAACTACCAGCACTCTATCTACCTAGTCACTGTCTATGCACTTGTAGAATGACTTAGGCGTTATGAGATACAGTGCTACAGTCAAATGTGTACAATCTATGCAGGCCCCTAACCCCCTGTAGACTACTGATTCAGTCTTGCAATAATCCAGATAGTACTCATGCAGTGCCCCAATTACGCTGTCACTCTCTGTCCACTCTTGCACTCATCCTGACAGAAACATGTCCTTATGTAATCTCTCTGCCGAAACACAAGCACTTATAAACTCACCCTGCTCTCAAATACCACCACTCTATCTACCCAGTCACTGTCTATACACTTGTAGAATGACTCAGGCATTAACACCTGCAGTGCTACAGTCAAATGTGCACAATCTATGTAGGTCCCTAACCCCCTGCAGATGACTGATTCACTCCTGCAATAATCCAGATGGTACTCATGCAGTGGCACAAATACACTATCGCTCTCTGTCCACTCTTGCAATCATCCTGACAGAACCATATCCTTATCTAATCTCTGTGCCAAAACACAAGCACTTACAAACTCACCCTGCTCTCAACTACCAGGAGTCTACCTACCCAGTCACTGTCCATGCACTTGTACAATCACTCAGGCATGAATAGACACTGTGCTACAGTCAAATGTGTACAGTCTATGCAGGACCCTAGCCCCCTATAGACTACTGATTAACTCCTGCAATAATACAGATGGTACTCATGCAGTGCCACAATCACACTGTCACACACTGTCACTCTCTGTCCACTCTTACAATCATCCTGACAGAACCATGTCCTTATGTAATCTCTGTGCCAAAGCACAAGCACTTATAAACTCACCCTACTGTCAACTACCAGCACTCTATCTACCCACTCACTCTCTATGCACTTGTAGAATGACTTAGGCATTATGAGATACAGTGCTACAGTCAAAAGTGTACAATCTATGAATGCCCCTATCCCCCTGTAGACTACTGATTCAGTCCTGCAATTATCCTGATAGTACTCATGCAGTGCCCCAATCACGCTGTCACTCTCTGTCCACTCTTGCAATCATCCTGACAGAACCATGTCCTTATGTAATTTCTCTGCTGAAACACAAGCACTTATAAACTCACCCTGCTCTGAACTACCACCACTCTATCTACCCAGTCACTGTCTATGTAATAGTAGAATGACTCAGGCATTAACACCCGCAGTGCTACAGTCAAATGTGCACAATCTATGTAGGTCCCTAACCCCCTGCAGACTACTTATTCACTCCTGCAATAATCCAGATGGTACTCATGCAGTGCCACAATCACACTATCACACTCTGTCCACTCTTGAAATCATCCTGACAGATCCATGTCCTTATCTAATCTCTGTGCCAAAACACAAGCACTTATAAACTCACCCTGCTCTCACCTACCAACAGTCTACCTACCCAGTCACTGTCCATGCACTTGTGCAATCAGTCAGGCATGAAGAGACACTGTGCTACAGTCAAATTTGTACAGTCTATGCAGGACCCTAAAGCCCTATAGACTACTGATTCACTCCTGCAATAATACAGATGGTACTCATGCAGTGCCACAATCACACTATCACTCTCTGTCCACTCTTGCAATCATCCTGACAGAACAATGTCCTTATCTATTCTCTGTGCCAAAAGACAAGCACTTACAAACTCACCCTGCTTTCAACTACCAGCAGTCTTCCTACCCAGTCACTGTCCATGCACTTGTACAATAACTCAGACATGAAGAGACACTGTGCTACAGTCAAATGTGCAGAATTTATGCAGGTCCCTAACTCCCTATAGACTACTCATTCACTCCTGCAATAATACAGATGGTACTCATGCAGTGCCACAATCACACTTTCACTCTCTGTCCACTCTTGCAATCATCCTGACAGAACCATGTCCTTATCTAATCTCTGTGCCAAAGCACAAGCATTTATAAACTCACCCTACTGTCAACTACCAGCACTCTATCTACCCAGTCACTGTCTATGCACTTGTAGAATGACTTAGGCATTATGAGATACAGTGCTACAGTCAAATGTGTGCAATCTATGCAGGCCCCTAACCCCCGGTAGACTACTGATTCAGTCTTGCAATAATCCAGATAGTACTCATGCAGTGCCCCAATTACGCTGTCACTCTCTGTCCACTCTTGCAAACATCCTGACAGAACCATGTCCTTAAGTAATTTCTCTGCTGAAACACAAGCACTTATAAACTCACCCTGCTCTGAACTACCACCACTCTATCTACCCAGTCACTTTCTATGTACTTGTAGAATGACTCAGACATTAACACCCGCAGTGCTACAGTCAAATGTGCACAATCTATGTAGGTCCCTAACCCCCTGCAGACTACTGATTCACTCCTGCAATAATCCAGATGGTACTCATGCAGTGCCACAATCACACTATCACACTCTGTCCACTCTTGAAATCATCCTGACAGATCCATGTCCTTATCTAATCTCTGTGCCAAAACACAAGCACTCATAAACTCACCCTGCTCTCACCTACCAACAGTCTACCTACCCAGTCACTGTCCATGCACTTGTACAATCAGTCAGGCATGAAGAGACACTGTGCTACAGTCAAATTTGTACAGTCTATGCAGGACCCTAACGCCCTATAGACTACTGATTCACTCCTGCAATATTACAGATGGTACTCATGCAGTCCCACAATCATACTGTCACTCTCTGTCCACTCTTGCAATCATCCTGACAGAACCATGTCCTTATCTAATCTCTGTGCCAAAACATAAGCACTTATAAACTCACCCTGCTCTCAACTACCAGCAGTCTACCTACCCAGTCACTATTGATGCGCTTGTACAATCACTCAGGTATAAAGAGACCCTGTGCTACAGTCAAATGTGCACAATCTATGCAGGCCCCTAACCCACTGTAGACTACTGATTCAGTCCTGCGATAATCCAGATAGTACTCATGCAGTGCTCCAATCACACTGTCACTCTCTGCCCACTCTTGCAATCATCCTGAAAGAACCATGTCCTTATGTAATCTCTCTGCCGAAACACAAGCACTTATAAACTCTCCCTGCTCTCAAAAACCACCACTCTATCTACCCAGTCACTTCTATACACTTGTAGAATGACTCAGGCATTAACACCCGCAGTGGCACAAATACACTATCACTCTCTGTACACTCTTGCAATCATCCTGACGGCACCATATCCTTATCTAATCTCTGTGCCAAAACACAAGCACTTACAAACTCACCCTGCTCTCAACTACCAGCAGTCTACCTACCCAGTCACTGTCCATGCACTTGTACAATCACTCAGGCATGAAGAGACACTGTGCTACAGTCAAATGTGTACAGTCTATGCAGGACCCTAACCCCCTATAGACTACTCATTCACTACTGCAATAATACAGATGGTACGCATGCAGTGCCACAATCACACTGTCACTCTCTGTTCACTCTTGCAATCATCCTGACAGAACCATGTCCTTATCTAATCTCTGTGACAAAACACAAGCACTTATAAACTCACACTACTGTCAACTACCAGCACTCTATCTACCCAGTCACTGTCTATGCACTTGTAGAATGACTTAGGCATTATGAGATAAAGTGCTACAGTCAAATGTGTACAATCTATGAAGGCCCCTAACCCCCTGTAGACTACTCATTCAGTCCTGCAATTATCCAGATAGTACTCATGCAGTGACCCAATCACGCTGTCACTCTCTGTCCACTCTTGCAATCATCCTGACAGAACCATGTCCTTATGTAATTTCTCTGCTGAAACCCAAGCACTTATAACTCACCCTGCTCTCAACTACAACCACACTATCTACCCAGTCACTGTCTATGCACTTGTAGAATAACTCAGGCATTAACACCTGCAGTGCTACAGTCAAATGTGCACAATCTATGTAGGTCCCTAACCCCCTGCAGACTACTGATTCACTCCTGCAATAATCCAGATGGTACTCATGCAGTGCCACAATCACACTATCACTCTCTGTCCACTCTTGAAATCATCCTGACAGATCCATGTCCTCATCTAATCTCTGTACCAAAAGACAAGAACTTACAAACTCACCATGCTTTCAACTACCAGCAGTCTTCCTACCCAGTCACTGTCCATGCACGTGTACAATAACTCAGACATGAAGAGACACTGTGCTACAGTCAAATGTGTACAGTCTATGCAGGACCCTAACCCCCTATAGACTACTCATTCACTCCTGCAATAATACAGATGGTACTCATGCAGTGCCACAATCACACTGTCACTCTCTGTCCACTCTTGCAATAATCCTCACAGAACCATGTCCTTATCTTATCTCTGTGCCAAAGCACAAGCACTTATAAACTCACCCTACTGTCAACTACCAGCACTCTATCTACCCAGTCACTGTCTATGCACCTGTAGAATGACTTAGGCATAATGAGATACAGTGCTACAGTCAAATGTGTACAATCTATGCAGGCCCCTAACCCCCTGTAGACAACTGACTCAGTTTTACAATAATCCAGATAGTACTCATGCAGTGCCCCAATCACGCTGTCACTCTCTGTCCACTCTTGCAATCATCCTGACAGAACCATGTCCTTATGTAATCTCATTGCCGAAACACAAGCACTTATAAACTCACCCTACTGTCAACTACCAGCACTCTAGCTACCCATTCACTGTCTATTCACTTGTAGAATGACTTAGGCATAATGAGATACGGTGCTACAGTCAAATGTGTACAATCTATGCAGGCCCCTAACCCCCTGTAGACTACTGATTCACTCCTGCAATAATCCAGATGGTACTCATGCAGTGCCACAATCACACTATCACTCTCTGTCCACTCTTGCAATCATCCTGACGGAACCATCTCCTTATCTAATCTCTGTGCCAAAACACAAGCACTTATAAACTCACCGTGCTCTCACCTACCAGCAGTCTACCTACCCAGTCACTATCCATGCGCTTGTACAATCACTCAGGCATAAAGAGACACTGTGCTACAGTCAAATGTGTACAGTCTATGCAGGCCCCTAACCCCCTATAGACTACTGATTCACTCCTGTGATATTCTATGTAGTACCCAGGCAGTGCCCCAATCACACTGTCACTCTCTGTTCACTCTTGCAATCATCCTGACAGAACCATGTCCTTATCTAATCTCTGTGCCAAAGCACAAGCACTTATAAACTCACCCTACTGTCAACTACCAGCACTCTATCTACCCAGTCACTGTCTATGCACTTGTAGAATGACTTAGGCATTATGAGATAAAGTGCTACAGTCAAATGTGTACAATCTATGAAGGCCCCTAACCCCCTCTAGACTACTGATTCAGTCCTGCAATTATCCAGATAGTACTCATGCAGTGACCCAATCACGCTGTCACTCTCTGTCTACTCTTGCAATCATCCTGAGAGAACCATGTCCTTATGTAATTTCTCTGCTGAAACACAAGCACTTATAACTCACCCTGCTCTCAACTACCACCACACTATCTACCCAGTCACTGTCTATGCACTTGCAGAATGACTCAGGAATTAACACCTGCAGTGCTACAGTCAAATGTGCACAATCTATGTAGGTCCCTAACCCCCTGCAGACTACTGATTCACTCCTGCAATAATCCAGATGGTACTCATGCAGTGCCACAACCACACTATCACTCTCTGTCCACTCTTGAAATCATCCTGACAGATCTGTGTGCTTATCTAATCTCTGTACCAAAAGACAAGCACTTACAAACTCACCTTGCTTTCAACTACCAGCAGTCTTCCTACCCAGTCACTGTCTATGCACTTGTACACTAACTCAGACATGAAGAGACACTGTGCTACAGTCAAATGTGTACAGTCTATGCAGGACCCTGACCCCCTATAGACTACTCATTCACTCCTGCAATAATACAGATGGTACTCATGGAGTGCCACAATCACACTGTCACTCTGTCCACTCTTGCAATAATCCTCACAGAACCATGTCCTTATCTTATCTCTGTGCCAAAGCACAAGCACTTATAAACTCACCCTACTGTCAACTACCAGCACTCTATCTACCCAGTCACTGTCTATGCACTTGTAGAATGACTTAGGCATAATGAGATACAGTGCTACAGTCAAATGTGTACAATCTATGCAGGCCCCTAACCCCCTGTAGGCAACTGACTCAGTCTTGCAATAATCCAGATAGTACTCATGCAGTACCCCAATCACGCTGTCACTCTCTGTCCACTCTTGCAATCATCCTGACAGAACCATGTCCTTATGTAATCTCACTGCTGAAACACAAGCACTTATAAACTCACCCTACTGTCAACTACCAGCACTCTATCTACCCATTCACTGTCTATTCACTTGTAGAATGACTTAGGCATAATGAGATACAGTGCTGCAGTCAAATGTGTACAATCTATGCAGGCCCCTAACCCCCTGTAGACTACTGATTCACTCCTGCAATAATCCAGATGGTACTCATGCAGTGCCACAATCACACTATCACTCTCTGTCCACTCTTGCAATCATCCTGACGGAACCATGTCCTTATCTAATCTCTGTGCCAAAACACAAGCACTTACAAACTCACCGTGCTCTCACCTACCAGCCGTCTACCTACCCAGTCACAATCCATGCGCTTGTACAATCACTCAGGCATAAAGAGACACTGTGCTACAGTCAAATGTGTACAGTCTATGCAGGCCCCTAACCCCCTATAGACTACTGATTCACTCCTGTGATATTCTATGTAGTACCCAGGCAGTGCCCCAATTACACTGTCACTCTCTGTTCACTCTTGCAATCATCCTGACAGAACCATGTCCTTATCTAATCTCTGTGCCAAAACACATGCCCTTATAAACTCACCCTACTGTTAACTACCAGTAATCTATCTACCCAGTCACTGTTTATGCACTTGTAGAATGACTCAGGCATTAAGAGATACAGAGCTACAGCCAAATGTGCACAATCTATGCAGGCCCCTAACCCCCTATAGACTACTCATTCACTCCTGCAATAATACAGATGGTACTCATGCAGTGCCACAATCACACTGTCACTCTCTGTCCACTCTTGCAATCATCCTGACAGAACCATGTCCTTATCTAATCTCTGTGCCAAAGCACAAGCACTTATAAACTCACCCTACTGTCAACTACCAGCACTCTATCTGCCCAGTCACTGTCTATGCACTTGTAGAATGACTTAGGCATTATGAGATAAAGTGCTACATTCATATGTGTACAATCTATTAACTTGTAGAATGACTCAGGCATTAACACCTGCAGTGCTACAGTCAAATGTGCACAATCTATGTAGGTCCCTAACCCCCTGCAGACTACTGATTCACTCCTGCAATAATCCAGATGGTACTCATGCAGTGCCACAATCACACTATCACTATCTGTTCAACAGCCACGCCGTCTAGAAGGGTCGTTCGTCGTCGTCGTTCGTACAGGTCCGGTCGTGCGATGCGCGTTCTTACGCGACATCAGTCACGGCACCAGGGATTTTTCGTTGAAATAATCTCTCGTTGAAAAATAAGAAAAAGGAAAAGAGAGAAAAAGAAGCTAACATCGGGGAAGATCCAGCTGCTGTTAATTAGTTCTGCAGATTTGATCCCCCGCGATACCTAGTTTTGAAGTGGTTCCTCTGTTCCGGTGGAATCTCATCTAGAAAATATTTGCGTTGCCACTTCTTATCTAGAAAAACTGTTTTGGGACAACATCTTGCTAACAATTTTATGATGATTAGAAGGGTTCCTTGGGTGGGTAGAACAAATAAGAGTCTGACAGGCGATTGTATTGTTATAAGTTTCAGATCTCCAAGGCTGGTTGAGGATATATTGAAACAGGCGGGGTCAGTGAGAATCCAGACGGATTTTGTTAATGTTCTTCCTTTGGGCTTCTTTTATCCTCCTTCTCAAGCTGGACCGCCACTGTGTGACCCCTCTAGAGGTATAAGCTTAAACAACTATGCTGTCCCTATTTTTAATAGATTTGATGCTCTCTCAAATCTAAATGATAACGAATGACTAGGGACATTGGCTGAGTGTAATACCCGAGTTAGCGGGGCAACTGGCTGTGATGAAAATATACTGCAGCCAACAGATGATAGTCTTGACGTATCTACTTTTGGTTCATTGGGCAATTTACTTAGACTGGTCAGTTGGAACATAGCCGGGCTAAAAAATAAAATTGATGACCCAGCTTGGCGGGCACTTATAGGTTCAGGACATATCATTATCCTACAAGAAACCTGGGATACAGAGAACACCTTGTTCGTTGATGGCTATAGGAGTTTTTTTGTCCCAGCTGTACCCTCAAATGCTGGGAGGGCAAAGGGTGGGCTGGTCACTCTAATCTCCGCTAGTATTTCAGGTCAACAGATCCAAATAGACACAGGTTCACGGAACAGTTTGGCTGTAGAAATTTCCCTGTCTGAGGGAGGCGTTCTTTTAATTGTAAATTTTTATAATTCTTTTGAAAGAGTCACCACAACGGATCATCTCTTAGCTTTAACACGCTTTTTGGCGGCTTACAAAGACGCTAACCATAATGACTGTTTTATTATAATTTCGGGTGACTTTAACATCCACGGCTGTCCTGACACTTGTCAGACCTTTGACCCATTAGGATCATCTATACAAGGTGATGCTCATTTTGAGCACTCTGTTCAGGGAGAATGTCTTGAGTCATTGTTAGCAGACTTCGGCCTTATACTCCCTTCTTTGACGTCGGAGGAAATTCCCACTTTTAAAGGGAATGGTAAACACTCTGTCATCGATTATATTTTTATTAGCTTTGCACTTGGTAAAATGATTCACGGTTACAAGGTGATGTGGTCACACTTCAGTGACCATAACCCTGTGGTCCTTAGCATTTCAGAAACTCTTATTACCCGCACTAAAACTACGGGCAGGACGGATAAATTCAATATCCGCCCCTCTGACCAGAATCGTAGGATTAGATGGAACAAAATTATTCCGGAGGATTTCCACTCTAATTTAAAAAGGAAGGTGGGTTCAGAGATAAATACTTGTTTGAACACGGATGCCGGTAATAATGTAGTATTAGAGGCTTACTCTGTAATTTGTTCACAAATCTCTGCTGATCTCAGCTGCCCAGTTAAGGGTAATGATAATATAGACCTGGGATGGTTTGATAGTAACTGCTCTCTGGCTAACAGAAGGCTGAAGGCTGCTTTACGTTGTAAACCTATCAACAGGCCGATTATTGCTATGCTGAGGAAAGATTATGATAAAGCTTTGAAAACTAGAAAGCAAGAGATCAGAGAGGAGGCTTGGGCGGAACTAGCTTCCGTGGATGTTCTTAGAAATAGTGCAAAGTTCTGGTCTGTGGTGAATAAACCCTATCTTAGCGACGCTTGTAACGGCCAATTAGATTGCGGAATAGGGGAAGATTTGTGGTGTACCCATTTTAAGTCAGTCTATGAAGGGGTTAGAAATGGGGCACAGCCCCCATCCTCCTCCGTTGTAAATCAATATACTTTAACGGTTTCTAAGACCGAGGTAGTCGAGGCCATTGAAAAGATGACAAGCAACAAAGCCCCGGGCCCGGATGGTGTTCCGGTTGATCTTTATAAAACTGACCTTGAGACTTGGTCTGTGGTTTTAATGAATGTTTTTAATAGGATTTGTGTTTCAGGCATCCCGGATACTTGGTCTGAATCCGTGATTATACCCATTTTTAAAAAAGGTTGCAGGGGGGATCCTAGTTGTTACCGCCCTATCTCCCTCATCGATTCTGCAGTCAAAGTCCTTGGGCGTGTAGTTTTGGGGAGACTATCTGCGTGGTTGGAGGATAATGAGACCCTATCTTGCCTACAATATGGGTTCAGAGCAGGCCGAGGTACTATAGATCAAAGTCTGAACCTATATTTATTAATAGGCAAATACACTATTGCCAAAAAAGGGAAATTATATCTTGCCTTTATGGACCTGTCCTCGGCCTTTGACCGAGTAAACCGGTCAAAGCTATGGGATCTGCTTCTTAAGTGTGGCATTGATGAAAACATTGTATTTTTCCTGGCTGATTTACATAGGGATCTCACCGCCACTGTTAGATATGACCGCCTGGGCAACTGTACTAGTAGGATTGGAATTTCGAATGGTGTTAGACAGGGCTGTATTCTAGCCCCCCTGCTTTTTACTTTATATATTAATGATCTAGGTGCTGTTTTGACCAAATCGTGCAAGGACATTCCTAGAGCTGGCAAATTTTCTATTCCGGCATTATTATACGCCGATGATGCCGACTTGCTAGCACGTACTCCTGTGGGTCTGCAACGGTTGCTGGACTCATTTGCAAATTTTATGAAAGCACTTGATCTCAGCGTGAATTTTTCCAAATCTCATGTTATGATTATGGGGTGTAAAGTAAAAAAAGCTAAGAGCTTGTATTGCGAAGGGCATGTTTTATCCCGCGTCAGTAGATTTCCCTATTTGGGGGTTATCTTTGATGATAGTCTTAACTGGTCTCCGCAATTGGCGGCTAAGCGTAATACTTTTGTTAGATCTACCTTAGCTGTATTAGACTTTGCCCGCAAATTGGGGGTGAAGCCCATGCAGGCCATTTTGAACATTTATGTTGCAAAATGTCTTTCTATAGCAACGTATGGGGCTGAATTATGGGGAATTAAAGATGTAAAAATTCTTCAAATAGTTGAGGACAAATTTTTAAAATCTATTTTATCTCTTCCTCAGTCAACCCCTGCCTTTATTGTTCATCAGGAATGCGGGTTAGACCACCTTGTGGACCGTATTGCTCTAGCGCCCATGTTAAAATGGATTACAACCTGGCTAAACCCTGATTTGGAATTAAATCACGCAATTTTAAAGGATTGTTTATCTCTTGAGTATGGCACCTCCATCCCCTGGATAAACTATGTTAAGAATTTATCAAGAGAACTAGGTCGTCCAGAATTATTTGATGCTCCTGGCAGTCTAACTAAGGGGGATTTAAAATGGGTGAAAGTTGAATATAAAAATCGGATAACTTTAGAAAGAGAAGATAAGGAGCTACTTAAACCTTCAGTCAGGGCTCATCAGTTATTAATCACCTCAAACAGTATTGAACCCTACCTGGTCATTGTTAATAACATGAATCATCGTTTTTTACTTACCAGGTTCAGACTGAACAAATTTCATCTTTTGCTCACCGATTCCCCAGGGTGGTCAAGGGAGAAGGACCTGGGAATCTGTTCTTGTGACGGTTTTTCCCTTAAAGATACAGTGCACTTTATCTTCTTTTGTAAATACTTGGCTCCCATTCGTAAAAAACATATCATCCCCCTTATTAAGGAGAAAGGTTTTAGGCAAGTTAAACCTGCCCTTTTATATTTACAATTGCTGGGATCAACGTGGGAGATCTTTAATATTGCCAAATTTTTAGCAACCTCAATGAGATTAAGGAAGAAAATTTCTTGGACATAATCATTATTTGGGTAATTCATGAATTGTAACCACTACCTTGTATGCCTTTTTAATTCATTCGTAGTGTTTTAATGTTAAATGTTATTTATATTGTATGTATATATTTATATGCTTTTATGGTTTTTGTTATGAAACCGAATAAAGTAATTTTAAATGACTGACACACTATCACTCTCTGTCCACTCTTGAAATCATCCTGACAGATCCATGTCCTTATCTAATCTCTGTACCAAAAGACAAGCACTTACAAACTCACCTTGCTTTCAACTACCAGCAGTATTCCTACCCAGTCACTGTCTATGCACTTGTACAATAACTCAGACATGAAGAGACACTGTGCTACAGTCAAATGTGTACAGTCTGTGCAGGACCCTGACCCCCTATAGACTACTCATTCACTCCTGCAATAATACAGATGGTACTCATGCAGTGCCACAATCACACTGTCACTCTCTGTCCACTCTTGCAATAATCCTGACAGAACCATGTCCTTATCTTATCTCTGTGCCAAAGCACAAGCACTTATAAACTCACCCTACTGTCAACTACCAGCACTCTATCTACCCAGTCACTGTCTATGCACTTGTAGAATGATTTAGGCATTATGAGATACAGTGCTACAGTCAAATGTGTACAATCAATGCAGGCCCCTAACCCTCTGTAGACTACTGATTCACTCCTGCAATAATCCAGATGGTACTCATGCAGTGCCACAATCACACTATCACTCTCTGTCCACTCTTGCAATCATCCTGACAGAACCATGTCCTTATCTAATCTCTGTGCCAAAACACAAGCACTTATAAACTCACCCTGCTCTCACCTACCAGCAGTCTACCTACCCAGTCACTATCCATGCGCTTGTACAATCACTCAGGCATAAAGAGACACTTTGCTACAGTCAAATGTGTACAGTCTATGCAGGCCCCTAACCCCCTATAGACTACTGATTCACTCCTGTGATAATCTATGTAGTACTCAGGCAGTGCCCCAATCACACTGTCACTCTCTGTTCACTCTTGCAATCATCCTGACAGAACCATGTCCTTATCTAATCTCTGTGCCAAAACACATGCCCTTATAAACTCACCCTACTGTCAACTACCAGTAATCTATCTACCCAGTCACTGTCTATGCACTTGTAGAATGACTCAGGCATTTAGAGATACAGTGCTACAGTCAAATGTGCACAATCTATGCAGGCCCCTAACCCCCTATAGACTACTCATTCACTCCTGCAATAATCCAGATGGTACTCATGCAGTGCCACAATCACAATGTCACTCTCTGTCCACTCTTGCAATCATACTGACGGAACCATGTCCTTATCTAATCTCTGTGCCAAAACACAAGCACTTACAAACTCACCGTGCTCTCACCTACCAGCCATCTACCTACCCAGTCACAATCCATGCGCTTGTACAATCACTCAGGCATAAAGAGACACTGTGCTACAGTCAAATGTGTACAGTCTATGCAGGCCCCTAACCCCCTATAGACTACTGATTCACTCCTGTGATAATCTATGTAGTACTCAGGCAGTGCCCCAATCACACTGTCACTCTCTGTTCATTCTTGCAATCATCCTGACAGAACCATGTCCTTATCTAATCTCTGTACCAAAACACATGCCCTTATAAACTCATCCTACTGTCAACTACCAGCACTCTATCTACCCAGTCACTGTCTATGCACTTGTAGAATGACTTAGGCATTATGAGATACAGTGCTACAGTCAAATGTGTACAATCTATGCAGGCCCCTAACCCCCTGTAGACTACTGATTCAGTCTTGCAATAATCCAGATAGTACTCATGCAGTGCCCCAATCACGCTGTCACTCTCTGTCCACTCTTGCAATCATCCTGACAGAACCATGTCCTTATGTAATCTCTCTGCTCAAACACAAGCACTTATAAACTCTCCCTGCTCTCAAATACCACCACTCTATCTACCCAGTCACTGTCTATGCACTTGTAGAATGACTCAAGCATTAACACCCGCAGTTCTACAGTCAAATGTGCACAATCTATGCAGGTCCCTAACCCCCTGCAGACTACTGATTCACTCCTGCAATCCTCCAGTTGGTACTCATGCAGTGCCACAATCACACTATCACTCTCTGTCTACTCTTGCAATCATCCTGACAGAACCATGTCCTTATGTAATCTCACTGCCGAAACACAAGCACTTATAAACTCACCCTACTGTCAACTACCAGCACTCTATCTACCCATTCACTGTCTATTCACTTGTAGAATGACTTAGGCATAATGAGATACAGTGCTGCAGTCAAATGTGTACAATCTATGCAGGCCCCTAACCCCCTGTAGACTACTGATTCACTCCTGCAATAATACAGATGGTACTCATGCAGTGCCACAATCACACTATCACTCTCTGTCCACTCTTGCAATCATCCTGACGGAACCATGTCCTTATCTAATCTCTGTGCCAAAACACAAGCACTTACAAACTCACCGTGCTCTCACCTACCAGCCGTCTACCTACCCAGTCACAATCCATGCGCTTGTACAATCACTCAGGCATAAAGAGACACTGTGCTACAGTCAAATGTGTACAGTCTATGCAGGCCCCTAACCCCCTATAGACTACTGATTCACTCCTGTGATATTCTATGTAGTACCCAGGTAGTGCCCCAATTACACTGTCACTCTCTGTTCACTCTTGCAATCATCCTGACAGAACCATGTCCTTATCTAATCTCTGTGCCAAAACACATGCCCTTATAAACTCACCCTACTGTTAACTACCAGTAATCTATCTACCCAGTCACTGTTTATGCACTTGTAGAATGACTCAGGCATTAAGAGATACAGATCTACAGCCAAATGTGCACAATCTATGCAGGCCCCTAACCCCCTATAGACTACTCATTCACTCCTGCAATAATACAGATGGTACTCATGCAGTGCCACAATCACACTGTCACTCTCTGTCCACTCTTGCAATCATCCTGACAGAACCATGTCCTTATCTAATCTCTGTGCCAAAGCACAAGCACTTATAAACTCACCCTACTGTCAACTACCAGCACTCTATCTACCCAGGCACTGTCTATGCACTTGTAGAATGACTTAGGCATTATGAGATAAAGTGCTACATTCATATGTGTACAATCTATGAAGGCCCCTAACCCCCTCTAGACTACTGATTCAGTCCTGCAATTATCCAGATAGTACTCATGCAATGACCCAATCATGCTGTCACTCTCTGTCCACTCTTGCAATCATCCTGACAGAACCATGTCCTTATGTAATTTCTCTGCTGAAACACAAGCAGTTATAACTCACCCTGCTCTCAACTACCACCACACTATCTACCCAGTCACTGTCTATGCACTTGTAGAATGACTCAGGCATTAACACCTGCAGTGCTACAGTCAAATGTGCACAATCTATGTAGGTCCCTAACCCCCTGCAGACTACTGATTCACTCCTGCAATAATCCAGATGGTACTCATGCAGTGCCACAATCACACTATCACTCTCTGTCCACTCTTGACATCATCCTGACAGATCCATGTCCTTATCTAATCTCTGTACCAAAAGACAAGCACTTACAAACTCACCTTGCTTTCAACTACCAGCAGTCTTCCTACCCAGTCACTGTCTATGCACTTGTACAATAACTCAGACATGAAGAGACACTGTGCTACAGTCAAATGTGTACAGTCTATGCAGGACCCTGACCCCCTATAGACTACTCATTCACTCCTGCAATAATACAGATGGTACTCATGCAGTGCCACAATCACACTGTCACTCTCTGTCCACTCTTGCAATAATCCTGACAGAACCATGTCCTTATCTTATCTCTGTGCCAAAGCACAAGCACTTATAAACTCACCCTACTGTCAACTACCAGCACTCTATCTACCCAGTCACTGTCTATGCACTTGTAGAATGATTTAGGCATTATGAGATACAGTGCTACAGTCAAATGTGTACAATCAATGCAGGCCCCTAACCCTCTGTAGACTACTGATTCACTCCTGCAATAATCCAGATGGTACTCATGCAGTGCCACAATCACAATGTCACTCTCTGTCCACTCTTGCAATCATCCTGACGGAACCATGTCCTTATCTAATCTCTGTGCCAAAACACAAGCACTTACAAACTCACCGTGCTCTCACCTACCAGCCGTCTACCTACCCAGTCACAATCCATGCGCTTGTACAATCACTCAGGCATAAAGAGACACTTTGCTACAGTCAAATGTGTACAGTCTATGCAGGCCGCTAACCCCCTATAGACTACTGATTCACTCCTGTGATAATCTATGTAGTACTCAGGCAGTGCCCCAATCACACTGTCACTCTCTGTTCACTCTTGCAATCATCCTGACAGAACCATGTCCTTATCTAATCTCTGTGGCAAAACACATGCCCTTATAAACTCACCCTACTGTCAACTACCAGTAATCTATCTACCCAGTCACTGTCTATGCACTTGTAGAATGACTCAGGCATTTAGAGATACAGTGCTACAGTCAAATGTGCACAATCTATGCAGGCCCCTAACCCCCTATAGACTACTCATTCACTCCTGCAATAATATAGATGGTACTCATGCAGTGCCACACTCACAATGTCGTCACTCTTTGTCCACTCTTTCAATCATCCTGACAGAACCATGTCCTTATCTAATCTCTGTGACAAAGCACAAGCACTTAGAAGCTCAACCCTACTGTCAACTACCAGCACTCTATCTACCCAGTCACTGTCTATGCACTTGTAGAATAACTTAGGCATTATGAGATACAGTGCTACAGTGAAATATGTACAATCTATGCAGGCCCCTAACCCCCTGTAGATTACTGATTCAGTTCTGCAATAATCCAGATAGTACTCATGCAGTGCCCCAATCACGCTGTCACTCTCTGTCCACTCTTGCAATCATCCTGACAGAACCATGTCCTTATGTAATCTCTCTGCTGAAACACAAGCACTTATAAACTCTCCCTGCTCTCAAATACCACCACTCTATCTACCCAGTCACTGTCTATGCACTTGTAGAATGACTCAAGCGTTAACACCCACAGTGCTACAGTCAAATGTGCACAATCTATGCAGGTCCCTAACCCCCTGCAGACTACTGATTCACTCCTGCAATACTCCAGATGGTACTCATGCAGTGCCACAATCACACTATCACTCTCTGTCCACTCTTGCAATCATCCTGACAGAACCATGTCCTTATGTAATCTCTGTGCAAAAAGACAAACACTTACAAACTCACCCTGCTTTCAACTATCAGCAGTCTTCCTACCCAGTCACTGTCCACGCACTTGTACAACAACTCAGACATGAAGAGACACTGTGCTACAGTCAAATGTGCAGAATCTATGCAGGTCCCTAACTCCCTATAGACTACTCATTCACTCCTGCAATAATACAGATGGTACTCATGCAGTGCCACAATCACACTGTCACTCTCTGTCCACTCTTGCAATCATCCTGACAGAACCATGTCCTTATCTAATCTCTGTGCCAAAGCTCAAGCATTTATAAACTCACCCTACTGTCAACTACCAGCACTCGATCTACCCAGTCACTGTCTATGCACTTGTAGAATGACTCAGGCATTAACACCCGCAGTGCTACAGTCAAATGTGCAGAATCTATGTAGGTCCCTAACCCCCTGCAGATGACTGATTCACTCCTGCAATAATCCAGATGGTACTCATGCAGTGGCACAAATACACTATCACTCTCTGTCCACTCTTGCAATCATCCTGACAGAACCATATCCTTATCTAAACTCTGTGCCAAAACACAAGCACTCACAAATTCACCCTGCTCTCAAATACCACCACTCTATCTACCCAGTCACTGTCCATGCACTTGTACAAACACTCAGGCATGAAGAGACACTGTGCTACAGTCAAATGTGTACAGTCTATGCAGGACCCTAACCCCCTATAGACTACTGATTCACTCCTGCAATAATACAGATGGTACGCATGCAGTGCCACAATCACACTGTCGCTCTCTGTCCACTCTTGCAATAATCCTGACAGAACCATGTCCTTATCTTATCTCTGTGCCAAAGCACAAGCACTTATAAACTCACCCTACTGTCAACTACCAGCACTCTATCTACCCAGTCACTGTCTATGCACTTGTAGAATGACTTAGGCATTATGAGATACAGTGCTATAGTCAAATGTGTACAATCTATGCAGGCCCCTAACCCCCTGTAGACTACTGATTCACTCCTGCAATAATCCAGATGGTACTCATGTAGTGCCACAATCCCACTATCACTCTCTGTCCACTCTTGCAATCATCCTGACAGAACCATGTCCTTATCTAATCTCTGTGCCAAAACACAAGCACTTATAAACTCACCCTGCTCTCACCTACCAGCAGTCTACCTACCCAGTCACTGTCCATGCACTTGTACAATACCTCAGACATGAAGAGACACTGTGCTACAGTCAAATGTGTACAGTCTATGCAGGACCCTAACCCCCTATAGACTACTCATTCACTCCTGCAATAATACAGATGGCACTCATGCAGTGCCACAATCACACTGTCACTCTCTGTCCACTCTTACAATCATCCTGACAGAACCATGTCCTTATCTAATCTCTGTGCCAAAGCACAAGCACTTATAAACTCACCCTACTGTCAACTACCAGCACTCTATCTACCCATTCACTGTCTATGCACTTGTAGAATGACTTAGGCATTATGAGATACAGTGCTACAGTCAAATGTGTATAATCTATGCAGGCCCCTAACCCCCTGTTGACTACTGATTCACTTCTGCAATAATCCAGATGGTACTCATGCAGTGCCACATTCACACTATCACTCTCTGTCCACTCTTGCAATCATCCTGACAGAACCATGTCCTTATCTAATCTCTGTGCCAAAACATAAGCACTTATAAACTCACCCTGCTCTCACCTACCAGCAGTCTACCTACCCAGTCACAATCCATGCACTTGTACAATCACTCAGGTATAAAGAGACCCTGTGCTACAGTCAAATGTGCACAATCTATGCAGGCCCCTAACCCCCTGCAGACTACTGATTCAGTCCAGCGATAATCCAGATAGTACTCATGCAATGCTCCAATCACACTGTCACTCTCTGCCCACTCTTGCAATCATCCTGACAGAACCATGTCCTTATCTAATCTCTCTGCCGTAACACCAGCACTAATAAAGTCACCCTGCTCTCAACTACCACCACTCTATCTACCCAGTCACTGTCCATGCACTTGTAGAATCATTGAGTCAGGCATTAAGAGATACAGTGCTACAGTCAAATGTGCACAATCTATCCAGGCCCCTAACCCCCTATAGACTACTGATTCAGTCCTGCAATAATCCAGATAGTACTCATGCAGTGCCCCAATCACGTTGTCACTCTCTGTCCACTCTTGCAATCATCCTGACAGAACCATGTCCTTATGTAATCTCTCTGCCGAAACACAAGCACTTATAAACTCTCCCTGCTCTCAAATACCACCACTCTATCTACCCAGTCACTGTCTATACACTTGTAGAATTACTCAGGCATTAACACCCGCAGTGCTTCAGTCAAATGTGCACAATCTATGTAGGTCCCTAACCCCCTGCAGATGACTGATTCACTCCTGAAATAATCCAGATGGTACTCATGCAGTGGCACAAATACACTATCACTCTCTGTCCACTCTTGCAATCATCCTGACAGCACCATATCCTTATCTAATCTCTGTGTCAAAACACAAGCACTTACAAACTCACCCTGCTCTCAACTACCAGCCGTCTACCTACCCAGTCACTGTCCATGCACTTGTACAATCACTCAGGCATGAAGAGACACTGTGCTACAGTCAAATGTGTACAATCTATGCAGGATCCTAACCCCCTATAGACTACTGATTCACTCCTGCAATAATACAGATGGTACGCATGCAGTGCCACAATCACACTGTCACTCTCTGTCCACTCTTGCAATCATCCTGAGAGAACCATGTCCTTATCTAATCTCTGTGCCAAAGCACAAGCACTTATAAACTCACCCTACTGTCAACTACCAGCACTCTATCTACCCAGTCACTGTCTATGCACTTGTAGAATGACTTAGGCATTATGAGATAAAGTGCTACAGTCAAATGTGTACAATCTATGAAGGCCCGAACCCCCTGTAGACTACTGATTCAGTCCTGCAATTATCCAGATAGTACTCATGCAGTGACCCAATCACGCTGTCACTCTCTGTCCACTCTTGAAATCATCCTGACAGAACCATGTCCTTATGCAATGTCTCTGCTGAAACACAAGCACTTATAACTCACCCTGCTCTCAACTACCACCACTCTATCTACCCAGTCACTGTCTATGCACTTGTAGAATGACTCAGGCATTAACACCTGCAGTGCTACAGCCAAATGAGCACAATCTATGTAGGTCCCTAACCCCCTGCAGATGACTGATTCACTCCTGCAATAATCCAGATGGTACTCATGCAGTGGCACAATCACACTATCACTCTCTGCCCACTCTTGCAATCATCCTGACAGAACAATGTCCTTATCTATTCTCTGTGCCAAAAGACAAGCACTTACAAACTCACCCTGCTTTCAACTACCAGCAGTCTTCCTACCCAGTCACTGTCCATGCACTTGTACAATAACTCAGACATGAAGAGACACTGTGCTACAGTCAAATGTGTACAGTCTATGCAGGACCCTAACCCCCTATAGACTACTCATTCACTCCTGCAATAATACAGATGGTATTCATGCAGTGCCACAATCACAATGTCACTCTTTGTCCACTCTTTCAATCATCCTGACAGAACCATGTCCTTATCTAATCTCTGTGACAAAGCACAAGCACTTAGAAGCTCAACCCTACTGTCAACTACCAGCACTCTATCTACCCAGTCACTGTCTATGCACTTGTAGAATAACTTAGGCATTATGAGATACAGTGCTACAGTGAAATATGTACAATCTATGCAGGCCCCTAACCCCCTGTAGATTACTGATTCAGTTCTGCAATAATCCAGATAGTACTCATGCAGTGCCCCAATCACGCTGTCACTCTCTGTCCACTCTTGCAATCATCCTGACAGAACCATGTCCTTATGTAATCTCTCTGCTGAAACACAAGCACTTATAAACTCTCCCTGCTCTCAAATACCACCACTCTATCTACCCAGTCACTGTCTATGCACTTGTAGAATGACTCAAGCGTTAACACCCACAGTGCTACAGTCAAATGTGCACAATCTATGCAGGTCCCTAACCCCCTGCAGACTACTGATTCACTCCTGCAATACTCCAGATGGTACTCATGCAGTGCCACAATCACACTATCACTCTCTGTCCACTCTTGCAATCATCCTGACAGAACCATGTCCTTATGTAATCTCTGTGCAAAAAGACAAACACTTACAAACTCACCCTGCTTTCAACTATCAGCAGTCTTCCTACCCAGTCACTGTCCACGCACTTGTACAATAACTCAGACATGAAGAGACACTGTGCTACAGTCAAATGTGCAGAATCTATGCAGGTCCCTAACTCCCTATAGACTACTCATTCACTCCTGCAATAATACAGATGGTACTCATGCAGTGCCACAATCACACTGTCACTCTCTGTCCACTCTTGCAATCATCCTGACAGAACCATGTCCTTATCTAATCTCTGTGCCAAAGCACAAGCATTTATAAACTCACCCTACTGTCAACTACCAGCACTCTATCTACCCAGTCACTGTCTAAGCACTTGTAGAATGACTCAGGCATTAACACCCGCAGTGCTACAGTCAAATGTGCAGAATCTATGTAGGTCCCTAACCCCCTGCAGATGACTGATTCACTCCTGCAAAAATCCAGATGGTACTCATGCAGTGGCACAAATACACTATCACTCTCTGTCCACTCTTGCAATCATCCTGACAGAACCATATCCTTATCTAAACTCTGTGCCAAAACACAAGCACTCACAAATTCACCCTGCTCTCAAATACCACCACTCTATCTACCCAGTCACTGTCCATGCACTTGTACAAACACTCAGGCATGAAGAGACACTGTGCTACAGTCAAATGTGTACAGTCTATGCAGGACCCTAACCCCCTATAGACTACTGATTCACTCCTGCAATAATACAGATGGTACGCATGCAGTGCCACAATCACACTGTCGCTCTCTGTCCACTCTTGCAATAATCCTGACAGAACCATGTCCTTATCTTATCTCTGTGCCAAAGCACAAGCACTTATAAACTCACCCTACTGTCAACTACCAGCACTCTATCTACCCAGTCACTGTCTATGCACTTGTAGAATGACTTAGGCATTATGAGATACAGTGCTACAGTCAAATGTGTACAATCTATGCAGGCCCCTAACCCCCTGTAGACAACTGACTCAGTCTTGCAATGATCCAGATAGTACTCATGCAGTGCCCCAATCACGCTGTCACTCTCTGTCCACTCTTGCAATCATCCTGACAGAACCATGTCCTTATGTAATCTCTCTGCCGAAACACAAGCACTTATAAACTCACCCTACTGTCAACTACCAGCACTCTATCTACCCATTCACTGTCTATGCAGTTGTAGAATGACTTAGGCATTATAAGATACAGTGCTATAGTCAAATGTGTACAATCTATGCAGGCCCCTAACCCCCTGTAGACTACTGATTCACTCCTGCAATAATCCAGATGGTACTCATGCAGTGCCACAATCCCACTATCACTCTCTGTCCACTCTTGCAATCATCCTGACAGAACCATGTCCTTATCTAATCTCTGTGCCAAAACACAAGCACTTATAAACTCACCCTGCTCTCACCTACCAGCAGTCTACCTACCCAGTCACTGTCCATGCACTTGTACAATACCTCAGACATGAAGAGACACTGTGCTACAGTCAAATGTGTACAGTCTATGCAGGACCCTAACCCCCTATAGACTACTCATTCACTCCTGCAATAATACAGATGGCACTCATGCAGTGCCACAATCACACTGTCACTCTCTGTCCACTCTTACAATCATCCTGACAGAACCATGTCCTTATCTAATCTCTGTGCCAAAGCACAAGCACTTATAAACTCACCCTACTGTCAACTACCAGCACTCTATCTACCCATTCACTGTCTATGCACTTGTAGAATGACTTAGGCATTATGAGATACAGTGCTACAGTCAAATGTGTATAATCTATGCAGGCCCCTAACCCCCTGTTGACTACTGATTCACTTCTGCAATAATCCAGATGGTACTCATGCAGTGCCACATTCACACTATCACTCTCTGTCCACTCTTGCAATCATCCTGACAGAACCATGTCCTTATCTAATCTCTGTGCCAAAACATAAGCACTTATAAACTCACCCTGCTCTCACCTACCAGCAGTCTACCTACCCAGTCACAATCCATGCACTTGTACAATCACTCAGGTATAAAGAGACCCTGTGCTACAGTCAAATGTGCACAATCTATGCAGGCCCCTAACCCCCTGCACACTACTGATTCAGTCCAGCGATAATCCAGATAGTACTCATGCAATGCTCCAATCACACTGTCACTCTCTGCCCACTCTTGCAATCATCCTGACAGAACCATGTCCTTATCTAATCTCTCTGCCGTAACACCAGCACTAATAAAGTCACCCTGCTCTCAACTACCACCACTCTATCTACCCAGTCACTGTCCATGCACTTGTAGAATCATTGAGTCAGGCATTAAGAGATACAGTGCTACAGTCAAATGTGCACAATCTATCCAGGCCCCTAACCCCCTATAGACTACTGATTCAGTCCTGCAATAATCCAGATAGTACTCATGCAGTGCCCCAATCACGTTGTCACTCTCTGTCCACTCTTGCAATCATCCTGACAGAACCATGTCCTTATGTAATCTCTCTGCCGAAACACAAGCACTTATAAACTCTCCCTGCTCTCAAATACCACCACTCTATCTACCCAGTCACTGTCTATACACTTGTAGAATTACTCAGGCATTAACACCCGCAGTGCTTCAGTCAAATGTGCACAATCTATGTAGGTCCCTAACCCCCTGCAGATGACTGATTCACTCCTGAAATAATCCAGATGGTACTCATGCAGTGGCACAAATACACTATCACTCTCTGTCCACTCTTGCAATCATCCTGACAGCACCATATCCTTATCTAATCTCTGTGTCAAAACACAAGCACTTACAAACTCACCCTGCTCTCAACTACCAGCCGTCTACCTACCCAGTCACTGTCCATGCACTTGTACAATCACTCAGGCATGAAGAGACACTGTGCTACAGTCAAATGTGTACAATCTATGCAGGATCCTAACCCCCTATAGACTACTGATTCACTCCTGCAATAATACAGATGGTACGCATGCAGTGCCACAATCACACTGTCACTCTCTGTCCACTCTTGCAATCATCCTGAGAGAACCATGTCCTTATCTAATCTCTGTGCCAAAGCACAAGCACTTATAAACTCACCCTACTGTCAACTACCAGCACTCTATCTACCCAGTCACTGTCTATGCACTTGTAGAATGACTTAGGCATTATGAGATAAAGTGCTACAGTCAAATGTGTACAATCTATGAAGGCCCCGAACCCCCTGTAGACTACTGATTCAGTCCTGCAATTATCCAGATAGTACTCATGCAGTGACCCAATCACGCTGTCACTCTCTGTCCACTCTTGAAATCATCCTGACAGAACCATGTCCTTATGCAATGTCTCTGCTGAAACACAAGCACTTATAACTCACCCTGCTCTCAACTACCACCACTCTATCTACCCAGTCACTGTCTATGCACTTGTAGAATGACTCAGGCATTAACACCTGCAGTGCTACAGCCAAATGAGCACAATCTATGTAGGTCCTTAACCCCCTGCAGATGACTGATTCACTCCTGCAATAATCCAGATGGTACTCATGCAGTGGCACAATCACACTATCACTCTCTGTCCACTCTTGCAATCATCCTGACAGAACAATGTCCTTATCTATTCTCTGTGCCAAAAGACAAGCACTTACAAACTCACCCTGCTTTCAACTACCAGCAGTCTTCCTACCCAGTCACTGTCCATGCACTTGTACAATAACTCAGACATGAAGAGACACTGTGCTACAGTCAAATGTGTACAGTCTATGCAGGACCCTAACCCCCTATAGACTACTCATTCACTCCTGCAATAATACAGATGGTACTCATGCAGTGCCACAATCACACTGTCGCTCTCTGTCCACTCTTGCAATAATCCTGACAGAACCATGTCCTTATCTTATCTCTGTGCCAAAGCACAAGCACTTATAAACTCACCCTACTGTCAACTACCAGCACTCTATCTACCCAGTCACTGTCTATGCACTTGTAGAATGACTTAGGCATTATGAGATACAGTGCTACAGTCAAATGTGTACAATCTATGCAGGCCCCTAACCCCCTGTAGACAACTGACTCAGTCTTGCAATAATCCAGATAGTACTCATGCAGTGCCCCAATCACGCTGTCACTCTCTGTCCACTCTTGCAATCATCCTGACAGAACCATTTCCTTATGTAATCTCTCTGCCAAAACACAAGCACTTATAAACTCACCCTACTGTCAACTACCAGCACTCTATCTACCCATTCACTGTCTATGCAGTTGTAGAATGACTTAGGCATTATGAGATACAGTGCTATAGTCAAATGTGTACAATCTATGCAGGCCCCTAACCCCCTGTAGACTACTGATTCACTCCTGCAATAATCCAGATGGTACTCATGCAGTGCCACAATCCCACTATCACTCTCTGTCCACTCTTGCAATCATCCTGAAAGAACCATGTCCTTATCTAATCTCTGTGCCAAAACACAAGCACTTATAAACTCACCCTGCTCTCACCTACCAGCAGTCTACCTACCCAGTCACTGTCCATGCACTTGTACAATACCTCAGACATGAAGAGACACTGTGCTACAGTCAAATGTGTACAGTCTATGCAGGACCCTAACCCCCTATAGACTACTCATTCACTCCTGCAATAATACAGATGGTACTCATGCAGTGCCACAATCACACTGTCACTCTCTGTCCACTCTTGCAATAATCCTGACAGAACCATGTCCTTATCTTATCTCTGTGCCAAAGCACAAGCACTTATAAACTCACCCTAGTGTCAACTACCAGCACTCTATCTACCCAGTCTCTGTCTATGCACTTGTAGAATGACTTAGGCATTATGAGATACAGTGCTACAGTCAAATGTGTACAATCTATGCAGGCCCCTAACCCCCTGTAGACAACTGACTCAGTCTTGCAATAATCCAGATAGTACTCATGCAGTGCCCCAATCACGCTGTCACTCTCTGTCCACTCTTGCAATCATCCTGACAGAACCATTTCCTTATGTAATCTCTCTGCCAAAACACAAGCACTTATAAACTCACCCTACTGTCAACTACCAGCACTCTATCTACCCATTCACTGTCTATGCAGTTGTAGAATGACTTAGGCATTATGAGATACAGTGCTATAGTCAAATGTGTACAATCTATGCAGGCCCCTAACCCCCTGTAGACTACTGATTCACTCCTGCAATAATCCAGATGGTACTCATGCAGTGCCACAATCCCACTATCACTCTCTGTCCACTCTTGCAATCATCCTGACAGAACCATGTCCTTATCTAATCTCTGTGCCAAAACACAAGCACTTATAAACTCACCCTGCTCTCACCTACCAGCAGTCTACCTACCCAGTCACTGTCCATGCACTTGTACAATACCTCAGACATGAAGAGACACTGTGCTACAGTCAAATGTGTACAGTCTATGCAGGACCCTAACCCCCTATAGACTACTCATTCACTCCTGCAATAATACAGATGGTACTCATGCAGTGCCACAATCACACTGTCACTCTCTGTCCACTCTTGCAATAATCCTGACAGAACCATGTCCTTATCTTATCTCTGTGCCAAAGCACAAGCACTTATAAACTCACCCTAGTGTCAACTACCAGCACTCTATCTACCCAGTCTCTGTCTATGCACTTGTAGAATGACTTAGGCATTATGAGATACAGTGCTACAGTCAAATGTGTACAATCTATGCAGGCCCCTAACCCCCTGTAGACAACTGACTCAGTCTTGCAATAATCCAGATAGTACTCATGCAGTGCCCCAATCACGCTGTCACTCTCTGTCCACTCTTGCAATCATCCTGACAGAACCATGTCCTTATGTAATCTCTCTGCCCAAACACAAGCACTTATAAACTCACCCTACTGTCAACTACCAGCACTCTATCTACCCATTCACTGTCTATGCAGTTGTAGAATGACTTAGGCATTATGAGATACAGTGCTACAGTCAAATGTGTACAATCTATGCAGGCCCCTAACCCCCTGTAGACTACTGATTCACTCCTGCAATAATCCAGATGGTACTCATGCAGTGCCACAATCACACTATCACTCTCTGTCCACTCTTGCAATCATCCTGACAGAACCATGTCCTTATCTAATCTCTGTGCCAAAACACAAGCACTTATAAACTCACCCTGCTCTCACCTACCAGCAGTCTACCTACCCAGTCACTATCCATGCGCCCTGTACAATCACTCAGGCATAAAGAGACACTGTGCTACAGTCAAATGTGCACAATCTATGCAGGCCCCTAACCCACTGTAGACTTCTGATTCAGTCCTGCGATAATCCAGTTAGTACTCATGCAATGCTCCAATCACACTGTCACTCTCTGCCCACTCTTGCAATCATCCTGACAGAACAATGTCCTTATCTAAATTCTCTGCCGAAACACCAGCACTTATAAATCACCCTGCTCTCAACTACCACCACTCTATCTACCCAGTCACTGTCCATGCACTTGTAGAATCATCGAGTCAGGCATTAAGAGATACAGTGTTACAGTCAAATGAGTACAATCTATGCAGGCCCCTAACCCCCTGTAGACTACTGATTCACTCCTGTGATATTCTATGTAGTACCCAGGCAATGCCCCAATCTCACTGTCACTCTCTGTTCACTCTTGCAATCATCCTGACAGAACCATGTCCTTATCTAATCTCTGTGCCAAAACACAAGCCCTTATAAACTCACCCTACTGTCAACTACCAGTACTCTATCTACCCAGTAACTGTCTATGCACTTGTAGAATGACTCAGGCATTAAGAGATACAGTGCTACAGTCAAATGTGCACAATCTATGCAGGCCCCTAACCCCCTATAGACTACTCGTTCACTCCTGCAATAATACAGATGGTACTCATGAAGTGCCACAATCACACTGTCACTCTCTGTCCACTCTTGCAGTCATCCTGACAGAACCATGTCCTTATCTAATCTCTGCGACAAAGCACAAGCACTTATAAACTCACCCTACTGTCAACTACCAGCACTCTATCTACCCAGTCACTGTCTATGCACTTGTAGAATGACTTAGGCATTATGAGATACAGTGCTACAGTCAAATATGTACAATCTATGCAGGCCCCTACCCCCTATAGACTACTGAGTCAGTCCAGCAATAATCCAGATAGTACTCATGCAGTGCCCCAATCACGCTGTCACTCTCTGTCCACTCTTGCAATCATCCTGACAGAACCATGTCCTTATGTAATCTCTCTGCTGAAACACAAGCACTTATAAACTCTCCCTGCTCTAAAATACCACCACTCTATCTACCCAGTCACTGTCTATGCACTTGTAGAATGACTCAGGCATTAACACCCGCAGTCCTACAGTCAAATGTGCACAATCTATGCAGGCCCCTAACCCCCTGCAGACTACGGATTCACTCCTGCAATACTCCATATGGTACAAATGCAGTGCCACAATCACACTATCACTCTCTGTCCACTCTTGCAATCATCCTAACAGAACCATGTCCTTATCTAATCTCTGTGCAAAAAGACAAGCACTTACAAACTCACCCTGCTTTCAACTACCAGCAGTCTTCCTACCCAGTCACTGTCCATGTACTTGAACAATAACTCAGACATGAAGAGTCACTGTGCTACAGTCAAATGTGCACAATCTATGCAGGTCCCTAACTCCCTGTAGACTAATGATTCACTCCTGCAATAATACAGATAGTACTCTTGCAGTGCCCCAATCACACTGTCATTCTCTGCCCACTCTTGCAATCATCCTGACAGAACCATGTCCTTATTTAATCTCTGTGCCAAAGCACAGGCACTTATAAACTCACCCTACTGTCAACTACCAGCACTCTATCTACCCAGTCACTGTCTATGCACTCGTAGAATGACTTAGGCATTATGAGATACAGTGCTACAGTAAAATGTGTACAATCTATGCAGGCTCCTAACCCCCTGTAGACTACTGACTCAGTCTTGCAATAATCCAGATAGTACTCATGCAGTGCCCCAATCACGCTGTCATTCTCTGTCCACTCTTGTAATTATCCTGAGAGAACCATGTCTATACACTTGTAGAATGACTCAGGCATTAACACCCGTAGTGCTACAGTCAAATGTGCACAATCTATGTAGGTCCCTAACCCCCTGCAGATGACTGATTCACTCCTGCAATAATCCAGATGGTACTCATGCAGTGGCACAATCACACTATCACTCTCTGTCCACTCTTGCAATCATCCTGAGAGAACCATGTCCTTATCTAATCTCTGTGCCAAAACATAAGCCCTTATAAACTCACCCTACTGTCAACTACCAGTACTCTATCTACCCAGTCACTGTCCATGCACTTGTAGAATCATTGAGTCAGGCATTAAGAGATACTGTGCTACAGTCAAATGTGCACAATCTATGCGGACCCCTAACCCCCTGTAGACTACTGATTCAGTCCTGCAACAATCCAGATAGTACTCATGCAGTGCCTCAATCACACTGTCACTCTCTGTCCACCCGTGCAATCATCCTGAAAGAACCATGTCCTTATCTAATCTCTGTGCCGAAACACAAGCACTTACAAACCCACCTTGCCCTCAACTACCACCAGTCTATCTACCCAGTCACTGTATATGCACTTGTAGAATGACTCAGGCATTAAGAGATACTGTGCTACAGTCAAATGTGCACAATCTATGCGGGCCCCTAACCCCCTGTAGACTACTGATTCAGTCCTGCAACAATCCAGATAGTACTCATGCAGTGACCCAATCACGCTGTCACTCTCTGTCCACTCTTGCAATCATCCTGAGAGAACCATGTCCTTATGTAATTTCTCTGCTGAAACACAAGCACTTATAACTCACCCTGCTCTCAACTACCACCACACTATCTACCCAGTCACTGTCTATGCACTTGCAGAATGACTCAGGAATTAACACCTGCAGTGCTACAGTCAAATGTGCACAATCTATGTAGGTCCCTAACCCCCTGCAGACTACTGATTCACTCCTGCAATAATCCAGATGGTACTCATGCAGTGCCACAATCACACTATCACTCTCTGTCCACTCTTGAAATCATCCTGACAGATCTGTGTGCTTATCTAATCTCTGTACCAAAAGACAAGCACTTACAAACTCACCTTGCTTTCAACTACCAGCAGTCTTCCTACCCAGTCACTGTCTATGCACTTTTACACTAACTCAGACATGAAGAGACACTGTGCTACAGTCAAATGTGTACAGTCTATGCAGGACCCTGACCCCCTATAGACTACTCATTCACTCCTGCAATAATACAGATGGTACTCATGCAGTGCCACAATCACACTGTCACTCTGTCCACTCTTGCAATAATCCTCACAGAACCATGTCCTTATCTTATCTCTGTGCCAAAGCACAAGCACTTATAAACTCACCCTACTGTCAACTACCAGCACTCTATCTACCCAGTCACTGTCTATGCACTTGTAGAATGACTTAGGCATAATGAGATACAGTGCTACAGTCAAATGTGTACAATCTATGCAGGCCCCTAACCCCCTGTAGGCAACTGACTCAGTCTTGCAATAATCCAGATAGTACTCATGCAGTACCCCAATCACGCTGTCACTCTCTGTCCACTCTTGCAATCATCCTGACAGAACCATGTCCTTATGTAATCTCACTGCCGAAACACAAGCACTTATAAACTCACCCTACTGTCAACTACCAGCACTCTATCTACCCATTCACTGTCTATTCACTTGTAGAATGACTTAGGCATAATGAGATACAGTGCTGCAGTCAAATGTGTACAATCTATGCAGGCCCCTAACCCCCTGTAGACTACTGATTCACTCCTGCAATAATCCAGATGGTACTCATACAGTGCCACAATCACACTATCACTCTCTGTCCACTCTTGCAATCATCCTGACGGAACCATGTCCTTATCTAATCTCTGTGCCAAAACACAAGCACTTACAAACTCACCGTGCTCTCACCTACCAGCCGTCTACCTACCCAGTCACAATCCATGCGCTTGTACAATCACTCAGGCATAAAGAGACACTGTGCTACAGTCAAATGTGTA
Source organism: Triturus cristatus (assembly GCF_964204655.1). Lineage (NCBI taxonomy): Eukaryota > Metazoa > Chordata > Amphibia > Caudata > Salamandridae > Triturus > Triturus cristatus. The sequence continues at coordinate 409,703,193 of NC_140583.1, read as the reverse complement.
CAGTCTATGCAGGCCCCTAACCCCCTATAGACTACTGATTCACTCCTGTGATATTCTATGTAGTACCCAGGCAGTGCCCCAATTACACTGTCACTCTCTGTTCACTCTTGCCATCATCCTGACAGAACCATGTCCTTATCTAATCTCTGTGCCAAAACACATGCCCTTATAAACTCACCCTACTGTTAACTACCAGTAATCTATCTACCCAGTCACTGTTTATGCACTTGTAGAATGACTCAGGCATTAAGAGATACAGAGCTACAGCCAAATGTGCACAATCTATGCAGGCCCCTAACCCCCTATAGACTACTCATTCACTCCTGCAATAATACAGATGGTACTCATGCAGTGCCACAATCACACTGTCACTCTCTGTCCACTCTTGCAATCATCCTGACAGAACCATGTCCTTATCTAATCTCTGTGCCAAAGCACAAGCACTTATAAACTCACCCTACTGTCAACTACCAGCACTCTATCTACCCAGTCACTGTCTATGCACTTGTAGAATGACTTAGGCATTATGAGATAAAGTGCTACAGTCAAATGTGTACAATCTATGAAGGCCCCTAACCCCCTCTAGACTACTGATTCAGTCCTGCAATTATCCAGATAGTACTCATGCAATGACCCAATCATGCTGTCACTCTCTGTCCACTCTTGCAATCATCCTGACAGAACCATGTCCTTATGTAATTTCTCTGCTGAAACACAAGCAGTTATAACTCACCCTGCTCTCAACTACCACCACACTATCTACCCAGTCACTGTCTATGCACTTGTAGAATGACTCAGGCATTAACACCTGCAGTGCTACAGTCAAATGTGCACAATCTATGTAGGTCCCTAACCCCCTGCAGACTACTGATTCACTCCTGCAATAATCCAGATGGTACTCATGCAGTGCCACAATCACACTATCACTCTCTGTCCACTCTTGAAATCATCCTGACAGATCCATGTCCTTATCTAATCTCTGTACCAAAAGACAAGCACTTACAAACTCACCTTGCTTTCAACTACCAGCAGTCTTCCTACCCAGTCACTGTCTATGCACTTGTACAATAACTCAGACATGAAGAGACACTGTGCTACAGTCAAATGTGTACAGTCTGTGCAGGACCCTGACCCCCTATAGACTACTCATTCACTCCTGCAATAATACAGATGGTACTCATGCAGTGCCACAATCACACTGTCACTCTCTGTCCACTCTTGCAATAATCCTGACAGAACCATGTCCTTATCTTATCTCTGTGCCAAAGCACAAGCACTTATAAACTCACCCTACTGTCATCTACCAGCACTCTATCTACCCAGTCACTGTCTATGCACTTGTAGAATGATTTAGGCATTATGAGATACAGTGCTACAGTCAAATGTGTACAATCAATGCAGGCCCCTAACCCTCTGTAGACTACTGATTCACTCCTGCAATAATCCAGATGGTACTCATGCAGTGCCACAATCACACTATCACTCTCTGTCCACTCTTGCAATCATCCTGACAGAACCATGTCCTTATCTAATCTCTGTGCCAAAACACAAGCACTTATAAACTCACCCTGCTCTCACCTACCAGCAGTCTACCTACCCAGTCACTATCCATGCGCTTGTACAATCACTCAGGCATAAAGAGACACTTTGCTACAGTCAAATGTGTACAGTCTATGCAGGCCCCTAACCCCCTATAGACTACTGATTCACTCCTGTGATAATCTATGTAGTACTCAGGCAGTGCCCCAATCACACTGTCACTCTCTGTTCACTCTTGCAATCATCCTGACAGAACCATGTCCTTATCTAATCTCTGTGCCAAAACACATGCCCTTTTAAACTCACCCTACTGTCAACTACCAGTAATCTATCTACCCAGTCACTGTCTATGCACTTGTAGAATGACTCAGGCATTTAGAGATACAGTGCTACAGTCAAATGTGCACAATCTATGCAGGCCCCTAACCCCCTATAGACTACTCATTCACTCCTGCAATAATACAGATGGTACTCATGCAGTGCCACACTCACAATGTCACTCTCTGTCCACTCTTTCAATCATCCTGACAGAACCATGTCCTTATCTAATCTCTGTGACAAAGCACAAGCACTTAGAAGCTCACCCTACTGTCAACTACCAGCACTCTATCTACCCAGTCACTGTCTATGCACTTGTAGAATGACTTAGGCATTATGAGATACAGTGCTACAGTCAAATATGTACAATCTATGCAGGCCCCTAACCCTCTGTAGACTACTGATTCACTCCTTCAATAATCCAGATGGTACTCATGCAGTGCCACAATCACACTATCACTCTCTGTCCACTCTTGCAATCATCCTGACAGAACCATGTACTTATCTAATCTCTGTGCCAAAACACAAGCACTTATAAACTCACCCTGCTCTCACCTACCAGCAGTCTACCTACCCAGTCACTATCCATGCGCTTGTACAATCACTCAGGCATAAAAAGACACTGTGCTACAGTCAAATGTGTACAGTCTATGCAGGCCCCTAACCCCCTATAGACTACTGATTCACTCCTGTGATAATCTATGTAGTACTCAGGCAGTGCCCCAATCACACTGTCACTCTCTGTTCATTCTTGCAATCATCCTGACAGAACCATGTCCTTATCTAATCTCTGTACCAAAACACATGCCCTTATAAACTCACCCTACTGTCAACTACCAGTAATCTATCTACCCAGTCACTGTCTATGCACTTGTAGAATGACTCAGGCATTAAGAGATACAGTACTACAGTCAAATGTGCACAATCTATGCAGGCCCCTAACCCCCTATAGACTACTCATTCACTCCTGCAATAATACAGATGGTATTCATGCAGTGCCACAATCACAATGTCACTCTTTGTCCACTCTTTCAATCATCCTGACAGAACCATGTCCTTATCTAATCTCTGTGACAAAGCACAAGCACTTAGAAGCTCAACCCTACTGTCAACTACCAGCACTCTATCTACCCAGTCACTGTCTATGCACTTGTAGAATAACTTAGGCATTATGAGATACAGTGCTACAGTGAAATATGTACAATCTATGCAGGCCCCTAACCCCCGGTAGATTACTGATTCAGTTCTGCAATAATCCAGATAGTACTCATGCAGTGCCCCAATCATGCTGTCACTCTCTGTCCACTCTTGCAATCATCCTGACAGAACCATGTCCTTATGTAATCTCTCTGCTGAAACACAAGCACTTATAAACTCTCCCTGCTCTCAAATACCACCACTCTATCTACCCAGTCACTGTCTATGCACTTGTAGAATGACTCAAGCGTTAACACCCACAGTGCTACAGTCAAATGTGCACAATCTATGCAGGTCCCTAACCCCCTGCAGACTACTGATTCACTCCTGCAACACTCCAGATGGTACTCATGCAGTGCCACAATCACACTATCACTCTCTGTCCACTCTTGCAATCATCCTGACAGAACCATGTCCTTATGTAATCTCTGTGCAAAAAGACAAACACTTACAAACTCACCCTGCTTTCAACTATCAGCAGTCTTCCTACCCAGTCACTGTCCACGCACTTGTACAATAACTCAGACATGAAGAGACACTGTGCTACAGTCAAATGTGCAGAATCTATGCAGGTCCCTAACTCCCTATAGACTACTCATTCACTCCTGCAATAATACAGATGGTACTCATGCAGTGCCACAATCACACTGTCACTCTCTGTCCACTCTTGCAATCATCCTGACAGAACCATGTCCTTATCTAATCTCTGTGCCAAAGCACAAGCATTTATAAACTCACCCTACTGTCAACTACCAGCACTCTATCTACCCAGTCACTGTCTATGCACTTGTAGAATGACTCAGGCATTAACACCCGTAGTGCTACAGTCAAATGTGCAGAATCTATGTAGGTCCCTAACCCCCTGCAGATGACTGATTCACTCCTGCAATAATCCAGATGGTACTCATGCAGTGGCACAAATACACTATCACTCTCTGTCCACTCTTGCAATCATCCTGACAGAACCATATCCTTATCTAATCTCTGTGCCAAAACACAAGCACTCACAAATTCACCCTGCTCTCAAATACCACCACTCTATCTACCCAGTCACTGTCCATGCACTTGTACAAACACTCAGGCATGAAGAGACACTGTGCTACAGTCAAATGTGTACAGTCTATGCAGGACCCTAACCCCCTATAGACTACTGATTCACTCCTGCAATAATACAGATGGTACGCATGCAGTGCCACAATCACACTGTCGCTCTCTGTCCACTCTTGCAATAATCCTGACAGAACCATGTCCTTATCTTATCTCTGTGCCAAAGCACAAGCACTTATAAACTCACCCTACTGTCAACTACCAGCACTCTATCTACCCAGTCACTGTCTATGCACTTGTAGAATGACTTAGGCATTATGAGATACAGTGCTACAGTCAAATGTGTACAATCTATGCAGGCCCCTAACCCCCTGTAGACAACTGACTCAGTCTTGCAATAATCCAGATAGTACTCATGCAGTGCCCCAATCACGCTGTCACTCTCTGTCCACTCTTGCAATCATCCTGACAGAACCATGTCCTTATGTAATCTCTCTGCCGAAACACAAGCACTTATAAACTCACCCTACTGTCAACTACCAGCACTCTATCTACCCATTCACTGTCTATGCAGTTGTAGAATGACTTAGGCATTATGAGATACAGTGCTATAGTCAAATGTGTACAATCTATGCAGGCCCCTAACCCCCTGTAGACTACTGATTCACTCCTGCAATAATCCAGATGGTACTCATGCAGTGCCACAATCCAACTATCACTCTCTGTCCACTCTTGCAATCATCCTGACAGAACCATGTCCTTATCTAATCTCTGTGCCAAAACACAAGCACTTATAAACTCACCCTGCTCTCACCTACCAGCAGTCTACCTACCCAGTCACTGTCCATGCACTTGTACAATACCTCAGACATGAAGAGACACTGTGCTACAGTCAAATGTGTACAGTCTATGCAGGACCCTAACCCCCTATAGACTACTCATTCACTCCTGCAATAATACAGATGGCACTCATGCAGTGCCACAATCACACTGTCACTCTCTGTCCACTCTTACAATCATCCTGACAGAACCATGTCCTTATCTAATCTCTGTGCCAAAGCACAAGCACTTATAAACTCACCCTACTGTCAACTACCAGCACTCTATCTACCCAGTCTCTGTCTATGCACTTGTAGAATGACTTAGGCATTATGAGATACAGTGCTACAGTCAAATGTGTACAATCTATGCAGGCCCCTAACCCCCTGTAGACAACTGACTCAGTCTTGCAATAATCCAGATAGTACTCATGCAGTGCCCCAATCACGCTGTCACTCTCTGTCCACTCTTGCAATCATCCTGACAGAACCATTTCCTTATGTAATCTCTCTGCCAAAACACAAGCACTTATAAACTCACCCTACTGTCAACTACCAGCACTCTATCTACCCATTCACTGTCTATGCAGTTGTAGAATGACTTAGGCATTATGAGATACAGTGCTATAGTCAAATGTGTACAATCTATGCAGGCCCCTAACCCCCTGTAGACTACTGATTCACTCCTGCAATAATCCAGATGGTACTCATGCAGTGCCACAATCCCACTATCACTCTCTGTCCACTCTTGCAATCATCCTGACAGAACCATGTCCTTATCTAATCTCTGTGCCAAAACACAAGCACTTATAAACTCACCCTGCTCTCACCTACCAGCAGTCTACCTACCCAGTCACTGTCCATGCACTTGTACAATACCTCAGACATGAAGAGACACTGTGCTACAGTCAAATGTGTACAGTCTATGCAGGACCCTAACCCCCTATAGACTACTCATTCACTCCTGCAATAATACAGATGGTACTCATGCAGTGCCACAATCACACTGTCACTCTCTGTCCACTCTTGCAATAATCCTGACAGAACCATGTCCTTATCTTATCTCTGTGCCAAAGCACAAGCACTTATAAACTCACCCTAGTGTCAACTACCAGCACTCTATCTACCCAGTCTCTGTCTATGCACTTGTAGAATGACTTAGGCATTATGAGATACAGTGCTACAGTCAAATGTGTACAATCTATGCAGGCCCCTAACCCCCTGTAGACAACTGACTCAGTCTTGCAATAATCCAGATAGTACTCATGCAGTGCCCCAATCACGCTGTCACTCTCTGTCCACTCTTGCAATCATCCTGACAGAACCATGTCCTTATGTAATCTCTCTGCCCAAACACAAGCACTTATAAACTCACCCTACTGTCAACTACCAGCACTCTATCTACCCATTCACTGTCTATGCAGTTGTAGAATGACTTAGGCATTATGAGATACAGTGCTACAGTCAAATGTGTACAATCTATGCAGGCCCCTAACCCCCTGTAGACTACTGATTCACTCCTGCAATAATCCAGATGGTACTCATGCAGTGCCACAATCACACTATCACTCTCTGTCCACTCTTGCAATCATCCTGACAGAACCATGTCCTTATCTAATCTCTGTGCCAAAACACAAGCACTTATAAACTCACCCTGCTCTCACCTACCAGCAGTCTACCTACCCAGTCACTATCCATGCGCCCTGTACAATCACTCAGGCATAAAGAGACACTGTGCTACAGTCAAATGTGCACAATCTATGCAGGCCCCTAACCCACTGTAGACTTCTGATTCAGTCCTGCGATAATCCAGTTAGTACTCATGCAATGCTCCAATCACACTGTCACTCTCTGCCCACTCTTGCAATCATCCTGACAGAACAATGTCCTTATCTAAATTCTCTGCCGAAACACCAGCACTTATAAATCACCCTGCTCTCAACTACCACCACTCTATCTACCCAGTCACTGTCCATGCACTTGTAGAATATTCGAGTCAGGCATTAAGAGATACAGTGTCACAGTCAAATGAGTACAATCTATGCAGGCCCCTAACCCACTGTAGACTACTGATTCACTCCTGTGATATTCTATGTAGTACCCAGGCAGTGCCCCAATCTCACTGTCACTCTCTGTTCACTCTTGCAATCATCCTGACAGAACCATGTCCTTATCTAATCTCTGTGCCAAAACACAAGCCCTTATAAACTCACCCTACTGTCAACTACCAGTACTCTATCTACCCAGTAACTGTCTATGCACTTGTAGAATGACTCAGGCATTAAGAGATACAGTGCTACAGTCAAATGTGCACAATCTATGCAGGCCCCTAACCCCCTATAGACTACTCGTTCACTCCTGCAATAATACAGATGGTACTCATGAAGTGCCACAATCACACTGTCACTCTCTGTCCACTCTTGCAGTCATCCTGACAGAACCATGTCCTTATCTAATCTCTGCGACAAAGCACAAGCACTTATAAACTCACCCTACTGTCAACTACCAGCACTCTATCTACCCAGTCACTGTCTATGCACTTGTAGAATGACTTAGGCATTATGAGATACAGTGCTACAGTCAAATATGTACAATCTATGCAGGCCCCTACCCCCTATAGACTACTGAGTCAGTCCAGCAATAATCCAGATAGTACTCATGCAGTGCCCCAATCACGCTGTCACTCTCTGTCCACTCTTGCAATCATCCTGACAGAACCATGTCCTTATGTAATCTCTCTGCTGAAACACAAGCACTTATAAACTCTCCCTGCTCTAAAATACCACCACTCTATCTACCCAGTCACTGTCTATGCACTTGTAGAATGACTCAGGCATTAACACCCGCAGTCCTACAGTCAAATGTGCACAATCTATGCAGGCCCCTAACCCCCTGCAGACTACGGATTCACTCCTGCAATACTCCATATGGTACAAATGCAGTGCCACAATCACACTATCACTCTCTGTCCACTCTTGCAATCATCCTAACAGAACCATGTCCTTATCTAATCTCTGTGCAAAAAGACAAGCACTTACAAACTCACCCTGCTTTCAACTACCAGCAGTCTTCCTACCCAGTCACTGTCCATGCACTTGAACAATAACTCAGACATGAAGAGTCACTGTGCTACAGTCAAATGTGCACAATCTATGCAGGTCCCTAACTCCCTGTAGACTAATGATTCACTCCTGCAATAATACAGATAGTACTCTTGCAGTGCCCCAATCACACTGTCATTCTCTGCCCACTCTTGCAATCATCCTGACAGAACCATGTCCTTATTTAATCTCTGTGCCAAAGCACAGGCACTTATAAACTCACCCTACTGTCAACTACCAGCACTCTATCTACCCAGTCACTGTCTATGCACTCGTAGAATGACTTAGGCATTATGAGATACAGTGCTACAGTAAAATGTGTACAATCTATGCAGGCTCCTAACCCCCTGTAGACTACTGACTCAGTCTTGCAATAATCCAGATAGTACTCATGCAGTGCCCCAATCACGCTGTCATTCTCTGTCCACTCTTGTAATTATCCTGAGAGAACCATGTCTATACACTTGTAGAATGACTCAGGCATTAACACCCGTAGTGCTACAGTCAAATGTGCACAATCTATGTAGGTCCCTAACCCCCTGCAGATGACTGATTCACTCCTGCAATAATCCAGATGGTACTCATGCAGTGGCACAATCACACTATCACTCTCTGTCCACTCTTGCAATCATCCTGAGAGAACCATGTCCTTATCTAATCTCTGTGCCAAAACATAAGCCCTTATAAACTCACCCTACTGTCAACTACCAGTACTCTATCTACCCAGTCACTGTCCATGCACTTGTAGAATCATTGAGTCAGGCATTAAGAGATACTGTGCTACAGTCAAATGTGCACAATCTATGCGGGCCCCTAACCCCCTGTAGACTACTGATTCAGTCCTGCAACAATCCAGATAGTACTCATGCAGTGCCTCAATCACACTGTCACTCTCTGTCCACCCGTGCAATCATCCTGAAAGAACCATGTCCTTATCTAATCTCTGTGCCGAAACACAAGCACTTACAAACCCACCTTGCCCTCAACTACCACCAGTCTATCTACCCAGTCACTGTATATGCACTTGTAGAATGACTCAGGCATTTAGAGATACTGTGCTACAGTCAAATGTGCACAATCTATGCAGGCCCCTAACCCCCTGTAGACTACTGATTCAGTCCTGCAACAATCCAGATAGTACTCATGCAGTGACCCAATCACGCTGTCACTCTCTGTCCACTCTTGCAATCATCCTGAGAGAACCATGTCCTTATGTAATTTCTCTGCTGAAACACAAGCACTTATAACTCACCCTGCTCTCAACTACCACCACACTATCTACCCAGTCACTGTCTATGCACTTGCAGAATGACTCAGGAATTAACACCTGCAGTGCTACAGTCAAATGTGCACAATCTATGTAGGTCCCTAACCCCCTGCAGACTACTGATTCACTCCTGCAATAATCCAGATGGTACTCATGCAGTGCCACAATCACACTATCACTCTCTGTCCACTCTTGAAATCATCCTGACAGATCTGTGTGCTTATCTAATCTCTGTACCAAAAGACAAGCACTTACAAACTCACCTTGCTTTCAACTACCAGCAGTCTTCCTACCCAGTCACTGTCTATGCACTTGTACACTAACTCAGACATGAAGAGACACTGTGCTACAGTCAAATGTGTACAGTCTATGCAGGACCCTGACCCCCTATAGACTACTCATTCACTCCTGCAATAATACAGATGGTACTCATGCAGTGCCACAATCACACTGTCACTCTGTCCACTCTTGCAATAATCCTCACAGAACCATGTCCTTATCTTATCTCTGTGCCAAAGCACAAGCACTTATAAACTCACCCTACTGTCAACTACCAGCACTCTATCTACCCAGTCACTGTCTATGCACTTGTAGAATGACTTAGGCATAATGAGATACAGTGCTACAGTCAAATGTGTACAATCTATGCAGGCCCCTAACCCCCTGTAGGCAACTGACTCAGTCTTGCAATAATCCAGATAGTACTCATGCAGTACCCCAATCACGCTGTCACTCTCTGTCCACTCTTGCAATCATCCTGACAGAACCATGTCCTTATGTAATCTCACTGCCGAAACACAAGCACTTATAAACTCACCCTACTGTCAACTACCAGCACTCTATCTACCCATTCACTGTCTATTCACTTGTAGAATGACTTAGGCATAATGAGATACAGTGCTGCAGTCAAATGTGTACAATCTATGCAGGCCCCTAACCCCCTGTAGACTACTGATTCACTCCTGCAATAATCCAGATGGTACTCATGCAGTGCCACAATCACACTATCACTCTCTGTCCACTCTTGCAATCATCCTGACGGAACCATGTCCTTATCTAATCTCTGTGCCAAAACACAAGCACTTACAAACTCATCGTGCTCTCACCTACCAGCCGTCTACCTACCCAGTCACAATCCATGCGCTTGTACAATCACTCAGGCATAAAGAGACACTGTGCTACAGTCAAATGTGTACAGTCTATGCAGGCCCCTAACCCCCTATAGACTACTGATTTACTCCTGTGATATTCTATGTAGTACCCAGGCAGTGCCCCAATTACACTGTCACTCTCTGTTCACTCTTGCCATCATCCTGACAGAACCATGTCCTTATCTAATCTCTGTGCCAAAACACATGCCCTTATAAACTCACCCTACTGTTAACTACCAGTAATCTATCTACCCAGTCACTGTTTATGCACTTGTAGAATGACTCAGGCATTAAGAGATACAGAGCTACAGCCAAATGTGCACAATCTATGCAGGCCCCTAACCCCCTATAGACTACTCATTCACTCCTGCAATAATACAGATGGTACTCATGCAGTGCCACAATCACACTGTCACTCTCTGTCCACTCTTGCAATCATCCTGACAGAACCATGTCCTTATCTAATCTCTGTGCCAAAGCACAAGCACTTATAAACTCACCCTACTGTCAACTACCAGCACTCTATCTACCCAGTCACTGTCTATGCACTTGTAGAATGACTTAGGCATTATGAGATAAAGTGCTACAGTCAAATGTGTACAATCTATGAAGGCCCCTAACCCCCTCTAGACTACTGATTCAGTCCTGCAATTATCCAGATAGTACTCATGCAATGACCCAATCATGCTGTCACTCTCTGTCCACTCTTGCAATCATCCTGACAGAACCATGTCCTTATGTAATTTCTCTGCTGAAACACAAGCAGTTATAACTCACCCTGCTCTCAACTACCACCACACTATCTACCCAGTCACTGTCTATGCACTTGTAGAATGACTCAGGCATTAACACCTGCAGTGCTACAGTCAAATGTGCACAATCTATGTAGGTCCCTAACCCCCTGCAGACTACTGATTCACTCCTGCAATGATCCAGATGGTACTCATGCAGTGCCACAATCACACTATCACTCTCTGTCCACTCTTGAAATCATCCTGACAGATCCATGTCCTTATCTAATCTCTGTACCAAAAGACAAGCACTTACAAACTCACCTTGCTTTCAACTACCAGCAGTCTTCCTACCCAGTCACTGTCTATGCACTTGTACAATAACTCAGACATGAAGAGACACTGTGCTACAGTCAAATGTGTACAGTCTGTGCAGGACCCTGACCCCCTATAGACTACTCATTCACTCCTGCAATAATACAGATGGTACTCATGCAGTGCCACAATCACACTGTCACTCTCTGTCCACTCTTGCAATAATCCTGACAGAACCATGTCCTTATCTTATCTCTATGCCAAAGCACAAGCACTTATAAACTCACCCTACTGTCAACTACCAGCACTCTATCTACCCAGTCACTGTCTATGCACTTGTAGAATGATTTAGGCATTATGAGATACAGTGCTACAGTCAAATGTGTACAATCAATGCAGGCCCCTAACCCTCTGTAGACTACTGATTCACTCCTGCAATAATCCAGATGGTACTCATGCAGTGCCACAATCACACTATCACTCTCTGTCCACTCTTGCAATCATCCTGACAGAACCATGTCCTTATCTAATCTCTGTGCCAAAACACAAGCACTTATAAACTCACCCTGCTCTCACCTACCAGCAGTCTACCTACCCAGTCACTATCCATGCGCTTGTACAATCACTCAGGCATAAAGAGACACTTTGCTACAGTCAAATGTGTACAGTCTATGCAGGCCCCTAACCCCCTATAGACTACTGATTCACTCCTGTGATAATCTATGTAGTACTCAGGCAGTGCCCCAATCACACTGTCACTCTCTGTTCACTCTTGCAATCATCCTGACAGAACCATGTCCTTATCTAATCTCTGTGCCAAAACACATGCCCTTATAAACTCACCCTACTGTCAACTACCAGTAATCTATCTACCCAGTCACTGTCTATGCACTTGTAGAATGACTCAGGCATTTAGAGATACAGTGCTACAGTCAAATGTGCACAATCTATGCAGGCCCCTAACCCCCTGTAGATTACTGATTCAGTTCTGCAATAATCCAGATAGTACTCATGCAGTGCCCCAATCATGCTGTCACTCTCTGTCCACTCTTGCAATCATCCTGACAGGACCATGTCCTTATGTAATCTCTCTGCTGAAACACAAGCACTTATAAACTCTCCCTGCTCTCAAATACCACCACTCTATCTACCCAGTCACTGTCTATGCACTTGTAGAATGACTCAAGCGTTAACACCCACAGTGCTACAGTCAAATGTGCACAATCTATGCAGGTCCCTAGCCCCCTGCAGACTACTGATTCACTCCTGCAACACTCCAGATGGTACTCATGCAGTGCCACAATCACACTATCACTCTCTGTCCACTCTTGCAATCATCCTGACAGAACCATGTCCTTATGTAATCTCTGTGCAAAAAGACAAACACTTACAAACTCACCCTGCTTTCAACTATCAGCAGTCTTCCTACCCAGTCACTGTCCACGCACTTGTACAATAACTCAGACATGAAGAGACACTGTGCTACAGTCAAATGTGCAGAATCTATGCAGGTCCCTAACTCCCTATAGACTACTCATTCACTCCTGCAATAATACAGATGGTACTCATGCAGTGCCACAATCACACTGTCACTCTCTGTCCACTCTTGCAATCATCCTGACAGAACCATGTCCTTATCTAATCTCTGTGCCAAAGCACAAGCATTTATAAACTCACCCTACTGTCAACTACCAGCACTCTATCTACCCAGTCACTGTCTATGCACTTGTAGAATGACTCAGGCATTAACACCCGTAGTGCTACAGTCAAATGTGCAGAATCTATGTAGGTCCCTAACCCCCTGCAGATGACTGATTCACTCCTGCAATATTCCAGATGGTACTCATGCAGTGGCACAAATACACTATCACTCTCTGTCCACTCTTGCAATCATCCTGACAGAACCATATCCTTATCTAATCTCTGTGCCAAAACACAAGCACTCACAAATTCACCCTGCTCTCAAATACCACCACTCTATCTACCCAGTCACTGTCCATGCACTTGTACAAACACTCAGGCATGAAGAGACACTGTGCTACAGTCAAATGTGTACAGTCTATGCAGGACCCTAACCCCCTATAGACTACTGATTCACTCCTGCAATAATCCAGATAGTACTCATGCAATGCTCCAATCACACTGTCACTCTCTGCCCACTCTTGCAATCATCCTGACAGAACCATGTCCTTATCTAATCTCTCTGCCGTAACACCAGCACTAATAAAGTCACCCTGCTCTCAACTACCACCACTCTATCTACCCAGTCACTGTCCATGCACTTGTAGAATCATTGAGTCAGGCATTAAGAGATACAGTGCTACAGTCAAATGTGCACAATCTATCCAGGCCCCTAACCCCCTATAGACTACTGATTCAGTCCTGCAATAATCCAGATAGTACTCATGCAGTGCCCCAATCACGTTGTCACTCTCTGTCCACTCTTGCAATCATCCTGACAGAACCATGTCCTTATGTAATCTCTCTGCCGAAACACAAGCACTTATAAACTCTCCCTGCTCTCAAATACCACCACTCTATCTACCCAGTCACTGTCTATACACTTGTAGAATTACTCAGGCATTAACACCCGCAGTGCTTCAGTCAAATGTGCAGAATCTATGTAGGTCCCTAACCCCCTGCAGATGACTGATTCACTCCTGAAATAATCCAGATGGTACTCATGCAGTGGCACAAATACACTATCACTCTCTGTCCACTCTTGCAATCATCCTGACAGCACCATATCCTTATCTAATCTCTGTGTCAAAACACAAGCACTTACAAACTCACCCTGCTCTCAACTACCAGCCGTCTACCTACCCAGTCACTGTCCATGCACTTGTACAATCACTCAGGCATGAAGAGAAACTGTGCTACAGTCAAATGTGTACAATCTATGCAGGATCCTAACCCCCTATAGACTACTGATTCACTCCTGCAATAATACAGATGGTACGCATGCAGTGCCACAATCACACTGTCACTCTCTGTCCACTCTTGCAATCATCCTGACAGAACCATGTCCTTATCTAATCTCTGTGCCAAAGCACAAGCACTTATAAACTCACCCTACTGTCAACTACCAGCACTCTATCTATCCAGTCACTATCTATGCACTTGTAGAATGACTTAGGCATTATGAGATAAAGTGCTACAGTCAAATGTGTACAATCTATGAAGGCCCCGAACCCCCTGTAGACTACTGATTCAGTCCTGCAATTATCCAGATAGTACTCATGCAGTGCCCCAATCACGCTGTCACTCTCTGTCCACTCTTGAAATCATCCTGACAGAACCATGTCCTTATGCAATGTCTCTGCTGAAACACAAGCACTTATAACTCACCCTGCTCTCAACTACCACCACTCTATCTACCCAGTCACTGTCTATGCACTTGTAGAATGACTCAGGCATTAACACCTGCAGTGCTACAGCCAAATGTGCACAATCTATGTAGGTCCCTAACCCCCTGCAGATGACTGATTCACTCCTGCAATAATCCAGATGGTACTCATGCAGTGCCACAATCACACTATCACTCTCTGTCCACTCTTGCAATCATCCTGACAGAACAATGTCCTTATCTATTCTCTGTGCCAAAAGACAAGCACTTACAAACTCACCCTGCTTTCAACTACCAGCAGTCTTCCTACCCAGTCACTGTCCATGCACTTGTACAATAACTCAGACATGAAGAGACACTGTGCTACAGTCAAATGTGTACAGTCTATGCAGGACCCTAACCCCCTATAGACTACTCATTCACTCCTGCAATAATACAGATGGTACTCATGCAGTGCCACAATCACACTGTCGCTCTCTGTCCACTCTTGCAATAATCCTGACAGAACCATGTCCTTATCTTAACTCTGTGCCAAAGCACAAGCACTTATAAACTCACCCTACTGTCAACTACCAGCACTCTATCTACCCAGTCACTGTCTATGCACTTGTAGAATGACTTAGGCATTATGAGATACAGTGCTACAGTCAAATGTGTACAATCTATGCAGGCCCCTAACCCCCTGTAGACAACTGACGCAGTCTTGCAATAATCCAGATAGTACTCATGCAGTGCCCCAATCACGCTGTCACTCTCTGTCCACTCTTGCAATCATCCTGACAGAACCATTTCCTTATGTAATCTCTCTGCCAAAACACAAGCACTTATAAACTCACCCTACTGTCAACTACCAGCACTCTATCTACCCATTCACTGTCTATGCAGTTGTAGAATGACTTAGGCATTATGAGATACAGTGCTATAGTCAAATGTGTACAATCTATGCAGGCCCCTAACCCCCTGTAGACTACTGATTCACTCCTGCAATAATCCAGATGGTACTCATGCAGTGCCACAATCCCACTATCACTCTCTGTCCACTCTTGCAATCATCCTGACAGAACCATGTCCTTATCTAATCTCTGTGCCAAAACACAAGCATTTATAAACTCACCCTGCTCTCACCTACCAGCAGTCTACCTACCCAGTCACTGTCCATGCACTTGTAGAATACCTCAGACATGAAGAGACACTGTGCTACAGTCAAATGTGTACAGTCTATGCAGGACCCTAACCCCCTATAGACTACTCATTCACTCCTGCAATAATACAGATGGTACTCATGCAGTGCCACAATCACACTGTCACTCTCTGTCCACTCTTGCAATAATCCTGACAGAACCATGTCCTTATCTTATCTCTGTGCCAAAGCACAAGCACTTATAAACTCACCCTAGTGTCAACTACCAGCACTCTATCTACCCAGTCTCTGTCTATGCACTTGTAGAATGACTTAGGCATTATGAGATACAGTGCTACAGTCAAATGTGTACAATCTATGCAGGCCCCTAACCCCCTGTAGACAACTGACTCAGTCTTGCAATAATCCAGATAGTACTCATGCAGTGCCCCAATCACGCTGTCACTCTCTGTCCACTCTTGCAATCATCCTGACAGAACCATGTCCTTATGTAATCTCTCTGCCCAAACACAAGCACTTATAAACTCACCCTACTGTCAACTACCAGCACTCTATCTACCCATTCACTGTCTATACACTTGTAGAATGACTTAGGCATTATGAGATACAGTGCTACAGTCAAATGTGTACAATCTATGCAGGCCCCTAACCCCCTGTAGACTACTGATTCACTCCTGCAATAATCCAGATGGTACTCATGCAGTGCCACAATCCCACTATCACTCTCTGTCCACTCTTGCAATCATCCTGACAGAACCATGTCCTTATCTAATCTCTGTGCCAAAACACAAGCACTTATAAACTCACCCTGCTCTCACCTACCAGCAGTCTACCTACCCAGTCACTATCCATGCGCCCTGTACAATCACTCAGGCATAAAGAGACACTGTGCTACAGTCAAATGTGCACAATCTATGCAGGCCCCTAACCCACTGTAGACTTCTGATTCAGTCCTGCGATAATCCAGTTAGTACTCATGCAATGCTCCAATCACACTGTCACTCTCTGCCCACTCTTGCAATCATCCTGACAGAACAATGTCCTTATCTAAATTCTCTGCCGAAACACCAGCACTTATAAATCACCCTGCTCTCAACTACCACCACTCTATCTACCCAGTCACTGTCCATGCACTTGTAGAATCATCGAGTCAGGCATTAAGAGATACAGTGTTACAGTCAAATGAGTACAATCTATGCAGGCCCCTAACCCCCTGTAGACTACTGATTCACTCCTGTGATATTCTATGTAGTACCCAGGCAGTGCCCCAATCTCACTGTCACTCTCTGTTCACTCTTGCAATCATCCTGACAGAACCATGTCCTTATCTAATCTCTGTGCCAAAACACAAGCCCTTATAAACTCACCCTACTGTCAACTACCAGTACTCTATCTACCCAGTAACTGTCTATGCACTTGTAGAATGACTCAGGCATTAAGAGATACAGTGCTACAGTCAAATGTGCACAATCTATGCAGGCCCCTAACCCCCTATAGACTACTCGTTCACTCCTGCAATAATACAGATGGTACTCATGAAGTGCCACAATCACACTGTCACTCTCTGTCCACTCTTGCAGTCATCCTGACAGAAGCATGTCCTTATCTAATCTCTGCGACAAAGCACAAGCACTTATAAACTCACCCTACTGTCAACTACCAGCACTCTATCTACCCAGTCACTGTCTATGCACTTGTAGAATGACTTAGGCATTATGAGATACAGTGCTACAGTCAAATATGTACAATCTATGCAGGCCCCTACCCCCTATAGACTACTGAGTCAGTCCAGCAATAATCCAGATAGTACTCATGCACTGCCCCAATCACACTGTCACTCTCTGTCCACTCTTGCAATCATCCTGACAGAACCATGTCCTTATGTAATCTCTCTGCTGAAACACAAGCACTTATAAACTCTCCCTGCTCTAAAATACCACCACTCTATCTACCCAGTCACTGTCTATGCACTTGTAGAATGACTCAGGCATTAACATCCGCAGTCCTACAGTCAAATGTGCACAATCTATGCAGGCCCCTAACCCCCTGCAGACTACGGATTCACTCCTGCAATACTCCATATGGTACTCATGCAGTGCCACAATCACACTATCACTCTCTGTCCACTCTTGCAATCATCCTAACAGAACCATGTCCTTATCTAATCTCTGTGCAAAAAGACAAGCACTTACAAACTCACCCTGCTTTCAACTACCAGCAGTCTTCCTACCCAGTCACTGTCCATGCACTTGAACAATAACTCAGACATGAAGAGTCACTGTGCTACAGTCAAATGTGCACAATCTATGCAGGTCCCTAACTCCCTGTAGACTAATGATTCACTCCTGCAATAATACAGATAGTACTCCTGCAGTGCCCCAATCACACTGTCATTCTCTGCCCACTCTTGCAATCATCCTGACAGAACCATGTCCTTATTTAATCTCTGTGCCAAAGCACAGGCACTTATAAACTCACCCTACTGTCAACTACCAGCACTCTATCTACCCAGTCACTGTCTATGCACTCGTAGAATGACTTAGGCATTATGAGATACAGTGCTACAGTAAAATGTGTACAATCTATGCAGGCTCCTAACCCCCTGTAGACTACTGACTCAGTCTTGCAATAATCCAGATAGTACTCATGCAGTGCCCCAATCACACTGTCATTCTCTGCCCACTCTTGCAATCATCCTGACAGAACCATGTCCTTATTTAATCTTTGTGCCAAAGCACAGGCACTTATAAACTCACCCTACTGTCAACTACCAGCACTCTATCTTCCCAGTCACTGTCTATGCACTTGTAGAATGACTTAGGCATTATGAGATACAGTGCTACAGTAAAATGTGTACAATCTATGCAGGCTCCTAACCCCCTGTAGACTACTGACTCAGTCTTGCAATAATCCAGATAGTACTCATGCAGTGCCCCAATCACGCTGTCATTCTCTGTCCACTCTTGTAATTATCCTGAGAGAACCATGTCTATACACTTGTAGAATGACTCAGGCATTAACACCCGTAGTGCTACAGTCAAATGTGCACAATCTATGTAGGTCCCTAACCCCCTGTAGACGACTGATTCACTCCTGCAATAATCCAGATGGTACTCATGCAGTGGCACAATCACACTATCACTCTCTGTCCACTCTTGCAATCATCCTGAGAGAACCATGTCCTTATCTAATCTCTGTGCCAAAACATAAGCCCTTATAAACTCACCCTACTGTCAACTACCAGTACTCTATCTACCCAGTCACTGTCCATGCACTTGTAGAATCATTGAGTCAGGCATTAAGAGATACTGTGCTACAGTCAAATGTGCACAATCTATGCGGGCCCCTAACCCCCTGTAGACTACTGATTCAGTCCTGCAACAATCCAGATAGTACTCATGCAGTGCCTCAATCACACTGTCACTCTCTGTCCACCCGTGCAATCATCCTGAAAGAACCATGTCCTTATCTAATCTCTGTGCCGAAACACAAGCATTTACAAACCCACCTTGCCCTCAACTACCACCAGTCTATCTACCCAGTCACTGTATATGCACTTGTAGAATGACTCAGGCATTAAGAGATACAGTGCTGCAGTCAAATGTGCACATTCTCTGCAGGTCCCTAACCCCCTGTAGACTACTGACTCACTCCTGTAATAATCTAGGTATTAGTTATGCAGTGCCCCAATCACACTGTAACTCTCTGTCCACACTTGCAATCATGCTGTCAGAACTATGTCCTTATCTAATCTCTCTGCCAAAACACAAGCACTTATAAACTCACCCTGCTCTCAACTACCAGCACTCTATCTACCCAGTCACTCTCTATGCACTTGTAGAATGACTCAGGTATGAAGAGACACCGTGCTACAGTCAAATGTGCACAATCTATGCAGGTTCCAAACCCTCTGCAGACTACTGGTTCACTCCTTTAATAATCTAGGTAGTAGTCATGCAGTGCCCCAAACACACTGTAACTCTCTGTCCACTCTTGCAATCATGCTGACAGAACCATGTCCTTATCTAATCTCTGTGCCGAAATACAAGTACTGATAAACTCACCCTGCTCTCAACTACCACCAGTCTATCTGCCCAGTCACTGTCTATGCACTTGTAGAATGACTCCGGCATTAAGAGATACAGTGCTCGAGTCAAATGTGCACAAATTATGCAGGACCCTAACCTCCTGTAGACTACTGATTCACTCCTGTAATAATCCATATGGTACTCATGCAGTGCCACAATCACACTGTCACTCTCTGTCCGCTCTTGCAATCATCCTGACAGAAGCATGTCCTTATCTAATCTCTGTACAGAAACACAAGCATTTATAAACTCACCCTGCTCTCAACTACCAGCAGTCTACCTACCTAGTCACTGTCCATGCACTTATACAATGACTCAGGCATGTTACAAGACACTGTGCTACAGTCAAATGTGCACAATCTATGCAGGCCCCTAACCACCTATACACTACTGGTTCACTCCTGTGATAATGTAGGTAGTAGTCATGCAGTGCCCCAATCACACTGTAACTCTCTGTCCACTCTTGCAATCGTGCTGACAGAACTATGTCCTTATCAAATCTCTCTGCCAAAACACAAGCACTTATAAACTCACCCTGCGCTCAACTACCTGCACTCTATCTACCCAGTCACTGTCCATACACTTGTAGAATGACTCAGGCATTAAGAGATACAGCGCTACAGTCAAATGTGCACAATCTATGCAGGCCCCTAATCCTCTGCAGACTGCTGATTCACTCCTGTAATAATCCAGGTAGTAGTCATGCAGTGCCCCAATCACACTGAATCTCTCTGTCCACTATTGCAATCATGCTGACAGAACCATGTCCTTATCTAGTCTCTGTGCCGAAACACAAGCACTTATAAACTCACCCTGCTCTCAACTACCACCAGTCTATCTACCCAGTCACTGTCTATGCACTTGTAGAATGACTCAGGCATTAAGAGATACAGTGCTACAGTCACATGTGCACAATCTATGCAGGCCCCTAAGCCCCTGTAGACTACTGATCCACTCCTGTAATAATCTAGGTAGTAGTCATGCAGTGCCCCAATCACACTGTAACTCTCTGTCCACTCTTGCAATCGTGGTGTCAGAACTATGTCCTTATCTAATCTCTCTGCCAAAACACAAGCACTTATAAACTCACCCTGCTCTCAACTACCTGCACTCTAGCTACCCAGTCACTGTCTATTCACTTGTAGAATGACTCAGGCATTAAGAGATACAGCGCTACAGTCACATGTGCACAATCTATGCAGGCCCCTAAGCCCCTGTAGACTACTGATTCACTCCTGTAATAATCTGGGTAGTAGTCATGCAGTGCCCCAATCACACTGTAACTCTCTGTCCACTCTTGCAATCGTGCTGTCAGACCTATGTCCTTATCTAATCTCTCTGCCGAAACACAAGCACTTATAAACTCACCCTGCTCTCAAATACCACCACTCTATCTACCCAGTCACTGTCTATACAGTTGTAGAATGACTCAGGCAGTAACACCCGCAGTGCTACAGTCAAATGTGCACAATCTATGTAGGTCCCTAACCCCCTGCAGACGACTGATTCACTCCTGCAATAATCCAGATGGTACTCATGCAGTGGCACAATCACACTATCACTCTCTGTCCACTCTTGCAATCATCCTGACAGAACCATATCCTTATCTGATCTCTGTGACAAAGCACAAGCCCTAATAAACTCACCCTACTATCAACTACCAGTACTCTATCTACCCAGTCACTGTCCATGCACTTATACAATGACTCAGGCATGTTACGAGACACTGTGCTACAGTCAAATGTGCACAATCTATGCAGGCCCCTAACCCCCTATAGACTACTGGTTCACTCCTGTGATAATGTAGGTAGTAGTCATGCAGTGCCCCAATCACACTGTAACTCTCTGTCCACTCTTGCAATCGTGCTGTCAGAACTATGTCCTTATCTAATCTCTCTGCCAAAACACAAGCACTTATAAACTCACCCTGCGCTCAACTACCTGCACTCTATCTACCCAGTCACTGTCTATACACTTGTAGAATGACTCAGGCATTAAGAGATACAGCGCTACAGTCAAATGTGCACAATCTATGCAGGCCCCTAATCCTCTGCAGACTGCTGATTCACTCCTGTAATAATCCTGGTAGTAGTCATGCAGTGCCCCAATCACACTGAATCTCTCTGTCCACTATTGCAATCATGCTGACAGAACCATGTCCTTATCTAGTCTCTGTGCCGAAACACAAGCACTTATAAACTCACCCTACTCTCAACTACCACCAGTCTATCTACCCAGTCACTGTCTATGCACTTGTAGAATGACTCAGGCATTAAGAGATACAGTGCTACAGTCACATGTGCACAATCTATGCAGGCCCCTAAGCCCCTGTAGACTACTGATCCACTCCTGTAATACTCTAGGTAGTAGTCATGCAGTGCCCCAATCACACTGTAACTCTCTGTCCACTCTTGCAATCGTGGTGTCAGAACTATGTCCTTATCTAATATCTCTGCCAAAACACAAGCACTTATAAACTCACCCTGCTCTCAACTACCTGCACTCTAGCTACCCGGTCACTGTCTATTCACTTGTAGAATGACTCAGGCATTAAGAGATACAGCGCTACAGTCACATGTGCACAATCTATGCAGGCCCCTAAGCCCCTGTAGACTACTGATTCACTCCTGTAATAATCTGGGTAGTAGTCATGCAGTGCCCCAATCACACTGTAACTCTCTGTCCACTCTTGCAATCGTGCTGTCAGACCTATGTCCTTATCTAATCTCTCTGCCGAAACACAAGCACTTATAAACTCACCCTGCTCTCAAATACCACCACTCTATCTACCCAGTCACTGTCTATACAGTTGTAGAATGACTCAGGCAGTAACACCCGCAGTGCTACAGTCAAATGTGCACAATCTATGTAGGTCCCTAACCCCCTGCAGACGACTGATTCACTCCTGCAATAATCCACATGGTACTCATGCAGTGGCACAATCACACTATCACTCTCTGTCCACTCTTGCAATCATCCTGACAGAACCATATCCTTATCTAATCTCTGTGACAAAGCACAAGCCCTTATAAACTCACCCTACTATCAACTACCAGTACTCTATCTACCCAGTCACTGTCTATGGACTTGTAGAATGACTCAGGCATTAAGAGATACAGTGCTACAGTCAAATGTGCACAATCTATGCAGTCCTCTAACCCACTAAAGACTACTCGTTCACTCCTGCAATAATACAGATGGTACTCATGCAGTGCCACAATCACACTGTCACTCTCTGTCCACTCTTGCAATCATCCTGACAGAACCATGTCCTTATCTAATCTCTGTGACAAAGCACAAGCACTTATAAACTCACCCTACTGTCAACTACCAGCACTCTATCTAACCAGTCACTGTCTATGCACTTGTAGGATGACTTAGGCATTATGAGAGACAGTGCTACAGTCAAAAATGTACAATCTGTGCAGGCCCCTTACCCCCTGTAGACTACTGATTCAGTCCTGCAATAATCCAGATAGTACTCATGCAGTGCCACAATCACACTATCACTCTCTGTCCACTCTTGCAATCATCCTGACAGAACCATGTCCTTTTCTAATCTCTGTGCCAAAAGACAAGCACTTACAAACTCACCCTGCTTTCAACTACCAGCAGTTTTCCTACCCAGTCACTGTCCATGCACTTGTACAATAACTCAGACATGAAGAGACACTGTGCTACATTCAAATGTGCACAATCTATGCAGGTCCCTAACTCCCTGTAGACTAATGATTCACTCCTGCAATAATACAGATAGTATTCTTGCAGTGCCTCAATCACACTTTCATTCTCTGCCCACTCTTGCAATCATCCTGACAGAACCATGTCCTTATCTAATCTCTGTGCCAAAGCACAAGCACTTATAAACTCACCCTACTGTCAACTACCAGCACTCTATCTACCCAGTCACTGTCTATGCACTTGTAGAATGACTTAGGCATTATGAGACACTGTGCTACAGTCAAATGTGCACAATCTATGCAGGTCCCTAACTCCCTGTAGACTAATGATTCACTCCTGCAATAATACAGATAGTACTCTTGCAGTGCCCCAATCACACTGTCATTCTCTACCCACTCTTGCAATCATCCTGACAGAACCATGTCCTTATGTAATCTCTCTGCCGAAACACAAACACTTATAAACTCACCCTGCTCTCAAATACCACCACTCTATCTACCCAGTCACTGTCTATACACTTGTAGAATGACTCGGGCATTAACACCCGCAGTGCTACAGTCAAATGTGCACAATCTATGTAGGTCCCTAACCCCCTGCAGACGACAGATTCACTCCTGCAATAATCCACATGGTACTCATGCAGTGGCACAATCACACTATTTCTCTCTGTCCACTCTTGCAATCATCCTGACAGAACCATATCCTTTTCTAATCTCTGTTCCAAAACACAAGCACTTACAAACTCACCCTGCTCTCAACTACCAGCAGTCTACCTACCCAGTAACTGTCCATGCACTTGTACAATCACTCAGGCATGAAGAGACACTGTGCTACAGTCAAATGTATACAGTCTTTGCAGGACCCTAACCCCCTATAGACTACTGATTCACTCCTGCAATAATACAGATGCTACTCATGCAGTGCCACAATCACACTGTCACTCTCTGTCCACTCTTGCAATCATCCTGACAGAACCATGTCCTTATCTAATGTCTGTGCCAAAACAAAAGCACTTATAAACTCACCCTACTGACAACTACCAGCACTCTATCTACGCAGTCACTGTCTATGCACTTGTAGAATGACTCACGCATGAAGAGACTCCGTGCTACATTCAAATGTGCACAATCTATGCAGGCCCCTAACCCTCTGCAGACTACTGAATAACTCCTTTGATAATCTAGGTAGTACTCATGCAGTGTCCCAATCACAGTGTCACTCTCTGTCCACTCTTGTAATCATGCAGACAGAACTATGTCCTATCTAAATTCTGTGGTGAAACACAAGCACTTATAAACTCACCCTGCTGTCTAGTAGCACTCTACCTACACCAGTCACTGTCTATGCACTTGAACAATGACTCAGGCATTAACACACGCAGTGCTACAGTCAAATGTGCACAATCCATCCAGTCCCCTAACCCCCTGCAGAATACTGATTCACTTCTGCAATTACCAAAGTAGTAGCTATGTACAACGTTATTTACAATGTGTTTCTTTAGTAATACAATAGTATATTTTATAAATGCATTTTAATAATGTCATATATACATTTTTTTACAGATATTGTTCATCATCATGAAAAAACTTACAATGACTAGTATAACACAAACAGGAAACAACAAAAAAGGAGTATTATTTGAAGAAAACAGAACAGCAAAAATTAGATGAACTACAACATGTGGGAAAAAAGAAAAAGTCCTCTGGTAAGAGAACAAAAGAATGTGTTAAAAAACTTTCAAAGGCTAAAAACAGTGTGCAAAATGTGGAACGTATAAAGAATGCCCCAACAACAAAGAAGAATAAAAAGAAAAAGGGAGAAGTTAATGTAAAAATGCATTCTGAAGAATCTATATATGGTAAAAGGAGAAAGAATCAGTTTGAAGAAATTAGAAAGAGAATATTTTACATTTGTTGAAAGATGTGAAGAAATATAAAAAAAATCAGCATTTTATGAAAAGACGAAACAGATTGAAGCTATTGTTGAGAAGGCTTTTGAATTAAAAAGGAAATTATTCATTTTAGTTTTAAACAGAATTCGATCACTTGATAAGCCAATACATTTTACGAAGGTCAAAAGTAAGAAGAAGAGACTAATTAACAGAAGTAACTTTTGTGATTTTTTTTGGCTGAATGGAAACACAGTTCAAGTTCAGAGCCTTTTTTTAATGAAGAGATTTATTTTCAAACCAATACATTATTCCTTGCAGTTGATGCCAGTGGTCGAGCTTATGAGGTTAAAAATGGTTGTCCAATTGAGAAAGAGAAGATGGTTCCCAGAAATGTAGAAGAAGTCATAACTGATGAAGTTCTAGGGAGACGTCTTAAAGCTCCAGTGTATACTTGGGATTATAGTAGTATTTGTAGTATACGACAGGAATCTATTGATATTTTATGCAATTTCTTACGAGTCTATAGTAAAAAAAAGTGTTAAACAAAAGATTAAGATGTTGCAAGGACTAGATCCTTGCAGAGTAAGAAAAAATACTGGTTTGCAAGGTCATTCTCTGGCTTGTCTTTCAAGAAAAGTTTGTCAAAGTGGTTTTCATCATTTTAGAATGTTAGCAGTACATCATTCTCAAATGCGGAAGTTTGTGAGAAGATTGTATTACGCTAAAAGTCCATCAATATTTTTAAATGACTTAAACAGTGCTCTTTTGCATGGAACAGTATCAGATGTTGCAAAAGTTGGCGATGAAATAGAGTTTCGTTACTTTGGTCCTGAAGAAGAGAGTGGACAAAGTGAGACATTGATAGAAGTAGATGTTGAAGAAAATGTGGAAAATAGCAGTACAGAGAAGTTTGAAGAACAAATTACAAAGTTTAAGGTAATTTCGTGTGAAAGGCCAAATTACACTTGTATTTGTTGCCGACGAACTCATTATAGAAATGGGACTAGGACTGTTGATCTATATTTAAAAAGTGAAAGAGAAAATAATGATAAATGGAAGGAATTTGTAACTTATTTGTTGGTAGAGGATTGCTTTGAGTTGGGTGCTGATCAGCGTATTTGTAAATATTGTTATAGCAAATTAGATGATAATAAAATGCCTGCTAGAGCTTTCCATAATGATCTAGAGTTAGTAACTATTCTTCCAGAACTGATAGATTTAAACACGTCAGAGTCTATTCTGATTCAATGTGTGAACCCATTTCAGGCCTATTGTTCGCATGGAGCCTAAAATAGGTAAATTGCCTCCTACAGATTTACAGTGAGCATTAAAAGGAAGAGTTGAATATTTACCTCTAGATTTAAAGAAAAATATTGAAACTATTGGTGTAGAAAATGTAGAAAGTGAACCACTAGTTATTCTAGATAATGGTGTTCCTACAAAGAGTAAGACAATCTGGCAGGAATTAGTTGATGTTAGGGAAGTGCAAAAGGCAACATTATATCTTATAAAATACAATGATTATTACAAAAATGTGTATGTAGAAGAAGAAGAAATAGTTTTAGTAGATGATAGTTAAACGTCAAGTGGTCAAATTGAAAAAGTTGACATGTCCAAAAGTGAAGACATTTATGAACATTATAGCGTACATCCAAATGAAGAAAGTGAAGGGGACTCCCATGAGTGTATGGGAAAAAGCTTGGAAGCTCATTGTTTTCTACAGCTGTTCCCAACTGGAAAAGGTGGTCGATATGACGAACGATCAGTGCAGATTCCTGCATCAGAATATCAGACAACAAGATTGTATGCAGAAGATCCAAGATTTCGACAATGTATCCCATATATATTTCATCTTTTGTTTGAGAGTGACTTGTCTGGACTTTCATATGCAGTCAACCACATATTAAAAACAGGACTACATCTTCAAAATGTTTCTGCAAAGAAATTTATGGATAAAGTACATAAAAGAGATGATCATTTATAATCTCAACTGATTAATGTGATGGCATGTCAGCGAGGTACTAATGAGTATTGGAGAACTTAAATGTATGCTAAGGAACTTAGAAACTCCTATGTGGTTTGTTACCCTAAGCTGTGCTGAATACGCTTGGGATGATTTACTTGAATTTCTTCGAGAGGCAAATTCAAATATTAAAAGTATTGAACACAAGACACCTGGAGAATTGTGCTCTTTGGATCCTGTAAATGTATGAAGATATTTCAACCATAGGTTTGAAGCTATGATGTCTCTATCTCCAATAAAAAGAATCCTCTTCTTGGAGAAGTTATTGATTTCATTTGGAGAAAGGAGTATCAAGCTAGAGGTGCTCCTCATATATATATATGCTGTTATGGATGAAGGATGCACCCAAATTTGGAACTGATTCGGATGACACTGTTTTATCTTTTATTGAAGATTATGGTGCATGTGCTATACCAAAAAGAACAGAAGAAAACACCTTAAGGCAACAAGTGTTACGATTCCTAAGTCATCGATGTGGCAAATACTGTCGACGGAAATACAAATTGAAGGAAAAGGTTTATACCAAATGTCGTTTTGGATTTCCACGTCCAGTAATATCCAAAGGAAGAGTAAACAGTTTCATGTCAGCAGTGAGACATACCATCACTAGACAATCTCCCAAAAATACGTAAAATTTGAGAATAAGTGAAGAATCAAAGTATATTAATGATTATAATTAGGGGTGCCGCTCGCCGGACTAATTTCTTGGATACTTCGTGGCTGCTGCTTGTCCCTGCCTGGGTCTGCTGAACTTACCGACTTTGCACTTGGGAGGCACTTGGGAGGCACAACATCGCTGATCCGGGACTGCGAGGACCAGGGTGCTCGCTGTTGTTCGATCCAGCACACCTGTGTCCTCTTCCCGGCCCCTCCCCCAGCCAGTACATTACCTCTCACGGCCCCCGCTTCGCGGGCGCCGCTCGCCGGACTAATTTCTTGGATACTTCGTGGCTGCTGCTTGTCCCTGCCTGGGTCCGCTGAACTTACCGACTTTGCACTTGGGAGGCACTTGGGAGGCACAACATCGCTGATCCGGGACTGCGAGGACCAGGGTGCTCGCTGTTGTTCGATCCAGCACACCTGTGTCCTCTTCCCGGCCCCTCCCCCAGCCAGTACATTACCTCTCGCGGCCCCCGCTTCGCGGGGGCCGCTCGCCGGACTAATTTCTTGGATACTTCGTGGCTGCTGCTTGTCCCTGCCTGGGTCCGCTGAACTTACCGACTTTGCACTTGGGAGGCACTTGGGAGGCACAACATCGCTGATCCGGGACTGCGAGGACCAGGGTGCTCGCTGTTGTTCGATCCAGCACACCTGTGTCCTCTTCCCGGTCCCTCCCCCTTTCCCAACGCCTTTGTAATTTAAGAGTCCCGCCTATCCGCGCCAGCGGAACGAGCCCGGAGCGAAGACCGGGCTAAGAGCGGGCCGTTCGAGGTCTGCGAGGTCTGGTCGGGGCCACCCTCTTCTGTTCTTTTTTCAACATTTCTGTGTTTGAGCCTAATTGTTAAACCATTTATCACTGTATCCCCACAGTTAAGTCAGGGGGTTGCCTTTGTTGTGGTTGTTAAGCTATGTCCACCAGGTTAACACGTAGTAAGGCCGCAAATGGCGGTCTCCCAATCAATGGCCCTATGGACGATTTTATCATCCGCACCAACACAGCTATAGACCATGAAATTTCCAAACTTCAGACTCGTGTCTCCCTGGAATTGGCATCCGCTAGGAGACTGTCCCAGGTAATCGATCTGTCAAAAAAATCCTCCCTGGGCCATATAGCCACTGCGGTTACTCCGGCACGTCCAGCTATCCCCCATTGTGTAGTCACACAGGTTGATGTCCACCATACCCCGTCTTTTCCTTCACTACCCTCTACTTTAGAGCCATCGATTCAGGATAGTGCAGTGAATCTACCTACTATTCCTCTCAAGCAGGATGCTAGTTCTAATTTTTCCATTCCAGCAATGCTTTCACCTAGGTGCACCACTAGCAAAGATAATCAATCTAAAAGAAAATGCACCTCTCGGTCAGCTTACTGTCGTAAGAAGGCTAAAATTGCGGTTGCACAACATCTGAATTTGACTAGCGTTCCGGTTTCTAATCCCATAGGAGGGTGTGTGTTCAGGGAACAACCACATTATGAGGGAGTTAAAGAGGGGACAGTTTCTGCTTTTTCGACTGCCCCTACGGCCACTTTGGCAGAGGATGAGGGCTTACATGCAGAGAGTGAGGAAAGGAATGAAGGGGAATTTATAGGTTTAGTTTGGGAAACTCTTAAGAAACTTCTTTCCCCCCTTGATCTTAGACTCTCACGCATTGAGAATAATTTGCTTGAGATGGAAAAGAGCATTATTGCTCTGGCCACTCTCGGCCTGAGAAGTCTAGAAAATCAGGGCTTTCCTGCTGCTGAGCCATCACCTCTTGTTTCAATTCCTCAAGTCCCGCAATCCTCCCCTCCAGTACCAGCTAATGCACGTTCGGTTCCTACATTGGGGACTGTGGGTGTGGATCATAGTTCCACCGCCCCCATACTTAAGGCTCCCAAGCGCCCCACCCCTCAACTATTATTCAATCCCAATGCAGGTGCACCGCATAGACCCCCTCCCAGTGAGGTGGCGTTCCATCCAACCCAGAGCCCTCCTGTCAAGAATAATTTTAGAGGGGGTTACATTGATCTCCCTCCAGAGGCCAATGATTATGTGGTTGTGTTGACGGGTGTCCCTCAGATGGGAAACGGCCAACACGAGAACCACTGGTCTCTGAAGAATAAGATAATGCATTGGCTCAATGTGAATAGACCAATTCCCAATGGACAGAGAAGCAGAATCTTGATGGTACGTAGAATCCCCTGGGTGGGCCCTACAAGGAAATCTAGTCCCGGGGATTGTATAGTGGTGACCTTTGAGGACCCTCATACGGCACACCACATCTGCTCCTGGCCCATTAGCGAAGGTTCTCTTGTTATACCTAGGCCATTGTCCTTTTTTTATCCACCGCGTCCTAGAAATACACGGGAAGAGGACTGGTCTCTAGTACATCACCACAATTGGAGGAGTCATCCCAAAAAATTCCAACATTCCCCCATAAAGTGGGATGGCTTCCCAACCTCGAATAGGTTTGCTGGTCTTGAGGAGGTAGATTGACTCGCATGCCAACCTGCTCCCCAAGTTCCTCTACCACAGGTTTTAGGGCACAATGAATCTTTTCCTGTGTTGATTGAACCTTCTGTTGCTAGCTCTCCAAGCCTAGAGGGAATGCATTGTGTTTTACCTATACAGGCGGGTTTGAATACGTCATGTATTTTTGACTCCCAAGCCGTAACGGAACGACTGGACCCACCTTGTGTGATTCCCTTGCCTCCAATTCAGAATGTTTCACCAATTAGGAAGTTGCCTGATGTAGAAATGGCTCCCTACCACCATCAGACTGAGCCACTGCCTAGGTTAAATAGAACTGCTGCGGGGGTGGTAGGACCTGTGTCCAATTTGGTTACACTAGACAACCCTCTAAGGCAGATGACCTCGGACGACCCCTTGCTAAAGATTATAAGCTGGAATGTGGCAGGGCTCGCCCGCAACTTTGAAATTCCTGAATGGAATGCCTTTTTGGCCCCTTATAACATCTGTCTTTTGCAGGAAACCTGGTGCCTTGAACCTAGGCATAGAGTGGGCTTTACGACCTACTTCGTCCCAGCTTCCCAACAACATGGATGTAAAGGTCGCCCGTCGGGTGGCCTTCTTATATGGGTTAATATCGCACTAGGTTTAAGTGTAAGCCAAAAGTTCCCGCATTCTCCCGATCTCCAGAGGATAACCATATTATGCCCAGGGGGTAGGAAGCTAGAAGTTTTTAACCTCTATTTAAGGGGGGCCAGGGGCGGGTCATCTACTCTATCCTCTACAGGATTAAACAGCGATCTAGCCGCCTGCAGTATTGATTCTTACGTTCTCCTCGCAGGCGACTTCAATTGCTGTTTTGAACCATTGGCTAGGGAGGATATCCTGGATACTTGGGATGAGGACACAAAGAGAGGTATTCCCACCCTGACCCTAGATCCGATTCCTAAATGGTCTCAGAGTGCGGTTGACATCAATGCACTCTGTATGGAACATGACCTAAGACCAACTAACGGACGATCTAAATCGGATCCTTTGGGTGCGCACACCTATAACAGGATGGGACATTCCTCCAGAATAGGTTATGTTATGTTGAATTATAATTTGTGGTCATTCCATTATGATATGGAGGTTATAGCATCTTGTGATAGTGACCACAATCCTCTCTCCTTAACATTGATTCCGCCCTGGCAGGTTGGGAACTCAATTAAGTTTCCCCACAAGTGGAAAACCTCTCATGAGCTTGTTCCTTCGTGCTGTGGCAGGCGCCTAAAGTGGGCTAAAGTAGCAGCGGACGAGGAAAGGATGGCACAGGCAGGGACCACTATGCTAGCGGTGGGCCCGCGCCTTGATGCCCTGGGTGCTACCAGTCAAATTGTTTTACCAATATTCACAGAAACCATTGCGGTGTTAAGTGATTTGTTTATTATACCCCAAACCAGCATGAGGGTTTCTGCGAAAGGTGCTCCTAGGGCAAGAAATAAGTGGTATTCCTCTAAATGTCGGGTTGCTAAGGGGGAACTCATTTCCGCAGTGAAAAGCAAGGATCCAGGCAATATTAGATTGGCGAGGAAACTCTACAAAAAAGTTGTGGCAGAGGCGAAGGAGGCCCATGAATACAGTTTTTGGTGGGATCTAGTGGAGGCAAGCACCAGGAAAGACTCCAAGGGGTTTTGGGATCTGCTGAGAGCTAGGGACAAACCTCTTGATTTCCTGTTTACTTGTAATATTCCTGGTGATGTCTGGTTTGCCCACTTTTCCAAACTGTACTCTGTCCAATGCGGGGTACCCCATCTTAATACGGGTCTTCTCGCCAGCTTATCAGCCGAGATTTCTATTAATGCCTGCCCCTTTAGTACTGAGGAAGTTGAAAGGGCAATCAGCTTTATTGTATCCAATAAGGCTGCTGGACCTGATGGAATTCCGGGCGACCTGCTGAAGAAATATCCATCACTGTGGGGTCGATTAATTGCCTCACTTTTGAATGAGGCTGTGTTGGGTGGTTCTCTCCCTGACTCTTGGAGGGGTGCTGAGGTCGTCCCTATTTTTAAAAAAGGCTGTCGGGACGACCCAGCTAACTATCGCCCTATTAGCCTGCTTGACTCAACACAAAAGGTCGCGGGCAAAGTGGTACTAGGCAGGATCTTGCAGTGGGTCGAAGAAAACCAGGTTTTGTCAGATTTCCAGGCAGGTTTCAGATCAGGGACGGGTACCATCGAGCAGACGTTTCGCCTCTTAATGATATATTGGAAAGTGGTTGTGCTGGGTGGGGGCAGCTTGTATTTAGTCTTTATAGACTTGCGAACTGCCTTCGACCTGGTCCCACGAGTCCAATTGTGGAATGTCCTCGGTAGGTTGGGCATACCTCCCTATTTGTTGGCCTTGCTCATAAAGTTTCATGAAAGCAACTTTGCCCAGATTAGATGGGGTACCCAGGGGGAAAAAACATCTCGTATTCCCGTAGATAGGGGCGTCCGCCAGGGGTGTGTGCTTGCCCCCACTCTGTTTTCTCTTTATGTTAACGGAGTGGTGGAGCATCTGCTTCAACAGCCGTCAGATGCACCATCCTTGGCTGGTAGGAAAGTTCCTACGCTCCTTTTTGCGGATGATACCCTCCTAATCTCAAAGTCACCAGTAGGTATCCAAAAGTTGCTTTCTAGCTTTAAGGCCTCTTGTGACACCAAGGGCCTGTCCATAAACATTAGCAAGACCAAATTCCTTGTTCTTAACCCTCCCAGGAAAACTGTTGTTCCTCCCACCTTGGACTCTGTTCCTCTTGATAGAGTCAATGAATTTGACTACCTAGGCATTCGACTCTGTGTCAATATGAGTTGGAAGGCGCACCACCAAAAGGTGTTTCTGACCCATAAGAGGATTACAGGGGCCCTGCTCAAGGAACAACGTGCCTCATTTCTAAAACCTATTGGGGCACTACTAGATATTTATAGGGCAAGGGTGGTGAGTGCAGCATTGTATGGTGCGGAATTGTGGGGCACACAGAGAGTTGACATCTTGACCCACCTCGAAAATAATTTCCACAAAGATCTTATGAAGTTACCCCATAGCACCCCTACAATTCCCCTCTTGCTAGATGCAGGCACACGCCCAATCTGCGAGCAAGCTAGGCTACGTCCCCTTTTATTATGGGCCAGGATATGGAATGTCCCTGAATTGAGTAGTTATGCAGTTGCCCTAAGCGAAATCTTATCCTTATCTGGCTGGCATAAGGTAATCTGGCTCAGGGAGATTTTTTTTTTTTTTTTTTTTTTTTTTTTTTTAAAACCTTTATTGTCACTTCAAAATGTACACCGCTATTTAGCCAACAACCCGGAGGCAGGCAGCATAGTGACGTGGCGGCGCGCCGCCAAAGCTTATCCACATCGTACATCTGAGCAAAATATCCAAAATAAGAATATAAACGATTTATAGCAACAAACAACCAAAAAGCGACAGTCGAGGAACAGTAGCACACGCTAATCATCAGTACTCCTGCAGTCTCCAACACGTTACCCACGCGGTGCCTCAGCCGCGGAAACACCGGGCAGCCCATCCAGTCATATCGCAGCCCAGCCACCAGAGCATCAGCGGTCAGGGTTGCGCATCCCCATCGCCAGTTAGCCTCCACATGCAGACCCAAAGCGCGCCCGTATCAAACCACCAGTCCAATCGCTCATGGCCTCAGTCCTCGCCAGTCGCATCCCTCCTCGCCAGCCAGTCCACTAACGGCTGCCATATATCCACCGGTCGTGAGCGCTGCGGCAACTGATCCCAATAGGCAGCGAGTTGGTCCTTGCAGTATATCGCGGACCTAACCCATCCCGCAACGGCCGGCGGGGCCTGCTTCTTCCAGTGTACTGCCAGTTGACGCTTTGCGAGCAGTAAGAGAAGGGCCACCAGACGACACGACGCCGGGGGTATATTCTTAACAAAGCCCAGGAGGGCCACCAGTGGGTCCGGAACAATTAGCATGCCCACAATTTCACCGACAGCTTTGAAAATGGCATCCCAGAACCCGTCAATGGGTCCACATGTCCATACAAGATGGAAGAACGTAGCGTCCCCCGCGCCACATCTCCAACACTTCGCATCAGCCTGCAGGCCCATCTTAAAAAGTTGTATAGGTGTACGGTACGTCCTGTGTAAGTAGTTGAAATGTACCAGCCGCAGCCTATAATTAGGCGACAATTGCTCAAGCTGGGCGAAGCAGAATTCCCACTGTTGTTCCGTGATGCGCACGCCCGTTTCCCCCTCCCACAGTGTCCTGGAGTCCACATGCGCAACAGGCGTCGCGCGTTGTGTAGACCTGTATATGCGTGTTATT
This sequence comes from Triturus cristatus, assembly GCF_964204655.1. NCBI lineage: Eukaryota > Metazoa > Chordata > Amphibia > Caudata > Salamandridae > Triturus > Triturus cristatus. The sequence goes on along the minus strand of NC_140583.1, from coordinate 409,668,108 downwards.
AATTTCCGCGAGGAGGAGTTGGACAGCACGTCCTCTAAGGCCGCCAGCGACGGCGGGGCCTCCGGGAACGTAGGGTACCTCTGTTTACAAGCCGACCGTAATTGATAGTAGAGCAGCAGCTCCGATGCCGTCGGTTCAGAGGCCGCGGCCATGTCATGCAGTGTAATGAAAGTATCGTCCGGATACAGGTCACCTGCCACCGTCAGCCCACACGCACGGGCCCGGCGCGCCACCGCCACGTCCGTCAGCGGACCCAACAGGGGATTGCCCTCCAAAGGCATGCTCGGGGCATAGAGATCGGAGATGCCCGCGCGTCCGGCAATGCCCGCCCAGGCCCATCGCACCATTTCCACGGTGTCAATGTCTTCCCTAGGTCGTTTATATTTCTGGTACACCGCTGTCCGTAGCGGACAGGGCGCCGCCACGTCCATCTCTATCGCCACGTGTGGCTGGTAAGGAATCGGGTGATGCCAATAGTGCAGGTATTGTGCCTGCGCGCTGTACGCATACAGCTCAAAGTCCGGGGCTGCTAGGCCCCCTTGACGGAAGGGAAGTGTAAGGAGGTTCCAAGCCACTCGAGGCTGCCTGCCCGCCCAGACCAGTTCGATCATGGCTGAACGGAGGCGACGGAAGAATGCCTTTGTTAGCGGTAAAGGGATGTTTCCAAATAGATAAAGGAACTTGGGCACAACGACCATTTTCGCGATAGCAATGCGGCCCAACATGGAAAGCGGCAGCGCCTTCCATCTCTTCACCTTTGTCTCCAGCCACTCCATGGCCACCCCGAAGTTAGACAGCCACACTTCCTGAATTGAGCGACTGATCCGAATGCCTAGGCACTTGACCTCGTCAGTGGCCCATTCAATCGGGAATTCCGTGTGACATGCAGACGTGCCGTCCGTCAGCGGCAACATCACTGACTTCGACCAGTTTATATCTATGCCGGTTAGGCCACTATAGCGTATCACCTCTCTCATCAACGGATCAAAGTTCTCTGACGGGTTCAACATATATATGGTAAGATCATCAGCATACATCGATATCAACAGGCCACGTGACGTGAAGCCTATGCTGCGCTGGGTGTGGTGTTGCCTCAACCGAGCCGCCAGTGGCTCCGTGGCGATAGCAAAGAGTAACGGCGAAAGCGGGCAACCCTGTCGAGTCCCTCTGGTTATGCGTATGGGCGCAGACGTTTGACCATTCACCCGCACTCTTGCCGTCGGGCCATTATACAGTACGCCGATATGCCTAGCAAAGGGCAGGCTAAAGCCGATTCGGGTAAACAGTGTCCGCAAAAATTTCCACTCCAGGGAGTCAAACGCTTTGGTCGCGTCCAGCAACGCCGCCGTCGCCTGCACCCTAGGGTCCAGGTAGTGTAGGAGCCCAAAAAGCACCCTCAGGTTCTGGGAGGTGGATCTCCCCATGACAAAGCCCGACTGATCAGACAGCGCTATCTGTGGCAGCATGAATTTTAGGCGGTCAGAGAGCAATTTCGCATATATTTTAGCGTCAAGGTTTATCAGTGAAAGCGGGCGGTAGGAGTCCGGGCTAGTGGGGTCCTTTCCTGGTTTCAGCAGCGTGATGATCAATGCTTCACGCATTGACTGGGGAAGGATACCCGTTTCCACCGCCTCCTCGAACACTTTGTGCAAGCGCGGAACCAGGATGTCAGCATATTCCTTGTAGAAGGCCGCCGTCAGCCCATCAGGGCCTGGTGCCTTGCATGGGGGTAAACTAGCGATCACTGCCCTTATGTCGTCCGGCGCAAACGGGAGGTCCATGTACTGTCTGGCTCTATCATTGAACCACGCCAACGCTATAGTATCTAAGTACTCTCGGAGAACAGTGTCGTCCGGATCCACCCTGGAAGTATATAATTCTCTATAAAAGTCTGTCATAGTGGCGAGTATATCCGGCGGCTCCCGCACCACCCCACCGTCTTCCCTCTGTAATTCCAGGATATGATCCGCCCCATGCGGTGCCCGCAACAAGTTCGCCAGCGTGCGGCCCGCGCGGTCCCCCTCTCCATACCGTCTGGCCTGACAGTCCTTAGACAAATACGCGACCTCACGGTCAGCTTCCTCCTTGTATATAGTCAGCGTCGATCGAAATGCAGCCCGCACGCCATCAGAAGGCGCCGCAAGCAACGTGGACTCCAGCCGCGCAAGTTCCGCCTCCAAGGAGCGAAGCGTGCGCCGTATGGATCTCAGAACTCCCGACTTCAGGGACATGCAGTACCCTCTTGCGACCACTTTGCAGGCCTCCCACAGTATGCCCGGGGACTCCACAGATCCCTCATTAAGCTCAAAGTACTCCTCAAGCTTTTCGCGGAGACCTTGCTGGAATACCTGGTCGCGCAGTGCCCGGGAGGGGAACCGCCAGCTAAAGGGCGTAGCATATTTGGAGGGGGTAGCCAATGACAATAATACCGGAGCATGATCAGAGAGTGACCGCGGCAGGTGCTCCACCTCCAGTACCGAGGTGTGCAGATCCCTGGATAACAGCCAGTAGTCCAGCCTGGACCAAGCAGCCCTATGCGCAGTTATGCACGTACCCGCGCGATCCCCGGGGTGCAGTACCCTCCAGGAATCCACCAGCCCCGCATCTTGTATAATATCTCCGAGCGTCTCCGCCGCTCTAGGATGATGGTCCCTGGCCGCGCCCTGCCTATCCATCGTGTCAGAGAGCACCACGTTGTAGTCACCCCCCCACAGCACTGCCGCCGGCCCCCGGGTCTGTACCTTATGCCATAACTCTCCATAAAAGTCGGGATTGTCGTCATTAGGGCCATAGACATTCACCAGCACCACTCTCATGCCATGCAGCGCCCCCACCAGTATGATATATCTGCCATCCGCATCCCTAATCGTCTCATGTGTGGTCCATGGAAGCCCTCTCCTGATTAAGATCGCCACCCCTCTGGAGTAATTGGAGTATGCCGCATGTACTAGCTCTGCCCATCGGTGTCGCCGGAGCAGCTGTGTCGCAGTAGCAGTTAGATGGGTTTCCTGCAGGAGGCAGATGTCTATGTCTTTCCTAAGTAGGTAGGCCTGCACCAGCCTGGCCTTGCGGCCGTCATTCATACCCCGCACATTCCAAGTTAGGCACCTCACTCTCTGCACGGCGACAAGTACCTCAAAAAACCATATTCTAGCAGCAGGCCATATCCGCTCAGCTCGCCACTCTCGCCCCACCCGCAAACACAAGGGTCAAACTCCTGCAGCACGGCTAGCAACCAGGCACAGGAGTGAACGCAGCACCCCGTGCACATTGATGGAAAACATTGCAGTGTGTATTGTATAGTAAACGATAAATCACAGCGATGTGCTTCTTCTCGGTCGTCGCTACAAACCCCACAACTAACCATAACATCCTCCCAACTCCCAAAGCCAGAAACCCCACCCGCGCCAACCCCCCAATCAGGTTGTGCAACATCCCCCCCAATTACCCACCCCACCCCACAGTCAGTTACTAGGGCCATCGATAGTAGCCCGTAAATGGGAATCATCCCCTGAGGCGCGCAGGTTGGCCACCTACTAACCCCGTACTCTTGACAGGGCGATCGAGCGCCAGTTGGTTGTGCCAGCTCGAGGACCCCCACCCCCAAGATCAAGAGGTCATATTAATAGCAGCCCAGCCATCTGGAGGAACTCCCCAATGTCCCCAGCAGACACCAGTCTCCAGTCTAGCCCATACAGGCAGGTCACAGTGAAACATCAAAAAACCCCATAGGATACAATCATTCCACATCACTTAGCCTGTCCTGGAGATCTGGTCCCTCCGCAGGTGGGTGGTTCTTCTGGTCTCTGGCCAATTGCTTCGCGTACTGCAGGGCTGCCTTCGCATCCACGAAGAAAGAAGGTTTCCCCGGGCCATGCACCCGGAGCTTGGCAGGGTAGATCAATGAGTATTTCGTGCCCGTTTGTTGAAAGATTTTCTTCGCCGGCATGAATTCCCTGCGGGCCGTCTGAACCTGTAGAGTGAAATCCGGGTACAGCGCGATGTGGTTGCCCTTGTATTGTACGTCCTTCATGTCGCGTGCCATGCGCAATATCGTGTCCCGGTCCCTGTAATTCAAGATGCGCGCGATGATGGGTCTGGACGGTGCTCCCGGCTTAGGCCTAGGTCCCAGTGTCCTATGTGCCCTTTCAACTAGGAACATCGGCGAGAGACCTGACCCGAACAAGTCTTTCAACATCTGCTCGACATACTGCTCCATGTTGGTGATGTCTGTCGATTCTGCCACCCCCGTGACGCGGATGTTGTTGCGCCTTGAGCGAGCCTCCAAATCCTCGTTCTTTTGCTGTATGAGTGCCAGGACTTTTTCCATACCCCTCACTTGCGTGGCCAGCGCCGACTGGTTCTCCTCCGTCTCCGCGACACGGGTTTCCAGCCCTTCCACTCTGCCCTCCTGCTTGTCCATTCGTGTCGTAATACCATCCATGCGCGCCGCTAGCGCGTCCATCTTGCCATCTATTCCCTGCAGGCTCGTCTTTAGTTCCTGAAACATTGATTTAATGTCCACGTCTTGAGAGCCGCCCTGGGCATCCTTCGCAGCTTCGGAGTCTCGAGCGTCCGGATCCGGCGTTTTTTGTTTAGATTTGTCGAATGTCAGGCGCGGTTGACGGGTATCAGGCTTGCCCATTGCTGTCTCGCAGCGCTAACTATGGAACGGAGCCGCCGCTGTCCCCAAACCGCAACCCGAATGGTTGTCGCCAGCAGCCGCAGTCCCGCGCGGCAGAGCATGCCCTTCCACGGATCAGTACGCTTCGCCGGTCCAGCTGCGGCACAGGTCACCAGCCGCAGGCCGCCCTCAGCGCGACCACTGCACTGTTAAGATCCCAGGTCAGGGCTTCGCAGCAGCACCGCACGGCGTCAGCAGCGCTCCGGCCCGGCAGAATGGCGTCTCACTCAGTGCCTCCAAGGCGCAAACGCCGCCCGTCACAACAGGCACATGCACCGGACCTCGAGGGGTTGCGGCCCACTGACGCTCAGTCTCAGGGTCCAGGCAGCAGGCACTTCTCCCCCATCCGCAGCTGCAGGCAGACCGCAGTCACAGGGAGCTCCCTCGTAGGCAGCCGTATCTTCGCTGGTCCTGGCGCGATGGTCGTCCTCCGTCTCCGGTCCCAAGGTACAGCGCAGATCCCAGCGCTCAAAGGAGAGCAGAAGCGCCCCACGAGCACAGCACGGGTTACTTCGCCGGGTGGATCGGCAATTCGCGCCCAGCTCACGGTGTCCCACAGGGCCCCTCTCCGGGCGACGGCTCAGGCCCACGTGCCACGACCTCCGTAATGGCCTCCAGGCTCCCCCAAGCGCGGGGACACAGAGCGCCCTCCTGGCGCTGAATTGCAGCTCCGCCAGCAGCGAACCTCAGCCCAGGGCGCACCGCCACCGGATCCCAGCGTCCCCCGAGGGGGAAAATTCAGTGAGGCAGCGCGCAATCAGGCCCGGGGAGATTAGCCTCACACCTTCGAGCAGCACCGCGCCGCTCTGGGCACCAGCCCCACGCCAGTCCCCGGCTTCCAGGAGGGTCGCAGGCCCCGCCTCCGGTGTTCGCTCGGCAGGCCGATAGTCACTGCAGCCGCACTTGCCACGGCAGGGATCCCCTCCGGCCGGGCCCCCACACCAGGTGTTCAGGCGGGGGCGAGAGGACCGAGACCAGGCACAATTTAGTCGGATAATCGCCGGATTAATTTACTCGATCGGCGGAGCTGCGGTTTCAGGCAGCCATTCCGCCTCGCAGCCAAGCCACGCCCCTTCCTGGCTCAGGGAGGTTAAGCGACTTCTTTATGAGCTGGGTTTAGGAGATGCTTGGGTCAATAGAACAGCACCTTCAAAACAAATGCTAAAGAAGGCTTACTGGCTTTGGGTGGATAATGAGAGGTTGTGTAACCCTAATCATTGCAAATCTGTTGCCCAGTTTCTGCTAGTTAAGGAGATCCCTTTCAGAGAACCTTACCTGGACTCAATCCATAACCCGGGTGACAGAGCATTATACTTTAAATTCAGGGTGGGTGTCCTTCCCTTAGGATTCCTAACGTCTACCTGGAAACCTCCATTCCAAACTATTCCTTATTGCCCCTTTTGTGACTTAAGGGTTGAGTCCATACCTCATCTGTTGTTTGAGTGCCATGCCTATGTTGTGCCTAGGTCGAGATGGTTGAAGCCTTTATGTAGGAGTCTGGGCACAAGATCATACTTGGAAGCTTTACGCATATTGCGCTCAAATGCCCGTCCCTTCTTTGCCTGCTGTATGGCTAAATTTCTGGGTTGGGCTTGGAGGATAAGAACCGCAAGGAAACAGTTGTTACAGTAATGTGTTTCTGCTTGTTTTGGTTTTTAAAAACTTGGTTATTATTTTATTTTTGTTTCTGTAGGTTTTATACTGTGTTCGCCAAACTGTTCCTTTTTCTTTTTTTTTTTTTTTTGATGTTTGTATTACTTTTATGATATGTTTTTATGTCGAAATAAAGTTCAATTCAATTAGGGGTGGGCGGAATTTGCGAAGTTGCGGAGATTTTGGGCTGATTAATGCGTTACTGAATTTGAGCTTCAACTCGAGCACCTGCTTTATTTATATTTGTAAGTGCTTCCTGTTGAGGTTTAATTTTTGTGACAGGAGCATCATGTCAGAATGAATACTGCCCTGCATATTTACCTAAGAAGATGCCTCAGTTTTGTGCAATACCTCTACTCAACTGGAGTACTTTCTACTGGCTAATCAGTAAGTGCTACCTCGTTAGGTAAATGTATAGTGTTTTTCCAACACTACAGCTGCGTAAAGGGCCAGAAGAGTTGTCTACAGCGACCATGTGTGTCTGTAACGTTGTCACCACTTCGAACGGCGCTGGGGTCCCTCGAGTGAGCTGTCCATCATAGTGGGGGGAAAGGGCGGGAAGACATTGCATACCACTGGTGTGTGGGCCAGGGCCAAATGGGTGGGGCTTCCATGCAGTTCACATGCCTCTTGTTTATAAAGGGACAGAGACTGATCAGAGCAGCAGATGAGGAGACAGAACCTCCTGGTGTCAGGAACTACACGGGGATTGCGCTCGAGAAACTCATGGATGCAAAGAGCTCCATCAAGGATTACAGCAAATTGTTGACGGTAGATATGGGGAGACAACACACCTGCCTAGCCTCGATTGTGCTCACAAATGTTTTGTGCTGAATAATGCGTTACTGTATTTGAGCTTCAACTCGGGCACCTGCTTTATTTATATCTGTAAGTGCTTCCTTTTGAGCTTTAATTTTTGTGACAGGAGCATCGTGGCAGAATTAATCCTGTGCAATACCTCTACCCTCATGCCCCCCCCCCCCCCCGAATTCCGTTCTGCCGCGGATCGCGGAAATTTCGACATTTTCGCGTACCGCGCGGAATGTAAAAATGCCGAAATTACAAAAGTTCCGCGAGCGAAACGGAATTTGTCGCCCACCCTTAATTATAATCCAGTTATTCTCTCAATGTGGAATGCTAATATGGATATCCAGTATGTTGCGAACAATTCCATTGCTGTTGCTCAGATTGTAACATCATACATAACAAAATCAGAAAAGACGGAGTTGAAAGAAATGTGGGAAGAAATTTCAAACGAGAAGAGTCTTAATAAGAAATTGTACAGTTTTAGTTTGGAGATGTTATCCCATCAAGAGATTGGAGCATACGAATGTCCGGATCGGTTGTCGTCTGCAAGTTTATATTCAAAGTTAAGAGGGATCCTTTGGGTGAGTCTAGGTGTTGCTGCAACACGAAATCGAACCTATACAAGAAATTGAATATTTAGCAGTAAATGAACCAGGAAGTACAGATTTTGTCAAAACAAACATGTTTGATACATAATATCCAAATAGAAGTCGTCATCTTGAGAACATATGTCTCTATGAAGTGCTGCAATTTTACAGTTTTAGGAAAAATACTACAGGAAACATAAATGCAGGAAAATATGCAGCGATTGGTTCAGAAGGATGTTTGGTGAAACATAGTAAAGGAAATCTGGTTAATCACAGTTGTGATACTGCTGATAGAAGAGAATTTTATGATTTAGCACTTTTGCAACTGTTCAAACCTTGGTGTACGGAATTGGAATTACTTGCAGATTTTCAGTGCTATGAAGATTCTTTCAATGCATGTAAAGATAGCATTGAATGCCCAGTTTTTGCAAATTATCTCAAAATGTTGAATGAAGAAATTCATCAAGAAGCTACTATTGCAGCTGCGATTGCTAGAGACAGTTCTCAAGACCGTCAAAGTTCTGGTACCCTGAGTCAAGATGCACTAGGACAACCAATTCTTGAAAATGAAGCAGCAATCGCCATGAATGAAGTGGAAACAGCAATGCATCAAGCTCAAGAAGATATTATGGACTTAGGAAACTTTGAAGAACAACTAAATATTGAACAGAAAGAAATATATCAGCAAGTTAGACAACAGATTGACCATGGTTATCTTCATGAAAAGAAAGAATGCACATGCACATCATTTCAACCTATCCGAATGTATATCATTGGTCAAGCTGGTACAGGAAAAAGTTTCTTGACCACATATCTACGGAAAATAACTGACTCATATTTGTCTTGTGTTGTAACTGCTCCAACTGGATTGGCAGCACAAAACAATAAAGGAATTACATTATATCGTTTAATAAGGCTTCCTGTAGAACATGAAAATAAATTGGAATATCACAAGCTATCTGGCGAAGCTTGTAATGAAGTTTCAAGAGTGCTAAAGAAAATGAAACTTCTGATTATTGATGAGGTGAGCATGGTCTCAAACTTAATGCTTGCCTTTGTGCATTTAAGAATGCAGCAAATTTTAACCCCTTCGCTGCTAGACCTTTTCCCCCCATGATAAGCCTTTTTTTGGGTATTTGGGGTAGTGCGCTCTTAGGCCCCTGTAACTTTTTGACCACATAAGGAATACATACCAAAGTTGTGTCCTTTTCTTCCAACATCAAGGGGATTCTAAAGGTACCCAGGGTTTGTGTATTCGCCTGGAGGGGTCCTAGAAATTAGCCAAAATACAGGTAAATTTAGGTTTTTTGGGAAAAAGGGCTGCAAATGAAAGCGTCTGGGTTTTTCCCAGCAAATCGTATTAAAAAAGGGTTTGTGGGGCTGAAATCACCATTTTCCCAGCTAGGGAATGACAGACTTTTGTCAGAAAACCAACATTTTTACACAGTTTTGGCATTTTTCTGGGACATAGCCTTTTTCTGCTATTTTTTGTGCTTTCAACCTCCTTTTAAGTTAATGGTAGAAATGGGTATGGATCCTGGAAAGCTATACATTTTAGAAAAGTAGACAAAATTCTCAATTCAGCAAGGGGTCATTGTGTAGATCCTTCAAGGTTTCTTTATAACAGTTAAATATAGGAAAAATTGTATAGGAAAAATTGAAAATTAGTTGAACAAAACAGCCTTTTGTGTCAACGTTTTCACCTGTAACTTCTTCTAATTATGACAACTCTTTGAAAGCAATATACCGTTACATCCACTGGTTCTTTCTGGTTGTGGAGATATATAGGACTTGTAGGTTCACCAACAACCCGACGAACCCAGAGTCAAAAACTGAGCATCAATTTGCAATGGCTTTTTATTATGTACCGGGTAAATAACAATTATTGTGGAAAAATTTATACATGGAAAAATCGGTATGAAAGACACCTATGTATTTCTGAAATGGTAACAAATTATAGAGTTTAGAAACGGTAAATATTTGCAAATTTTCGAAACTGAGAATATTCATACTAGCTTAGAATTATCGGTCATTTTTCAAAATGACTTCTTTTTAAACAATGTCTTTCATTTGGAAGGCAGAAATGCATCGAAAGTCAATAGATAATAACAGTTGCTTTACAAAACTGAATTACCCTAAGTCTCCCGATAAACATGGTACCTCACTTGTGTGGGTAGGCATAGTGCCCACAATAGGAAATGGCTCAAAACCCAACGTGAGCACACCACATTTTCACAATTAAAAATTACCCTTTTTTTGCAAAGTGCCTAGCTGTAGTTTTTGAACCCTAGCTCTGCTGGCAACTAGGGAAACATAGCAAAACTATACATTTTTGAAAACTAGACACCCAGGGGAATCCAGGATGGGGTGACTTGACTGCCTCCCACCAGGTTCTGTTACCCAGAATACCTTGCAAACCTAAATAATTGTCCAAAAAAACCCACTTTCCCCACATTTCTGTGGTGGAAAGTACTGGAATCTGCGTGGATCTACACATTTCCACAAACCCTGCGTTCTTCAAAGTCTTCAGAGAAAAATGGTACCTCACTTGTGTGTGTCGGCTTAGTGCCCGCGACAGGAAACGGCACAAAATGCAACGTGGACACACCTCAGTTTCGCAGTGAAAAATGACCCTTTTCGGGCAAAGCGCCTCGCTATAGTTTTTGAACCATAGCTCTGCTGGAACCTACGGAAGCCTAGCAAATCTATACATTTTTGAAAACTAGACACCGAGGGGAATCTAGGATGGGGTGACTTGACTGCCTCCCACCAGGTTCTGTTACCCAGAATCCCTTGCAAACCTAAACATTTTTCATAAAACCACATTTTGCCCATATTTCTGTGGTGGAAAGTTCTGGAATCTGCGTGGATCCACAAATTTCCACACACCCGGCGTTCCCCAAAGTCTTCTGAGAAAAACAGTACCTCACTTGTGTGGGTTGGCCTAGTGCCCACGACAGGAAACGGCGCAAAAGGCAACATGGACACACCTCAATTTCGCAGTGAAAAATGACCCTTTTTTGGCAAAGTGCCTAGCTGTAGTTGTTGAACCATAGCTCTGCCAGAACCTAGGGAAGCCTAGCAAATCTATACATTTTTGAAAATTAGACACCCAGGGGAATCTATTATGGGGTGACTTGACTGCCTCCCACCAGGTTCTGTTACCCAGAATCCCTTGCAAACTTAAAACATTGTAAAAAAAAACACATTTTCCCCACATTTCTGTGGTGGAAAGTTCTGGAATCTGTGTGGATCCACATATTTCCACCCACCACGCGTTCCCCAAAGTCTTCCGAGAAAAATGGTAACTCACTTGTGTGGGTCGGCCTAGTGCCCGCGACAGGAAACCGCGCAAAAGGCAACGTGGAAACACCTCAATTTCGCAGTGAAAATGACCCTTTTTTGGCAAAGTGCCTAGCTTCAGTTTTTGAACCATAGCTCTGCCGGCACCAAAGGAAACCTAGCAAACCTATACATTTTTGAAAAGTAGACACCCAGGGGAATCCCGGATGGGGTGACTTGACTGCATACCACCAGGTTCTGTTACCCAGAATTCCTTGCAAACCTAAAAAATGTTAAAAAAACACATTTTGCCCACATTTCTGTGGTGGAAAGTTCTGGAATCCGTGTGGATCCACAAATTTCCACACACCCCGCATTCCCCAAAGTCTTCCGAGAAAAATGGTACCTCACTTGTGTGGGTCGGCCTAGTGTCCACAACAGGAAACGGCGCAAAACGCAACATGGACACACCTCAATTTCGCAGTGAAAAATGACCCATTTTGGCAAAGTGACTAGCTGTAGTTTTTGAATTTTAGCTCTGCTGGTACCTAGGGAAACCTACCAAACCCACACATTTCTGAAAATTAGACATCCAGGGGATTCCAGGCAGGTATGGCTTGCATGGATCCTCCATCGTTTCCTTGCTCAGAATCCCCTGCAAACCTCAATTTTAGCTGAAAAATCCACTTTTTTCACACATTTTTGTGTTGGAAAGTTGTGGCAGCAACGGGCTGACACAAATTTCCTACCACCCAGCGTTTCCCCAGGTCTCCCGATAAAAAACGGTGCATCACTCGTGTGGGAGGCCCAAGTACCCGCGACAGGAAAGGGCTCAAAACGTATTGAGGCAACATTAAAATTGCCTACAACCAAACAACCGGGTTTTGCAAGGGGGGTCACCTGGGTTTTTGGCCCCTTGCTCGTCGGCCATCTAGGGAAACCTACCAAACCCACATGTTTCTGAAAACTAGACACCAGGGAGATGACAGGGAGGTATGGCTTGCGTGGATTCCCCAAAGTTTCCTTACCCAGAATTCCCTGCAAACCTCAATTTTAGCTGATAAAATCACTTTTTTTCACACGTTTTTGAGTGGGAAAGTTGTGGCATCACCGGGCTGACACAAATTTGCTGCCAACCCGAATTCCCCCGGGTCTCCCAATAAAAACAATACCTCACACGGGTGGGAGGCCCAACTACCAGCGACAGGCAAGGGTACAAAACGTAGTGAGGCGACATCAAAATTGCCTATCAAAAAACAACCTAGTTTTGCAAGGGGAGTCACCTGGGTTTTTGGCCCCATGCTCGGTGGCCATCTAGGGAAACCTACCAAACCCACAAATTTCAGAAAACTAGACACCCGGGGACTTTCAGGGAGGTATGGCTTGTGTGGATCCCCCAACGTTTCCTTACCCAGAATCCTCTGCAAACCTCTTTTCTAGCTGAAAAAAATCACTTTTTACACACATTTTTGTGTGGGAAAGTTGTGGCATCACCGGGCTGACACAAATTTCCTACCACCCAGCGTTCCCCCGGGTCTCCCGATAAAAACGGTGCCTCACTCATTTTTTTTGGGAGACCCTGTGGAACGCTGGGTGGTAGGAAATTCCCTGGGTGTCTAGTTTTCAGAAATGTGTGGGTTTGGTAGGTTTCTCTAATTGCCGGCAGAGCTAGGGTTAAAAAACTACAGCTAGGCACTTTGTCAGCATAATCGTTGGTGTCTAGTGGGCTTTTTGCCACCTCAAGGGGCAGATTGGGGGCTAATGCCCCATCTGCCCACCAGGGGGGGCTGAAAGTCTACTAGACGCCAGGGAGTTTTTTGGGCAAATTTTAATTAGGGTGGGGGCTTCCCAAAACGGGCATGCCAATGCCCCCACACTAATTAAAATTTGCCCAAAAAATCCCTGGCGTTTACTGGGCTTTTTGCCCCCCGGGGGGCAGATTGGGGGCTAATGCCCCCATCTGCCCCCCAGGGGGGCAGGAAGGCTGTAATTTTTGCAGCGGAGGGAGTGGGGGCATGGGCATGCCTCTTTTGGGCAGCCCCCACCCTAATTCAAATTTGCCCCCAAAAAATCCCTGGCGACTAGTGGGCTTTTTGCAGAGTGGGGCAAAATGCCCCCATCTGCCCCCCAGGGGGGGCAGAGAGCCTACTAGACACCAGGGATTTTTTTGAGCAAATTTTAATTAGGGTGGGGGTGCCAAAAACGGGCATGGCAATGCTCCCACCTTAATAAAAATGTTCCCCATCTGCTCACCCAGGTGGGGCAGGAAGGTTGCAGTTTTTGCAGGGAAGGGGGTGGGGAAATGGGCATGCCCGTTTTGGGTAGCCCCACTCTAATTCAAATTTGCCCCCAAAAAACCCCTAGCATCTAGAGGGCGTTTTGCCCCCCCGACGGGGCTGATTGGGGGCTAATGCCCCCATCTGCCCCCCGGGGGACGCTGAAAGTCCACTAGACACCAGGGGTTTTTTTGGGCAAATTTTATTTAGGGTGGGGGCTGCCCAAAATGGGCATGCCAATGTACCCACCCTAATTAAAATTTGCCAAAAAAATCTCTGGCGTCTGCAGGGCTTTTTGCCCCCCATGGGGGGCAGGAAGGCTGTAATTTTTGCGGGGGAGGGGGTGGGGGCATGGGCAGGCCTGTTTTGTTCAGCCCCCACCCCAATTCAAATTTGCCTAAAAAAATCCCTGGTGACTAGTTGGCTTTCCCCCCCCCCCCGGGGATGCATAAAGCCTACTACACGCCAGGGATTTTTTTGAGCAAATTTTAATTACACCCTAATAAAAATGTTCCCAAAAAAAACCCTGGCGTCTAGTGGCCTTTTTGCCCCCCCCGGGAGGGGCAGATTGGGGGCTACTGCCCCATCTGCTCCCCAGGGGAGGCAGGAAGCTTCAATTTTTGCTGGGGAGGGTGTGGGTGCATGGGCATGCCTGTTTTGGGCAGCCCCACCCTAATTCAAATTTACCTGCCCAAAAAAAACTGGCATCTAGTGGGCTTTTTGCCCCCGGTGGGGCAGATTTGGGCTAATTTTAAATAGGGTGGGGGCCAACACCCCCACCCTAATTAAAATTTGCCCAAAATATCCCTGGCGTCTACTGGACTTATTGAGTTTTTGCCCCCCCAGAGGGCAGATTGGGGGCTAATGCCCCATCTGCCCCCCAGGGACGGCAGAAAGGCTGTAATGTTTGTGGGGGAAGGGTGAGGGCATTAGCATGCCTATTTTGGGCAGCACCCACCCTAATTCAGATTTGCCACAAAATGTCCCTGGCGTCTAGGGGGCTTTTTGCCCCCCCGGGAGGGCAGACTGGGGGCTGATGTCCCCATCTGCCCTCCAGGGGGGCAGAAAGACTGTAATGGTGGCGGGGGTGGGGGCATTGGCGTGCCCGTTTCAGGCAGCCCCACACTAAAAAATATGGCGCAAAAAAAAATCCCTGGCGTCAAGTGGGTTTTCTGCCCCCCAGGGGCTCCCATCTGCCTCCCAGGGGGGGCAGAAAGGCTGTAATGGTGGTGGGGGTGAGGGAATTGGTGTGCCCATTTCTGGCAGCCCCCAGCCTAAAAAGATCGCACCCCGAAAAATCCCTGGCATCAAGTGGGCTTTCTGCCCCCCCAGGGGGGCAGACTGGGGCCTACTGCTCCCATCTGCCCCCCAGGTAGGGCAGAAAGGCTGTAATGGTGGTAGGGGGTGGGGACATTGGTGTGCCCATTTCGGGCAGACCCCACCCTAAAATAAAATGGTGCCAAAAATAATCCCTGGTGTTTCGTGGGTTTTCTGCCCCCCGGGAAGCGGATTGGGGGCTACTGCCCTCCTCTGCCCCCTGGGGGCCAGAAAGGCTGTAATGGTGGCGGGGGTGGGGGCATTGGCATGCCCATTTCGGGCAGCCCCCACCCTAAAAAAAATGCACCCAAAAAAATCCCTGCTGTTTAGTGGGCGTACTGCCCCCCCGGGGGGGCAGATTGGGAGCTACTGCCCCATCTGCCCCCCGGGGGGGCAGAAAGACTGCATTTAGCCAATTTTTGTATGGGGGAGCAAAGGCCCTTGCCCAAGGGGCCGCTCACCCTTCCCTGGTATCTACTGGGTGGATCCCTGCTTGGGGATCCAATGGGGAGATTTTCCCCTTTCCAATGATGCCTCTCCCGTCTTTCTACGTGCCGGGGGGCTGAGATAGCCCCCTGAGCACATAGAAAGTGAAACTGAAATGAGCCTAAGGGCTCATTTCAGTTTCGGTTTCTGTGCAATGAAGACATGCGACGTGCACGCTGATCTTCATTGCACAGAAACCAGGGAGGGGGCCTCGGGAGCTGGGAAAACTCTTCCCCAGCTCCCAAGGTCAAAGGGATGCAATAGAAATCCCTCTGCTGTCTGCAGCACTGGGATTTTGTGCCCCTGGCCTCATGACAGAATGGTTCCGTCATGAGCACAGGGGCACCGATGCTCATGACGGAACCATTCCGTCATGAGCATCGAAGGGGTTAAAAACAAAATACGATGTCTTATTTGAAGGAAAACATGTGATAGTTTTTGGTGATCTACCGCAACTTACTTGTGTAAAAGCCTGGGCAACCAGTATTTAAAACGCTTGTGCATGAAGACACCAGAAAGTCTTTGGGAAGTGTTATAAACGTTAACATTTGCTCATATTTTGAATACAAAGAACTCATTAAAAATATGCAGCAAGCAAATGATGAAGATTATGGAACCATTCTTCAAGATATAAGAATTGGAGTATTGACAGAACATGGCACACAAGCTTTGCAAAGTCGGCTACTTACCAACTTGTTTCCAAATGAAAATATAGTTCCTGCAAAAATATACAAAAAAATTGCAGAAATTAAATCTATAATCTGCCTCATGCCAACGTTGCGAGAGTGTTGTACATTCAATGAAGAACTTTTAAAGCTGGAAAATGAACAAATAATAAAAATGGAAGCCATTGAGAAAATAGAACATGAAGGAATTACTATTATTTTGACAGAAAAACTGAAAACAAAATTGGATTCTTTTGAAAAATCTATATCTAAAACTGCTGGTTTAGAAAATAATTTATATGTATGTGTAAACTGTCAGGTTATTTTGCAGCGTAATTTGGATGTGGAAAAAGGTTTAGTAAATGGAGCAATGGGAAAAGTTGTTGATTTTGTTCATTATCAAAAAAAAATGGAATTGAATATTTGAAAATCAAATTTGATCATATTGAAGAAGTAAAACAAATTGCTTGTTGTTCTGCTTGTTTTTTGCTTGTTAAAGATTTGTATGTTCGTAGAAAACAGTTTCCTCTTTCTTTGGCATATGCGGTGACTATTCATAAATCTCAAGGTTTAAGTGTAGACAGTGCTTTGTTAAATATTGGAAGAACCGTATTTAAAGAGGGTATGGCATATGTTGGTTTGTCCCGAGTTAAAACTTTATCTGGATTGCATTTGATGGATTTTGATGAGAGAAAGATTAGTGCAGATGTAAATTGTGTAAGAGAGTATAATTGGTTAAGGAGACTGAATGCTCCCAATTTAGGTGAATATCCTCTATATGAAAAACGTGTAGTAGGTCGAAAAAAAAGGTATGAGAATATCTGTGGTGAAGTTAAAGAGATGAAAAAAAATCAGGATAATGTTGAAATTCCAAGCAAAAAGAAAAAGGACACTATTGAAGAGATTGTCGAATATCAGTTAGAAAATAGTTCAGGTATCAACTGCTATGCTAATGTAATGGTAAATGTATTTTTTTCGAGAATATCTGCAACAGCAAATTATGGAGAATCATGAAAAAAGGTTTTGTTCCTTGTTGCGTTCTATTTTTGAAAAATTGAGAACTGATGAAACTAAAATCCAAAGTGTTTCTGATATTCATAATCTTTTGAATATATGTTATGGTTCTACGCAATTTACACAGAATGTGCAACAAGATGCTCAGGAATTTCTAATGTATATGCTTGCAGTATTAGAAGAGGAAGGAATACAAATTGAAAATCTATTTGGACTTCGTTATAAATGGGAACATGAATGTGAAAATTGTAGGTTTACTTCTACCACTAACATAGACACTAAAAGATTTATATATTTTACAATACCAGACTGTAAAACAGTGTCTTTCAACAAATTAGTTAAAGCAGCACATCAAAACATGGAGAGTAGCCAATGCAAAACAGAAATGTTATCAACACTTTTTATAGAAAGATTTTGACAATATATAATTTTAAAGATACAACGTTGTACAGTTGATGGAAGAAAATTGGAAACTTTAATTAAAAATGTTGTAGCAAGTCAACTATCAATATCAGGAAGAACTTTTGTGGCAGTAGAAATTTTTTTCCTCAATGGACCTTCTACAACATCTGGACATTACACTGTCTATTTAAAATGCAATAAATGATGGCCATATTGTAATGATGCTCATTTAGTTTTTAGAAATCGTTTGCCGAACGAATTACCAAATTCATACCTAATATTCTTAAAACCAAAGTTCTAAGAACATAATTCAGCCTATTGGGAATATGTTAAACTGTATTAATATGATTACTTTGGACAATTTCAGTATAAAGGATTTCAGGAATATCATTTGGCCTAGAGGAAAGATGTTGAATTAAGCACGTTTTCTGGGATATTCTGACAGCATATATTTTAAAGAACATCATTTAGAGTATATGGAAATTATGAAGAATTATTGATTGAATTATTGTTTTGCTTTTTTTGTCTTGTAGTAACAAAATTCTCTTACAAAGAAGCATTTTATATATGTGTGATTTGTATTGTATGCTATGTTATTTTCATACAATGTGCAGAGATAGTTTAGTATGTTGAAAATATGTTGGACACAGATTTGTTTTTTTATTAAACAATCTTCCTGCTTGTTTTTTTTTTTGCCTGCGGTTATGTGATGAGTAACATTGAAATCACTATTTATAGTGAAATTCAATATATTCTGAGAGCAGCAAAAAAGGCAAACAAAAAATGTATATTTTGCTTAAATTATGTTGTATTTATAAAATGATAATATTATATATTATAACTGTATTTTTTCTTCTCTTTTACAGATCCTAATCCTAAAGTTAAAAGTTTTAAAACTTTAAAATATAACAAACAACTACAAAAAATGTTTAGAATATTTTGATATCTACTACTGTAAAGGTAAGGTTAAGTAATCCAAACACTATCCATCCACTACTACATTCATCAAGGCACTATTCATACACACCTTTAAACACCTACTCACTGATTATTAATGTCTAAAATACCTCAGGTACTAACCATACAGTCCACCAATCACTATGTTACTGGTAATGCAGTTTTTAAGTCATTTACTATTAGCATGTACTACTTCAATACCACTGTTAGAGCCCAAGCAGTTATGCATTTTCTCATATGATCTCCTTGCAATACTCTAATCATTCAGTAGAACTATGTCCTTATCTAATCACTGTACCAAAACGCAAGCACTTATAAACTCACCCTGCTGTAAACTACCAGCACTCTAACTATGCAGTCTAGCTATCCTCCTGTCTATCCCATACACTTCTCCAATCACTTATCCACCACTATCTACTCATCCTATTACTCGGCCAATACCAGCACTATCTTCTTATCCTATCAGTCCGCCAATACCTCTGCAGTTAAAAATTGACCATGTATTCTATTTGCAGCACTGTAATCATTGCAATTACTAGTAATGTACTTATAGAGTAGCCTAGCCACTAACACAAGTACACCTCCAATTTTCTGTACAGTATGCATGCAGACTTCCAACCAGGTATATACTATTTATACATTCATGCAAATTCCCACTTACTACCCATGCACCCTAGGAATCCTCCTGTTACTCTCATGCACTTCCTCAATCACCCATCCAGCACTATCTTCTTAGCCTATCAATCCGCCAATAGCTAAGCACTTACAAATTGACCAGGCACTCTCTTTACAGGACTGTAATCATTCCAATTACTAGTGATGTACTTAGGGAGTGCCCTAGCCACTAACACAAGTGCACCTACAATATTCTCTGCACTACGCATGCAGAACTATTTCCACATACAGACCAATATAACACTCTTGTAAATACTAAGGTACTACCTATGCAACCTAGGAATCCTCCGGTCAGTCCCATGCACTTCCTCAATCACCCATTCAGCACTATCTTCTTATCCTATCACTTTGCCAATACCTAAGCACTTATAGATTCACCAGGCACTCTCTTTGCAGCACTGTAATCATTCCAATTACTAGTCATGTACTTATGGAGTGGTCTAGCCAGTAACACAAGTACACCTACAATATTCTCTGCACAATACTTGCAGACCTTTAACCAGCTACATAGTATTGGTACACTTCTCTAAATATCTAGTTAGTACGTATGCAGTGTTGGAATCCTCCTATCAGTCTCATGCACTTTGCAATCAGCCATCCAGCACTATCTACTTATCCTATCACTTCACCAATACCTAAGCACTTATAAATTCACCATGCACTCTGTTTGCACAACTTTAATCATTCCAGTTACTAGTCATGTACTTATGGAATGGCCTAGTCACTAATACAAGTACAGGTATCATATTCTGTACAATATACATGCAGAGCTGTAACCACATACATACTATTGATACACTCTTGCAAACACCCAGTTAGTACCCATGCAGGCCAAGAATCCTCCTGTCAGTCCCATGCACTTCTCCAATAACCCGTCCAGCACTATCTACTTATCCTATCACTCCGCCATTACATAAGCACTTATAAATTCTCCATCCACTCTCTTTGCACCACTGTAATCATTCCAGTTACTAAACATGTACTTATGGAATGGCCTAGCTACTAACACAGGTACAGGTACAATATTCTGTGTAGTATACATACAGAACTATAACCACATACATACTATTGATACACTCTTAAAAACTCCCAGTTACTACCCATGCAGGCTAGGAATCCTCGTGTCAGTCGCATGCAGTTCTCCAATAACCCATCCACCACTATCAACTTATGCTATCACTTTGCCAATATCAATCCGCTTAGAAATTTTTCACGCACCCTGTTTCTAGCAGTGTAATCATTCCAGTTACTAGTCATGTACATATAGAATGGCATAGCGTCTAACACAAGTACACCTACAGTATTTTTTGCAAAATGCCTACAAACCTCTAACCACATACATACTACTGGTACACCCCACTAAATACTGAAGTAGTACCCATACAGCCTAGGATTCCTCCTGTTAGTCTCATGCATTTCCTCAATCACCCATCCAGCACTATGTACTTATCGTATTACTCTGCCAATATGTAAGCACTTATGGAGTAGATTTACAAGCCCCCTGTGCCACTAGTACATCACTTTTTGTGACGTAATAGTGGTGCTGGGGGCACCTCCATTTTTACAAAGAGAAGAAAAGCCACCCTGCATTGCTTTTCCTCTCCTTGTAAATATGGCCCCTTCATATGCAGCACTTTGTGTTGAAGGGGCATTCTATGGGCGTTGCTGTGTATATTCCCACACAACACCCATGGAACAAGACACATCTATAGATTTACAAGAAAACAAAAATCTGGACATCTGTATGAATGCTGCACCACCCTAGAGGTAGTGTAGCAAAGAACAATGATGAGAAATATTTTAATTTCTCCTCATTTTTTCCTCGTTCAATGCATGCTGCATTCTAGCACGCATTAAAGGAGGAACATGCCTTTAGTGATTGTTTTTGTACGGGAAGGTGTTCCTTCCTTCACAAAAACAGTCTGCCCATGATGCAGGCATCCTTGCACCATGGTGCAAGGGTGTCAGTGCTGGCATATGGCTACAGTTTGTGCGCCAGTGCAGAGGGGAGTACAGAGATGCGACATATTCATGTAGATATGTCACATGCCTGTGCTTCAGAAGTGCTGCAGCGCAGTGCAGCAAAAGGACTTGCGGTACCACACTACAGCACTTCCTCATACATCTGCCCCTATATATTCACCATACACTACTAATGCATTCTTTCAGTCAATCATGCTCTGCATATATATTCAAACAAACTTTCAGACATTACCATGCAATTATAGTTCTTTGTTTTAACCAGATAAGGTAGTTCTGACAAGAACTTTTTTTCTTCTTCTTTTTTCTTATGTATTTTTTTTATTTGTTTAACAATTTTGTATTTTATTTGGTATTTTTTCAAAAACTGAACAAAAAAAAGGAACAAAGTAAACAGGTAACTTTGGGAATTAGTTTTCTTTCCAAAAAAAATAAAAATAAGCAGCGGTGGTTGCGTTGGCCAGCCCAAACTGCATCCACCGACTGCTCACCATAGCAGATAATGTTTTTCCACTTCACACAGTGCTGTTCCAAAAATGCAAATTCTGCCCTTATGTCCATAGGAGGTGTTGGTTGTGAGGCTCCTGAGGTGCTAGCAACTGCTGGTGCTGGATTTTCTGCAGCTCGCCTCATTTCCTCCCTTGCAAGGTTCCGGGGGTGAATGGTGAGCAAATGCTTGTACATAATTGCTGTACCACAGGAGTATGTCTTCTCACTGCCTCGTGACAGCCCCCTCACACAGCAAGCATGTCACCTTTGTTGCATTCACCTTCTTCTGTCCATCTGGAAAAGTGAAGACTCTGGTCTCTTTTTGGGTGGGTCTTCCTCCAACACTTCTTCTTCAGAAAGTAGTTGTACCTGCTGCTCCTCTCCAGATGTCATTTTTGTTCAGACTTGACATAAAAAACACACAAAAAAAAAAAACAGGTTTAGGTGGAGAAGAGATGCTTCTCTGAAGATGGTCCAAGAAGAATGATTAAAATGGTTGGGGTCCTTCAATAGTTACAGTGGGAAATGTTGTAAACCAATGAAATCCTTTTTTTTATGGTCACATGGGAGTCGCGCACCCTGCGCTCACGAAGAAGAACGCACCCGACGCGACTCTGCGAAAATATATTTAAAAATATTATTAGTGTATTACAAGTAGAAATCTATTATTTTGATGAATACCTTAGATAATCTCTTGCCCTAATATGTACATTAAAGACACTTACACATCATTTTAATATATAAAAACCCAGCGCGCCCCACATATGACGTCACACGGGGCCTGCCACCACGCAAGCGTCACGCACCGCAATGCGCATGTGTCGCGAATTAGCGGGAGCAGGAGTCGTGCATTGGTCGCATACCTATCGTGCACAACACGTAATATTATACGTATATCACGTAACTGGAAAACACGCACCCGTCGCATACCGTAAGTGGATCCTTCATGACGTTTCCAATATTGCGGCTTTAATACGCGCACCCGTCGTGTTAGGTACGTTTTGGGTGCGCAGCTCCAGAATTTCTTTAAAAAAAAAAAAAAGAAGATAATATAAATATATTAAAATACAAAAATTAAACCAAATAATTACAGTATATTTCAGTTTTAATTTAAACAATGTTTTATACAGTTTTGAGAAAAGTATATATTATTGTTTAATAAATAATATATTTACAAATTAACAGTTTAAAAAAATCTTCAAATTCAGTACAAAAAACATAGGTATAACTACTATTATACTTAAAAATTTGCATTTAAAAAACCATTGAAATTTACTGAAAAAAACCATAGGTTTCAGGGACGTTATAGTTAGAAACTAGCATTTAAATACCATTGAAATTCACTGAAAAAACCATAGGTTTCAGGGGTGTTATAGTTAGCTGGACATTTCACTCGTACAAAACCATAGAAATTCCCCCGTTATAGTTAGTTCTGCTAACTATAACTCGCACGCCCCCAATGCACTGCTGATGATACCACATAGTACATAATTCAGGACATGGTCAGCGACATCACTGATGACATCACTAATGACATTTCAAATGACATCATTGATGACATCACTGAAGACGTCATCCACGTGAAAATCTGATGCACCTCTTCACACTCTAATATGAACCTTTGATACACCCACTGTAAAATACAGACTAGCATTTTCAAAAACAACGACAAACCAATACCAGTTACTACATACGCACTCACTGTTTCCTAGGTCTACACACACATCTACTCATTCACCCATGCAATTACTCATACATACAGTCATTCATCAATACAACACTATCATATGCACTCATACACCTATACAGACACTCACACACCACCACTCATCCATGGAGTTACTCACACACCTAGTCAGTTATGCCAAGAATCAATCACACTCCTATTTCCCCCATTTCCTCACCTATACAGTTATACACACATCACCTCACATATTCAAACATATGCTAATACATACTTACTCTCTTATACAATCACTGATACAAGTACACACTCATCCATACAGCCACTCTTACAATCACTGACTCTCATGTATAGTCATTTATATACTCCAACTCTCACATGCACTGCCTTTTACATATGTAGTTACTTGGACATGTACCACTGACACATCCAATCTCTCACCCACACACCCATACACACACTCACCCGCCCATACAGCTGTTTCCACATGTACTCTTGAACCCATACACCCAGTAAATCAACCACTCATACATCTATGCACAGAGTCACACACCTCCCACCCACCCACACACACACTCAGTTTCCCATACAAATACTCAGGCAACCAATCAATAACCCATATAGGCACTCATTTAGCTCCTGACCAACACATGCAGCAGCTTACACAACAACAGACATACTGATACAGACATCACTAACCCATGCATTCAGTAAGACACATTTAATCACTCACTTATACAGTCAGTCACAAACCTACTAAATCCTTCATCCAGACACTTATACACCCATTCATTCTTCAATGCACCTTTGCATATATATAATGAATATTTAAACTTTACAGAAACACACAGTCACTGGATGATGTCATCAGTGATGTCATCACTGATGTCATTTGAGATGTCATCAGTGATGTCATCAGTGATGTCACTGACCATGTCATGAATGATGTAATATGTGATATCATCAGCAGTGCATTGCGGGCGCACAAGTTATATTTAGTGGAACTAACTATAACGGGGGAATTTCTATGGTTTTGTATGAGTGAAATGTCCAGCTAACTATAATACCCCTGAAACCTATGGTTTATTCAGTGAATATATATATGTGTATGTATATATATATATATTCACTGAAAAAACCATGGGTTTCACACACGTTATAGTTAGGAATTAGCATTTAAAAAACCTTTGAAATTCAGTGAAAAAACCATAGGTTTCACACACGTTATAGTTAGGAATTAGCATTTAAAAAACCTTAGAAATTCAGTGAAAAAACCATAGGTTTCACACATGTTATAGTTAGCTGGACATTTTACTCGTAAAAAACCAATGAAATTGCCCCGTTATAGTTAGTTCAGCTAACTATAACTCGCGCGCCCGCAATGCACTGCTGATGACGTCACATATTACATCACTCATGACATGGTCAGTGACATCACTCATGACATCACTGATGACATCTCAAATGACATCACTGATGACATCACTGATGACATCATCCAGTGAATGTGTGTTATTCTGAAAATTAAATATGTTTTATATATGTATATCTCAAGGTCGATGGAAGAATAAATGGGTATATAAGTGTCTAAATGGATGATTTGTTTTTGAAAAATTGATTGTGTAACTGACTGATTAAGTGTATCATAGTGAATACATGGCTTAGTGAGTAATGTTTAAATATGTAAATATCTGTATCAGTCTCTCACTTTGTGTATAATTGGCTGCATGGGTTGGTGAGTAGCTACATGGGTGTCTATATAGGTTATTAGTTGGTTTTTTGAGTATCAGTCTGAGTGTCTGCATGGTTCGGTGGGGGGTATTACGTAGTGCATAGGTGCATGAATGAGTGACTCACTGTTTGTATGTGTTGAACACAGTATGTGTGCAGGACTGTATGGGTGGATGAGTGTGTGTATGGGTGTGTTAGTGAGTGAATGACTGTCTCAATTGTGTCTTTATGAGTAACTACATATGTTTTAAACTAGTATATGTGACTATTGGTGTATATATGTGAGTATATGTGAGAGTGAGAGATTGAAAGAGTTCCTGTATGAATAAGTATGTGTTTCTATAAGTGATTGTTTAAAAGACTAAGTATGTGTAAGTTTCCGTAGAAGTAAGTGTGGTGGTGTGTGTATAACTGTATATGCAAGTAAATGTATGTTTGATTCTTTATTAGCATGAGTGACTATGTGTGTGAGTAACTCTATGGATGAGTGGCATTGTGTAACAGGATGTATAGGTGTATGAGTACATATGATGAGTGAGTACATGTATGAGTGACTGAATTGGACTGTTGGTGAATGAGTGGATGTGTATGTGGATCTTAGAATTACTGAAAAGGTTGTTTTAACTGGTATTGGTATGTCCATTTTTTTGAATATTGTAGTTTCTATTTTTGAATGTGTGTGTCAAAGGTTATATTAGGGGAAGAGGAGGTCTGCCACTCTATCACAAGGATGATGTCATCAGTGATGTCATCAGTGATGTCATTTGAGATGTCATCAGTGATGTCATGAGTGATGTCACTGACCATGTCATGAGTGATGTAATATGTGACGTCATCAGCAGTGCATTGCGGGCGCGCGAATTATAGTTAGCTGAACTAACTATAACGGGGCAATTTCATTGGTTTTTTACGAGTAAAATGTCCAGCTAACTATAACATGTGTGAAACCTATGGTTTTTTCACTGAATTTCTAAGGTTTTTTAAATGCTAATTCCTAACTATAACGTGTGTGAAACCTATGGTTTTTTCACTGAATTTCAAAGGTTTTTTAAATGCTAATTCCTAACTATAACGTGTGTGAAACCCATGGTTTTTTCAGTGAATTTGCAAGGTTTTTTAAATGCTAATTTTTTTTTTATTCTTCAATTTTTTCAAACATATTTTTAATTTAATTTACTTACCTTTTATAAAGACTATGCTTTAATTTTTAAAATCCTTAAATATTTTTTTTAATATATTTTTTAAAATAAACATGTAAAATTTATTTCCAGTTCTTTTTTTTTTTTTTAAATTTTTTTTTGGTACGCGTACCGTAAGCTCACGGTAAGCGTACGGTTTACGCAACGTCCGTAATCTATCTACGCTGCTTGCGTATAGTTACGCACTTTGCGTAGCCGCGCGTACTGCGCGTGGGACGCGTGCGCGCTTACGCCACACGCGCACGTTACGCGGAAGTGCCGGGGAGTGACTGTTATGCGCATGCGCGCAAGCGCGTGTCTTTTTTACGCGCACGCGTACTTTTTGCCGTAAGCGTACCGTAAGCGTACGGTAGGTCATGTGATCTTGAAACACAACTTTTGATTGGTTGAAACTACTTTCAGTTCTAGAACTCTCCTACACCACACCCATTCCCCTCATTTCTGCTTGTGATCCCTTGGGAGAAGGAGCTGGTTTGTCTTTGGGATACGATGGCAGAACAGCAGAGCTCTTCTGAGAGTGAGGCTAGCACTAGCAGCACTGTCTTGAGGCAGAGATCGAGGAAACAAAAGCCTTCTTATGTTTGGGATTATTTTACTTTTCCAGAAGGCCAGCAAAAGGTGAATGCACCCTTAGTTACTTGCAAGCTGTGTCAGCGTGTACTTTCTAGAGGTAATCCTAACAGGAATTATTCCTTTGGGAATCACACCATGAAGAGACACCTCCAGGATGTACACAGAAGGACACATGGTCATCTTTTTGGAGGTAACTCTTCAGAAAGACGAGCCAGTACATCCACAGCAGCTCAGCCTGGACCATCACCTGCAGGGCTTACTCCTTCTTCTGCAGGTCAGGTGAGCCCTTCATCTGTGGGGGGAGAATCTCCTTTTGCTGGCCCTCTGGAAATGAACCCTCGATTTCGGAAGGTTGATATTCATTGCACATTTTGTAAAGATCTAATTTGCCATAGGGAGACCAGTGTTTCCCTAGTGAACAACAAAATAGATCACCACATTTGTCGCTTTGAATAATTTTCCCATGCTTCCTTTCCTCTGTCCCTGCATGAACACAACGGTTCTTTTAAGAGCCAACCTTATCTTTCATCTTTTTTTTACATATGTTTTTAAAAACTTTTTTTTATTTTTTTTTACCGTACGCGTACGGTGCGCGTACTTTTTTTTTATTTTTTAAAAAAAACACTAAAAATCATTTATCACATTACATTGTCCTTGAGAGACTACAATTATTATTATTGACTTACCATACTCACTGAAAAAATATTTATTCATTTCTTTTTTTAAAAAATAGTTTTAAAAATGTTTGTAGTTTTCGAAAATTTTCTATATCTATCTGGAAAAAAAGAAAAAAGTATTAATATTTTTTAAACATTTTATAATACAGTACACATATTTACATTTTTTACCAAAAAATCTTTTTGCCTTATTTTTGCTGTTTTCAGAATATATTGCATTTCACTATAAATTGTGAAAGCAATTGCATTCATCATTTTACAGCGGGCAAAAAAAAATACCAATCACAAAGATTGTATTAAAAAAGCCCTGATTCTTTTTTTAATTAAACTTAACATTATAGAAATGCATAATATTGTAAAAAAATATCATCTAATACCAATACTTATTTCTTTAAAATACCGTCTGATATGTTTGTTTCAGAACTATAATCACAATATTATATCTCAAATAACTCCAAAATACATCTGATTTCATTTCCTTTAGGCCAAATAGTAATTTTAATTTTTTTTTTGGAATAAATTTCCAACGGAAATCCAATAAAATTCTAAAGTTTAATTTGTCCAGATCTCACCGATTCTCTGTAACATTTTGGTTCACGAAAATTTTTTGAATAATTTATTTAGTCCACAATAGAATTGGTTACTTTTCCACATGGCCAAATAGTAATTTTTTAAATCATTTTTGAAAAAATTTCCAATGGCAGTCCAATAACATTCCAAAATTTAAAATGTGCAGAAGTTACCGATAATCTCTAAATTATTGGTTTTTCAAAATTGCATTAAAAATTAAAAAAGTCCACATTACAATTGGTTATCTTTCCATTAGGCCAAATGATAATTTTAAAAATCTTTTTTTTACAAAATTGCAATGGTAATCCAGTAAAATGGTAAAATTATTTTGTCCAGATCTTGCCAAGTCTCTCTAAAATTTAGGTTTCAGGAAGATTAGATAGGAATTTGCTAAATCAAAAGGCAAACGTTGTTTGAAAATCAATTGGGAATCATTACACAGTGTCCAGCCTTTTTCACATTTTAGATAAACTGTGTAATGTCCAGAAGTAACAGTAGGTCCATCATGGAAAATTATTGCAACAGTTACAAAAGTTTTTCCTGAAATTGATAATTGCTGTCCTGTAAACTTCTTTATTAAAGTATCCAATTTTGAACCATCAGCTCTACATCGTTGCATCATTAAAATTACATACTGTCCGTATTCCTTTAAAATTAATGTTGAAAACATGTCAGAATTACACTCACCACATTTCATGCTATGATTAGCATCTTTAACTAATTTTGCAAAAGTGACTGTTTTACTCTCTGGCAATGTCAAATAAATAAACCTTTCATTATCAACAATAGAGCCACATATATTATAACAATTATCACAACTATGTTCCCATTTATAAGAGATACCAAAAAAAATGTCAATGGGAACTCCTTCTTCTTCCACTACCTGAAGAAAATACAACAAAAATTCATGTGCATCTTGCTGTTCATTTTGAGAAAACTGTGTTCGTCCTGAACATACATCTAAAAGTTTTCTAATGTCAGTAGCACTTACTATTTGAGTTTTATCTTTACTCAGCTTTTGAAAAAGGAGACTCAGCTCTGAACAGAATCTTTTTCCCTGATTTACTATTATCTGCTCTTGCAAACTTTCCAGATAAAATGCAACATTCAGCACTACATTTGCGTAGCAGTTGACACCAGAGCTATTTTCAAAATGACATCCTACAACCTGTTCTTCATTTTCCTTTTTCTTTTTGCTTGCAATTACATCACTCCTCTTTTTTTTCCTCTTCTCTACATCTTCACTACAGATATTCTCATTTTTTCTTTTACGAGAAACTACACGTTTCTCCAACACAGGATACTGACCTAAATGAGGAGCATAGCTTCTTCTTAATCTATTATACTCCTTTACACAATTTGTATCAGCACTAACTTTTGATTCTTCAAAGTCTATCATGAATAAACCTGATAATGTTTTGACTCGTGACAAAGCAACATATGCCATACCTTCTTTGAACACAGTTGAACCAATATTCACAAATGCACAATCTACAGTCAATCCTTGAGACTTGTGAATAGTTACAGCATATGCTAGAGAAAACGGAAACTGCTTCCTACGTACATATAAGTCTTTCACAAGCATAAAACGAACTGTACAACGACAAATATCTTTAACTTCATCTATCTGATCAAATTTTATTTTTAAACATTCAATTCCTTCTTTTTTATGATAATTAATAAAACCCACAACTCTTCCCATCGCTCCATTAACTAAACCTTTCTCAACATCCAAATTTCTCCTTAAAAACACTCTACAGTTCATGCAAACATATATATTTTTTTCTAATCCAGCTGTTTTGGAGATGTTCTTCTCTAGTGAGTCCAATTTATTTTTCAGTTTGCCTGTTACTGTGACAGTAATTCTTCCATCCTCAATTTTGTCCACTGCTTCCAATTTCCTGATCTCTTCCTTTTCCAATTTCAAAAGCTCCTCATTGAATATTGAGCATTCACGTAGAGTAGGCATTAAGCAGATGACACTTTTGTTTTCTGCAATGTTCTTGTATATCTTCTCTGCAACTATTTCTTCCTTTGGAAATAAATTATGTAGCAGCCGAGTCTGTAATGCTTTTTTGCCAGCTTCTGTGAGTAGTCCAATCCTGATATCTTTCAGAATACTTCCATATTCTTCATCGTTTGCTTGCCTCATATTAGTTGTAAGTTCCTTGTACTCAAAGAAGGACCAAATATTTGTATTACCGATACTTCCCAATGACTTCTTCGTGTCTTCATGTGTCACAGTATTAAACACTGGTTGTCCTTTAACTGGAGTAAGTTGCAAAAGATCTCCAAAAACTATGACGTGTTTTCCACCAAATAACACGTCATAGTCTGTCTTCAAAATTTGCTGCATTCTTAAATGCACAAAGGCAAGCATTAAGTTTGATACCATGCTCACCTCATCAATAATGAGAACTTGCATCTTCTTCAATACTCGTGAAACTTCCAAGGATGCTTCTCCAGTTAGCTTGTTGAATTGTATTTTGTTCTCATGCTCCACTGGTAACATTAGCAACCGATGTAAGGTGATTCCTTTTATGTTATATGCTGCTAACCCAGTTGGAGCAGTAACCACACAAGACAAAGTAGAATCCGTTTTTTGCTTTAGATAGCTTCTGATGACTTTAATTAGGAAACTTTTTCCAGTGCCAGCTTGTCCGCTTACATACATCCTGATTGGATGAAATGATGTGCATGAGCACTCTTTTTTTACATGTAGAAATCCGTGATCAATTTTGTTTTTGATCTCTTCATAAATTTGTTGCTGCTCTTGATTCAGTTGTCTTTCCAAATTTTCTAAGTCTATAAATTCTTCTTGAGCTTGATTCATAGCTGTTTCCACTTCATTCATGGCTATTGATGCTTCATTTTCAACGATTGGTTGTCCTAGGGGATCTTGACTGAGTGTTCCTGAACTTTGGCTGTCCTGAGAACTGTCTCTAGCTATTTCTGCTGCAATTGTAGTTTCCTGTTCAATTTCTTCATTTAACATTTGCAGATAAGTTGTGAATGTATTGCATTGTATGCTGTCTTTGCAAGCATTAAATGAATCCTCATAGCTTTGAAATTCTCCCAGTAGTTCATCCTCTGTACGCCATGGTTTAAACAACTGTAAAAGAGCCAAGTAGTAAAATTCTTTCTTGTCGGTAGTGTCGCAACTCAGCTTCCGATGATTTATCAAACTTCCTTTGCTTTGCTTCACCAAACATCCTTCTTCACCAACAACTTTATATTTTCCATTATTAATGTCTTCTGCAGCTTTCCGTGAATAAATGTAGTTCTGCAACACTTCATAGAGACACATGTTCTCCAGATGATGACTTCTCTTGGGATAATATGTGTCCAACATGTTTGTTTTCAATATATCTGTACTTTCTGGGTCATTCTCTGCCAAATATTCAATTTCTCCAACAGATTTCAGTACCCGATTTCTCATTGCTGCAAGGCCTAAACTTGCCCAAATTATTCTTCTTGACTTCGAGTAGAGACTTGCAGAAGATAACCTATCTGAACATTCGTAGGATCCAATTTCTCGATGCGATAACATCTTCAAACTGAAACTGTACAGCTTCTTACTGACAGTTTTCTCGTGAGAAATCTCTTCCCACATTTCCTTCAATTCTGTTTTTTCTGATTTCGTAATGTAAGACGTTACATATCGTCCAACAGCAATGGAATTGTCAGCTACATACTGTATATCCATGTTAGCGTTCCACATGGATAAAATGACTGGGTTGTAGTCATTTATATTTTTTGATTCTTCTTTTCTTTTAAGGTTGTAGGTATTCTTAGGTGATTTTCTTGTGATAGTATGTCTCACAGCTGACATAAAACTGTTTACTCTTCCATTTGAAAGAACAGGTCTAGGAAATCCAAATCGACATTTAGTGTAGTATTTTTCTTTGCTCTTGTATTTCCGTCGACAGTATTTTCCACACCGATGACTTTGGAAACGTAAAACTTGCTCCTTTAACTTGTTCTCTTCTGTGCTTTTTGGTATACCACATGTTGCATATTCTTCAATGTAAGATAACACTGCTTCATCAGTATCTGTTCCAAACTTTGGGGCATCCTTGATCCACAACAGCATATGAATATGAGGAGCACCTCTTGCCTGGTACTCTTTTCTCCAAAAGAAATCCACTACTTCTCCAAGGGGTGGATTTTTTTTATTGCAGATGAAGGACATCATAGCCTCAAATCTATGATTGAAATATCTGCAAACATTAACCGGATCCAATGAGCACAGTTCTCCTGCTGTCTTGTATTCGATGTTTTTAATGTTTGAATTGGCCTCTCGTAGAAAATCCAGTAAATCTTCCCAAGCGTACTCGGCACAGCTTAGGGTAAGGAACCATGTTGGTGTTCCTAAATTGCGTAACATGCATTTTAGTTCACCATGGCGTCGGTACCAATATTCATTTGTCCCACGCTGACAAGCCATCAGATTGATCAGTTGTGTTTCCAAATGATCATCTCGGTGCTGCACTTTCTCCATAAAATCCTTAGCAGACACATTTTGTAAATGTACTCCACTTTTTAAAATGTGATTTACTGCATAAGACAGTGCAGACAAGTCGCTTTCAAATAAAAGATGAAACAAATAAGGAATACTTTGTCGAAATCTGGGATCTTCAGCATATAGTCTTGTAGTCCGATACTCTGAAGCTGGAATCTGTTCTGGACGTTCATCGTATCGTCCTCCTTTTCCCGTAGGAAACAGCTGGGGAAAACATCGAGCTTCCAAGCTCTCCTCCCATACACTCACGGGAGTTCCTTTTGCTTTCTTCATCTGAAAGAGATCAATATTGTCTCCCATAACTTCTTTCGAATGAAGAGGATGTATGCTAAAATGTTCATAAATCTCTTCTTCCTTTGTCTTGTCAACTTTTTCAATTTGTCCAGTTGGTGTTTCTGTGTCTTCTTGAAAATCTTCGTCTTCTTCTTCTTCTTCTATATAAATTGATTCATACCATTTGTTATTTTTTTTCAAATACAAATTTGCTCTTTGTACTTTCCGCACATCTACCAGCTCCTGCCAAATCTTCTTATTCTTTGTAGGTACACCATTAACCAGAATAATTAATGGTTCAGTTTCCAAAGTATCCGCATCAATAGTTTCCATATTTTTTTTCAAATCCAAGGGCAAATACACCACTCTACCTTTTAAACCTCTCAGTAAATCTGAAGGAGGTAATTTACCAGTTTTGGGCTCCATACGTACTATGGTCTGGAACGGATGAACACATTGAATGAGTATAGACTCATATGTATTTAATTCAGAA
Organism: Triturus cristatus; assembly: GCF_964204655.1. NCBI lineage: Eukaryota > Metazoa > Chordata > Amphibia > Caudata > Salamandridae > Triturus > Triturus cristatus. Next base: position 409,635,112 of record NC_140583.1, on the reverse strand, counting down.
AGTTCAGCAGGAATAGCATCCAATTCTAAATTATTATGTACAGCTCTGGTCGGCATTCTATTTTCCTCTAACTTGTTGTAACAGTATTTACAAATACGCTGATCTTCACCCAATTCAAAACAATTTTCAAGAAATATATATGTGGCAAAATCCATCCACTTATAATTATCTTCATTTTCACTCTTTCTGTAGAGATCAACATTCCTAGTTTGTTTTCTATAATGAGTTCTGCGGCAACAAATACAAGTAACATTTGGTCTTTCATTAGAGACTATTGCAAATTTTGTTATGTGATCATTAAATGTCTTACTTACAGAAGGTTCTACATTCTCTTCCACTTCTTCCTCATTTACTGTGTCCTTCTCTGCACTGTTTTGTTCAGGACCAAAGTAACAAAACTGAATTTCATCAACAACCTTCTCTACATCTGATACCGTTCCTCGGAACAGAGCCCTATTCAATTCATTTAACTTTATTGCTGGACTTTTGGCAAAATACAACCGTCTCACAAACTTTCTCATTTCAGTATGATGAACAGCCAGCATCCTAAAATGATGGAAAACACTATTGCACACTTTTCTAGATAGACAAGCCAGAGAATGACCCTGCAAACCAGTATTCTCTCTCACTCTGCATGGATCCAGACTTTGAAGCACCTTAATCTTCTGTTTTACACTTTTTTTACTATATTCTCTTAGAAACTCTCGAAATCTGTCAATAGATTCCTGACGCACAGTGCAAATACTACTACAATTCCAAGTGTACACTGGGGCTTTAGGACGTCTCCCCATTGCCTCATCTGCCATCACTTGTACCTCATCTCTTGGAACCATTATCTCCTTCTCCATTATGCAACCATTTTTTACATCGTATGAACGACCTCTGGTGTCAACTGCATGCAGCAAACTATTACTTTGAAAATAGCTCTCTTCATTAAAAAAAGGTTCACTACTTGAACTATGCATCCACTTTCCTAAAAACACTTTACAAAAGTTTGTTCTGTTCACTACTCTTTTGCTTTTGCTTTGTGATTTCAGTACATTAACCATTTTATCTAATGTACGCATCCTATTCAAAATTAATATGAATAGTTTCCTTTTTAATTCTAATGCTTTTGCTGCAATGGCTTCAATTTCTTTTTTTCTCTTGTAATATTTTGCCTTTTGCTTATATTTCTTCACATCCTTTATCAAATTGGACATAACTCTTCTCTGAAACATTTTTCTACGTATCTCTTTAAACGCTGTTTTTCTGTTTATGTAAAACTTTTCAGTTGCAGAAGGTATATTTGCATTAACTAAATTCTCAATTTTTTGCTGTTCTCTTCGTTTTGTTACATTCTTCCCTGGACAGACATTTTGTACATTTTTCTTTGTTTTGAATATTTTTTTAAGAAATTCTTTTTTCTGCTTACCAGAAGATTTTTTCTTTTTCCCAACATGAGCATCTTCTACTAACTTTGGTCCTCCAGTTGTCTTCAAATATAGTTTTTTTTTTAGCGTTTTTTGAACTCTGGATTTTGTAGGCATCTTAAATTTTGTTCACTGCTCTTCAGCAATACCTGAAAAAAACTAAAAAAAAATTCCTTTATTGTATTTAAATATATTACTACATTTCTTTTCACAATAGTCACAAAACAAAATTTCTTTGCCAATTTGAATGCACACAAACTGCTCTTTTTTTTGGGCAAGTGAAAATCTCTTTTACAAACTGTCACATTATGAAACCACTTTTCAGATTTTTTAAAAAGCCCATGTCCAGAGTGCTACACTCCAGCAAGGGCAACCAGCCTTAGTGAAGCTCAATGTATTTGCATTACAGACTGAAACCTGAAAACCCCACTCGCTTCTAAATACTGTGCATGACTATACACGGCAAGCACATGGGTGTGTGCTAAGACTCTGCTTCTTCCCCCAAAAATTCACTCCCCCTTTCCATCTAATGCAACTGTGAAATCACCAGCGCAAGACGCAATAAATCTCTGCCTATAATTCCTCTATGCACACAGAGTCATGTTTTCACATTAGTCCCAAAACGAAATTTCTTTGCCATTTTTAAAGCACACTTACTGCTCTTTTTTTTTTCGGGGCAAGTGAAAATCACTTTTACAGACTGACACATTATGAAACCTTTTTTTTTAATTTATTTAATTGCACTTGTCCAAGCTGTTTTTTTCAGACCACCACCATGTGTATTCGCGGTGACTGCCTACACTCCAGCAAGGGCAACCAGCCTTAGTGATGCTGAATGTATTTGCATTACAGACTTAAACCTGAAAACCCCACTCACTTGTAAATACTGTGCATGACTATACATGGCAAGCACATGGGTGTGTGCTAAGACTCTGCTTCTTCCCCCAAAAATTCGCTCCCCCTTTCCATCTAATGCAACTGTGAAATCACCAGAGCAAGACGCAATAAATCTCTGCCTATAATTCCTCTATACACACAGAGTCATTTTTTCACATTAGTCCCAAAACGAAATTTCTTTGCCATTTTGAAAGCACACTTACTGCTCTTTTTTTTTCGGGCCAAGTGAAAATCACTTTTTACAATTGGAAATCACTTTTACAGACTGACACATTATAAAACCACTTTTTTTGATTTATTTAAATGCACATGTCCAAGCTGTTTTTTCAGACCACCACCATGTGTATTCTCTGTGACTGCCTACACTCCAGCAAGGGCAACCAGCCTTAGTGATGCTGAATGTATTTGCATTACAGACTTAAACCTGAAAACCCCACTCGCTTCTAAATACTGTGCATGACTATACATGGCAAGCACATGGGTGTGTGCTAAGACTCTGCTTCTTCCCTCAAAAATTCGCTCCCCCTTTCCATCTAATGCAACTGTGAAATCACCAGAGCAAGACGCAATAAATCTCTGCCTATAATTCCTCTATGCACACAGAGTCATGTTTTCACATTAGTCCCAAAACGAAATTTCTTTGCCATTTTTAAAGCACACTTACTGCTCTTTTTTTTTCGGGCCAAGTGAAAATCACTTTTTACAATTGGAAATCACTTTTACAGACTGACACATTATGAAACCACTTTTTTTGATTTATTTAAATGCACATGTCCAAGCTGTTTTTTCAGACCACCACCATGTGTATTCTCTGTGACTGCCTACACTCCAGCAAGGGCAACCAGCCTTAGTGATGCTGAATGTATTTGCATTACAGACTTAAACCTGAAAACCCCACTCGCTTCTAAATACTGTGCATGACTATACATGGCAAGCACATGGGTGTGTGCTAAGACTCTGCTTCTTCCCCCAAAAATTCGCTCCCCCTTTCCATCTAATGCAACTGTGAAATCACCAGAGCAAGACGCAATAAATCTCTGCCTATAATTCCTCTATGCACACAGAGTCATGTTTTCACATTAGTCCCAAAACGAAATTTCTTTGCCATTTTTAAAGCACACTTACTGCTCTTTTTTTTTTCGGGGCAAGTGAAAATCACTTTTACAGACTGACACATTATCAAACCTTTTTTTTAAATTTATTTAATTGCACATGTCCAAGCTGTTTTTTCAGACCACCACCATGTGTATTCTCTGTGACTGCCTACACTCCAGCAAGGGCAACCAGCCTTAGTGATGCTGAATGTATTTGCATTACAGACTTAAACCTGAAAACCCCACTCGCTTCTAAATACTGTGCATGACTATACATGGCAAGCACATGGGTGTGTGCTAAGACTCTGCTTCTTCCCCCAAAAATTCGCTCCCCCTTTCCATCTAATGCAACTGTGAAATCACCAGAGCAAGACGCAATAAATCTCTGCCTATAATTCCTCTATGCACACAGAGTCATGTTTTCACATTAGTCCCAAAACGAAATTTCTTTGCCATTTTGAAAGCACACTTACTGCTCTTTTTTTTTCGGGCCAAGTGAAAATCACTTTTTACAATTGGAAATCACTTTTACAGACTGACACATTATAAAACCACTTTTTTTGATTTATTTAAATGCACATGTCCAAGCTGTTTTTTCAGACCACCACCATGTGTATTCTCTGTGACTGCCTACAGTCCAGCAAGGGCAACCAGCCTTAGTGATGCTGAATGTATTTGCATTACAGACTTAAACCTGAAAACCCCACTCGCTTCTAAATACTGTGCATGACTATACATGGCAAGCACATGGGTGTGTGCTAAGACTCTGCTTCTTCCCCCAAAAATTCGCTCCCCCTTTCCATCTAATGCAACTGTGAAATCACCAGAGCAAGACGCAATAAATCTCTGCCTATAATTCTTCTATGCACACAGAGTCATGTTTTCACATTAGTCCCAAAACGAAATTTCTTTGCCAATTTGAAAGCACTCTTACTGCTCTTTTTTTTTTCGGGGCAAGTGTAAATCACTTTTACAGACTGACACATTATGAAACCACCATGTGTAACTACAACAAAAACAATTCCCATTTCTATTATTCATTTCTTAAGTTACCACATACATCCCCTCTCAAACTGTAAACTCACCTTTAAAATTAGTTAGTTGTGAAAGAAATGTGACACTCAAACAGCAGATTATCAGAGCCAGGATCTCTGTTGTGTTCACCTCTCTCCTCTCAGCAGAACCAGATAATGGCAAACTTTCCCTCTATTTTTCCACACATATACATGTAAGTTTCAAATCTCAGTGCTTCCCCCTTTTTTTCAAATGTAATCACACATTTCTATTGGTTGAAAACCAACCCTTTTCCAAAAGTACCCTTCCCCCCACTTGACTTCTGCCTAGTACCCTTCCCCCAACTTGACTTCTGCCTGCTACCATAGCAACAGCTCATGGAACACTGCTGTGTAGAGTTAGGTCAGAAGTTCGACACACAATGTTTCAATTCCACAGAGCAAGAGTGCTTGACTTTTCAAACCTTACAGCAAATCCATAGTACTGTTCTTTGGTTACACATTTTTTTGTACCAATACAAAACATGCTTCTATTAATTTACACATACAGCCTAGTTTTTATTCTAGAATGGTATGAAACAGCCAATCAGTTCTTTTTGTTTTGAAAAAAATATGTATGCCTCCATTTCCAAACTGTCTTTCTTTTCATATTGCCATTCTACTGAAAGACACCTCCTGAGTGCATCCAGTTCTCCTTTGAAGATGTTCACAGTGTGGATTGTAGGGCACAGCTATGTCTTCTGGAGTGAAAAGTTTGCAGAGAAAACAGGTATGATGAGAGACCTTGCTTTGCCAAATGTAGACATTAAATGGATTGGTCAGAGAGGGTTAAAGTGGCACCATTTGATGCCATTGGTGAAATCCTTCATTCAAATCCAACACCCTGACCTCATAATAGTGCACTGTGGTGGCAATGACCTAGGCACTTTGACTGGGGTAGGTCTGGAAATGCTTATGAAGGACACCTTTGCACAACTGTTTACACTTTTCCCTAAAACTGCCTTTGTGTTTTCCAACATATGCCAAAGGCAAAAATGGAACTGGTCCTATCATTTCTGTCCGCAGATTGACAAAGCAAGAAAGCACGTCAACAAATCTGTTTCTGCTTTCCTCCGTGACTATGGTATGGGTGCCATTTACCACAACAACTTGCGTTATGACATGCAAGACATTTATAGAGGAGATGGTGTGCACTTCAATGATGAAGGGAACAGAGTCTTCCTCTTGAACCTTAGACTCTGCATCGGTACTTACTTGTAGGTACCACTTAAAAAATGACTTCATAAACACAACAGCTCTTTTTAGAGCTCCCTAATTTCTAAGCTCTTAAATCTGCTTTTCATTTATTTATTTTTATTTTTTTTACCGTACGCTTACCGTAAGCTTACGGTACGCGTACCCCGTGATTTTTTTAAAATCAATAAATGTTTTTTTTTTACTTTTCTGTCCTTCTTTGACCCCCTTACAAATGTTAGGGGGTCTGTAACTCTCCTCATTGCCCCCTTTCCTTGTTTTCTCTGTTTTTTTTCTGAGTGAAACACACAAAATGGCGGCCGCCGCTTCATGGTTTCGGCCGATTCGAATGTTTACTAAGATCTAAGAGCCAATCAGAATCGCGCTCGCGCACGTCACCGTACGCGTACGGTAAGCGTACGGTAAGCGTACCGTAAGCGGGCTCAGATATATATATTGATTTAAAGGCTATTTTCTCAGAATCTACTGAACAGATTTACACCAAACCTACAAAAGGCACTTCCTTGACCTAGGGACTACCTCTCTGCCAAATTTTGAGTAATTCTGTTCAGCCGTTCGGGCTGTAGCTCGTTCTAAAGGTCCTATGGAAAAATGCATGGGAAAAACGCGTTTTGGGACCCCCCTTTTATCTCAGCCCCCGCTTGACGGATCCCCCCGAGACTTTCAGGGTAGGAGCGGAGCGTAGCGCCCCACCTATTTTGAGACATTCGCGAGGATTCGTCGACCGGCGCCAAAGTTATTCAAAATAGAATGTTGAGGTTTTCCTATGGAAACGTGGTCCTAACTATAACTACCTACTGGCGACCGCCAGTAGGTAATATATATATATATATATATATATATATATATATATATATATATATATATATATATATTCACTGAAAAAACCATAGGTTTCAGACATGTTATAGTTAGCGGAAATTTTACTGATAAAAAACCAATGAAATTCCCCCGTTATAGTTAGTGCAGGCAACTATAACTCACGCGACCGCAATCCTCTGCTGATGCTAATACTGTATTTAGACACTTATTTGCCCATGTCTTCTTCCATAAATTTTTAGCTATACATATATTAGAAATATTTTTTTTTCATAAAGACACATATGTCATCAGCAGAAGATTGCGGTCGCGTGAGTTATAGTTGCCTGCACTAACTATAACGGGGGAATTTCATTGGTTTTTTATCAGTAAAATTTCCGCTAACCATAACATGTCTGAAACCTATGGTTTTTTCAGTGAATTTGCAAGGTTTTTTAAATGCTAATTCCTAACTATAACGTGTGTAAAACCTATGGTTTTTTCAGTGAATTTGTACGTTTTTTTAAATGCTAAGTTACTTTACGCCATTCGTGGCGTGCACGCCCACTTAACGCAGTTCGTTCCGTGCGCGCACGGTGCGCTTCGCGCACCGTGCGCGCACGGTGAGCATGCGGTGCGCTTCGCGCACCGCGCGCCCACTTTACGCAGTTAGTGCCATACACGCATGCCCACGTTACGCACCGTGCGCACATGGAGGACATATTATGCGCTTCCTTGTGATAGGTAATCTGTTAAATTTAATTTGTAAGTGATGACAATAATATGCCATGCACAGAGAGTGTTTTTTTTATTTTATTAAAATTTTTAGCGTAAGCGCACCGTACGCGTACGGTAAGCGTAATCGGCGACATTTTCAAAAAATAAAAATTTACCGTTTTTGGCCTTTGAGGACTCAACTAACATGGCTATGTGCATGGGCGCTGTCTAAACAGCCCCTTTATATGTTTTTTGCCTTTGTTTACAGCCCCCCCCTCAGAGTGCGAGAGAGAAAATGGCGGCCGCCGCTTCCTGGTTTCGACCGATTCGAATGTTTACTTAGATGTAACAGCCAATCAGAATCGCGCTCGCGCACGCCACCGTACGCGTACGGTAAGCTTACGGTAAGCGTACCGTAAGCTGGCTCAGATATATATATTGATTTAAAGGCTATTTTCTCAGAATCTACTGAACAGATTTACACCAAACCTACAAAAGGCACTTCCTTGACCTGAGGACTAACTCTCTGCCAAATTTCTAGTAATTCTGTTCAGCCGTTCGGGCTGTAGCCCTGTCTAAAGGTCCTATGGAAAAATGCATGGGAAAAACGCGTTTTGGGACCCCCCTTTTATCTCAGCCCCCGCTTGACGAATCCCCCCGAGACTTTCAGGGTAGGAGCGGAGCGTAGCGCCCCACCTATTTTGAGAAATTCGCGAGGATTCGTCGACCGGCGCCAAAGTTATTCAAAATAGAATGTTGCGGATTTCCTATGGAAACAGGGTCCTAACTATAACTACCTACTGGCGACCGCCAGTAGGTAATACTGCATAAATCCTCAATAAGTGCACTCTCAGAAAACACCAACTCCGTGAAATATATGAATATCGCTGTTTATTCACAACGCGTTTCGCTTTGACAAGCTTGATCACGTGATCAAGCTTGTCAAAGCAAAACGTGTTGTGAATAAACAGCGATAATCATATATTTCACGGAGTTGGTGTTTTCTGAGAGCGCACTTATTGAGGATTTCTGCAATATTTACGAACCGGTTTTCTCCGCCGGTGCGTGCGCCACTCTTCAAGGGTCCCGAGCTGATCAGAAGGAGGATTGTGCAGTGTTGATATATATATACTTAACAAGGTAAAGAGTACATAAGTCAAACAAATTAACATCAACAGTGCTTAATAGCCTAATTCCACCATGATGGTGTACAACATACATGGGGAGACACTTCCCCATATAACAAATATACAATAACACCCAGAGCACTCCAAAGTCTTTTATAGGTCTGCAAAATGGCAGGTCCATTTATTGTGGATGATTCAATAGTCCACCTTTGTTTGCACATTAGAAGACAGCCAAAGTGTTTCATCTTAAACAACTTTTTCAAGGCTGTAGATAACAATTAACAGGTATGTAAATATATCTTTTTCAATTGAAATAGTTAATCTAGTGGCTCTCACATGCCTCCATTCTATTGGAAATATATAGTGGGAGACAACGTGTCTCCTGCTGAAAGCCGGCTCATAAAAAGACCATAGATACGATGAATAGACCATACTCCAACAGAAAACAAAATGTGTGGCTCAGCAACAAGTGAAAAAAACCCTATTCACAAATGAATAGAAATATAGTAAATCACAACGAAAGAAAGAGAAACCCTGGTGAGTAAGATCATGCTGAGGACCTCCTGAGAAAGTAACATAGCCAAAATGAAAGTAAGAAACAAAAGACAAAAACAAGAGACAAAACACCTTGCTTCCTGTCAGATGCCATATATGAGTTAAATGGAAAAGTCTTTGTCAAAGAGCAATATACCTGTTTACTATCTAAGTAGATAAAGTAGACAGGCCCGCAAGGGTCCAGTAAGTAAAGTCCACAACCTTAGGGAAATGTAAAAAACCATTGAGTATCAAAAATTGCATGTATAAAACTAAGATAGTAGAAACATTATTGTAAACACGCACCAGCCAGGACAACCGTGTTGGTACATACTTGTTGACTACAGCGAGGAACCCTTATAAGCCCATATTTGTGTTCCAAGTGTGGCTACTACAACTGTGTTGGAACGTATTTAGAGACAACAGTTAGGGACCTTGATAAGCCATGTTAGTCTGTCATATGTAGCTAGTGAAGATAAGGGAGACCAGCAAAATGCTAATCCATATTTACTATAAAAAGTATAATGCAGCCACATAAATGAATCTATTTTAGGAGCTTAATAGTAAAAACGGTGTCTCCCAATTTATGGTTTATGTGCCAAACACATGTGTGCTGATGTGAATACAGCATTCCAGACATCACGTACTGTTATTAAAATTAGCCGGACAAATGAAATAGAAGACAGCCCCAATTTCCATCTCAAAGACAGTTCAATTAAAGCGCCATCTTGTAATGGAACATAATGTTTAAAACAGCAGACAGGGAATCCTTAATTAATATTCTAGTGTGATAAGGTCCACGAAATAAACATTCTTTAAAAAATTAGTGATAGAAACACATCCTCCAGACTTGTAGTTTGTGTTCGGAACATATATATATTTTGAGGCGAGTACAGCCTCTGAAGCATTTTGAAAGGCCAAACAAATGAAAAGGAAGATGACTCCGATTTTAATTCCAAAGACGGTCCAATTCAAGCACCATCTTGTACCGGACCAGGAGTTTTCAGAAAACGTTAGGGACACAGCTGGGAGCAGGATAAAAATTGAATCAAACAAAAAGAATAGAAATGAAAACCAAATGTATGTCCAGATAAAGGGGAAAGTAAGTGAGTGCTATGTTCACCTACCACAGATTGTATACCAACAACCAGACATTGTTTCACAAAATGGATTCAACTTGTATATTACAGAAACATGATATTCCTGAGATACTTATATACACAATTACAATTATGGTTCCTACAGACAATCCCAGTAAAAACATTTTTGGATACTATTTAATTGTGCTTTTTATCCTGCATTTTCTCAGTATAAAACCACCATACATTTAATTGGCAGATATTGTTTCCTACAAAGAGAAAGATTCAAAAGGGTCACAGAAATAGTGAACAAAAGTTCAATCATCCAAAAACATGTATAACTCCGGATCTACATTTAAGCCTAGGTCCACTGCCCTAGGCCTGGTGATCCAAGAAGTTTCCAATTTTCAAAGTCATTTAGTTATGTTGCCTCCTCTTGGATCTTCTTGTGCTATCCCCAGTCCATAGAACTTTAGCTATATCAATTTTGCAATCCCATGATGTGTGTTAAAGTGATTTGACAGGGGATAATTACTGTTCCAGTTGTTTATGGTCCGAATGTGTTCCTGAATTCTTTCTTTGAGTAGTCTAATGGTGCTAGGAATGTATATACAAATTTGTTATTACAGTTCATAAATACATCAATTGTATATCTCCTAGTTGTATTGCATTAGAAGCCTTTGGTTTTGTCCAGAGCATAAGGGCACATATTACAATTTCTGCATTTATAAAAACCTTTTGGCTGTGAAGGCAACCACTTAAGCCTATTGTCCATTTTACTGACACTCAAGAAACTATGGCACAGTATATTACGCAAAGTCTTTTCCCGATTATATGTGACCATTGGTTTATTTGAGACAACATCCTTAAGTACAGGATTTGTATTCAAGGTTCATGCCAATGTTTTTGTAAAATGTTATAAAACAAATCTCTGGACTTATGAAAAGGGGTGATAATTGTCACTGTGTTCCTCTTTGTGGATGATCTTCCATCAGATTGCAATAGTGCGCGGCACTGGGTACATAAAATGTATTGCTTAGCGCTAGAGCTGACATTAATTCGGCGAGGAATTGAACTTTCTCGCTACAATTGCACTTTATCCTGGTCATCTCACCATACAGTATTGATTATGTTTGCGATTTTGGGTTTGAGCTTTGAGCATGAAAAATAGAGTTACATGCTGTAGGTTTTCCAAAAAGGGATGACAACATTTTGGATGCCTTTGCATATAGAACCAGATTCAGATGTGAAATTTGTATTGGCTGTATTGATATTAGAAGAACATTTTATAATGCTTTCAATGCCAATGTTTCCGGTATTGAAGTATATAAAGAGCAGATATCAATGGTCACAAACCTGCAGTCATCTGGCCAATTAAAATATACCATTTGGTTCATGAGATCTTTTGTGTCTTGCATGTGTAACTGGAGTTTCGAAACAAAAGGTTGCAGAAATGTATTGCGTTCTACAAAAATACAGAAACATCTAATGAGACGTAATGATTTCACACAGTGACACACATCAAACAAAGCAGCAATCAGCAGAAACAGTGTTACATGATCTCTGGTGGGACATAAGCTCTATGTTTTATCAAAATCAATGATGGAAAGTGAATATTACCTCGACCAAAGGTGAACCGAGGTCACGAATATCATTTTAGCAAACTGAAACAGGAGACAAAGTGCCGCATGAACCAGCCTACACATTCAGACAAATACTCCAACATAGGAAAAACATTCTTTTTATGCTACTTGCAGAAGAAAACACTAATTGAGAAGAAAAGACAGAGAACACGTATGTGGGTGGTGGCGGTGGCTCATCACGACCAGGGGAGAAGGTAAGTGGACTTCAAAGCTGTGCTGCGTAGGTTTATAGCTGTGCTGTAGTGCCACATAGCCACTAACACTAGATCTAATCCATTTCTGGCATTGTGTAAACATGCCATTGACTTTATTTTTATCCTGATCTATGTCCTCATCTTCTCCTTCTTGCTTGAAGAACCTGCGTTGTGCCAACTGCTTGTAGCCATTATTGGGACATTCCTGCAGAGAAGATATTATGGGCAAGTGCAAATGAGCTGGGTGAGCTGTAGGGGCTTCAGCAGCAGCCCCCGCCCAACAAGACAACATCGATAGACCTAATGCTTCAGTGGGCGATTGGAGTCATAGCTTCTGAAATTGAGCTAACTGAGAGGAGACTATTCATGGGCCCAATTGACCTTGCACAATCACTGCCTGACCCCTGTGCAATTGTTCCAACAGGAAGTATCCCAGAGGCTGAGTTTTATGTTCTGGAAAATGACAACTCAACTGAGAACCCACAACAGTCACCTCTCCCCAAAATCATGCATGAGGAACCCCAGCAAGCTGCTAAAAGACTGAGGAAATCTGTCTGAAATAAACAGCTGAAAAGCAGTGCTCATGCTGATTTAACAATCTGTACCCTTGCTCCTGCTAATCTCGATTATAATGTGGGTGATGTGGACTGCTGCACAAAACCAAGTTGGGTGGTTGATTTGGTAGAGTATCTAGTTGAAGGCTAGAAGGGATCTTAAGAACGGATCTCTTGCCTGTTCTGGCACGCTTGTCAGTGATTGAACAGGTACTTAATAAGTCCTCCAAATCCTGGTCATCTCACCTTCAGTCTAATGTTAGAGGAGATCCTGCACCAACTCCCTCAGTTGTGGAATCAGAGGAAGATACAATGAACATTTGTAATGCGAACAGAGCTGCCAGTGCCCAAAGATCAACAATCAGTATTGATATACCGAAAAAAGGGGTAAATTCAGAAAGGGGCCAACAACCAATGCAAATCTGCCATCAGGGAGGATCGGCGGGCATAAGGGGGCTGATGTACCTCCGCAAGAGTCTAGGAACCTTTCTGCTATGACCCTACCCCCGCAACCTGCCCCTATGTTGTAATTGTGACAGGAGTACTGGGATTGAGCAAAAAGCAGAAAGAATCACATGTAAATGTGGTCAATAAGTGTCTGAACTGACTCTCTAAGAATATGAATTTCCCTACTTGTCTGGCTCATAATATTCTTCTTACCCGAAGAGTGCAGTGGAATGGAAAGAGTTGGAAGGACCGTCCAGGGGACTGTGTAATCATGAATTTTAAAGATCCTTCCCTGCTCCAAATATTTTGAACTGAAGTGGCACACATATGAGTGAGCAAACTGGTATTGATCTTCTGCCCTTGAGATATTTTTAAAAACCGACACCATGTTTAGGTTGGGCTCCTCACACCCTTACCCTGTTACACCTCAAATAGGCTCAATTGCTCCCACTAATGGACGGCAGTGGTCGGCCAGGCCTCATAGAGTTCCTGTGTCCAATCGGTTTGATCTTTGGAACAAGTTGATTGACTTCCCAGAGAGGCCTTTTGGCATGGCTAAGATTCCCTAACACTCCCCTTCCAGCCCCTTCACTAATCTAATTACAGGGTCTCCTGTGTGGCTGGGGGTGCAGGATGTGGAGATGAGCCTGTGCTGTCCATAAGTGTCATTCTCCCTTTAAAGACCAGTTTGGCTACCCCTCGGTCATCCTGCCTTCTACTTCTGCAGCTACAGTTTTCAACCCACAGGAATCCTTTGTCTCTCTAGCAGGCCACTTCACACCTTATTAAGAGAGGTAAGCTCAGCCTGTCAGAGGCTAGCCAATCAGAGAAGAGCTGCTGGAAGGCTGGATTCTAGCTTACTGAAAATAAATGTCAATACCTTATTTACTGGGATAGTTATTATAAATCAAATAGTGGAAAGTTGTTGGCTTTATCATAACTATCATTTTAAGTCATTGAATGACATTGTTAGCTGTCTCCTGTTAACATTTATACTTAAATAAAATATTCCAATGTTATCCGCCTATGGAGCTAATTATCTACAACGGGGAAAAACGAAATAGGCAGTTTTTCCCTCACTAGGGCATATAAAACATCTTTTATAATGGACCTGCTTGCTTAGAGTTACATGTCACCCTACCCCTGAGATCCTATTGGTGACTTATATGTAAAAATAAGTTAGATTGATTCTTTGGAAGTACTTTTAGTTCAAAGTTTGAATGTGGATACAATTTAATTTTAAAAGCAATCTGCAAAGCAGGGCTGCCTTTAAAATAACAGCAGGCAACGCAGCAGTGCACAATCCAGTGCAGGAAATCTACTGGGCATCAAAACCTCCCTGTCCTATTATATACTGAGGACGTATTGATAGTTTGAATCTCCCTTGCCTTATTATGTAGTATGGACTTTCAATGGTCAGTTATTGCCAATTGTATTTATACCTAACCACCATGTACTTTTAAAGCAGAGCACTGGCCCTGGGTCGGGTAACCAGAGCCCAGGGTCAAACAGAGTCAGTACCTACTACAATAAATCAAAATTGGGGGTAATCAGAGCCAAAAGCACGACTTTCTCCCAAGTTCATAGCAACATACTGTGCAATTCTGTCTCTTGGTCTCCCAGGTCACTCGTACAAAGATGGATATTGGCTGTATTTTTTGCCCATTTATTAGTGTAGGATCGTACTGACAAGATTCCAAGTCTACATTTCAGAATTGGAGATCTTTTTTCCCCTGGGAATATAATACCTAATATGGTTCAGAAGAGGCTGAGCATTTCTTGGGCAGATAGTCTTTTAGGAGGGTACCTGCCATGACTGCCCACTGTGCTTGGCAAGGGTAACTGTACACATTTGTGTAAGTGTACGTTTTTTTAGTATTCACAAAACTGAGGGGCAGATTTACAAGCCCCTTGTAACACTTTTGCGCCGCTGTTGCATCACTTTTTGTGACTCAGCGGCAATGTAAACAATGCACCACGTTGAAGCAAATTTACAACGTGACGCATCTAGGGAGATGCGTCATGTTGTAAAGCCCTGCACCACATTATACCTGCATCAGGTATAATATTTGCAGGGTGGACATTCCCACACAAAAGCCATGGAGAACTGGCACAGTGAAATTTACAACATTTCACTGCTTCTCTCTACACCTTCACTGCGTCAAAAACCCCTATGCCTGCTAAGACCAGTACGGAATGATGCAGGGATTTTTGAATGGGACTCACCTATCTGTTGTGGCACAGTGCTGGAGATGTGTCACTTTCATGAGCAACTCCAGCAATGTATCACTTCTGCACCAACAGATGCATCAGAATTTCTGACGCAACAGTCAATCCATGCACCTATTGTGAATATGGCGCATCCATGGTGGCACAAAGGTTTTGTATGGAGGCGCAGGAAAACTGATGCATCTATACAGATGCGTCAGTTTCTTGTAAATCTGCCCCTGAATTTAAATAGTAGATTTACTAGTATGGAGCCTTCACAGACAGGCTGAGAACTTCGCACATGAATGAAAGGCCTTCTTGGACATGGCCCTTCTTAGAGGATTTCCCTAAAACATTTTTCTTTTTCTTCTACTTTTTGCTGATTCTCTTTCTGTGGTCTTAGAACTCTGGACTCTTTCCCACTCTAATGCAATGTGAAAGCATGTGCACCCTTCCTACACATGCCAGGAAGTGGTGCTTACTTGATTGGTTTAGGTGTTGTACTTGTGAGTGTCCTGTAAAAAGGTACACCACATAGCCAGGGCAGGTACTGCACTGGCTTATCGTGGGATGCAGCACTGATCGTGTTCCACACCAGAATAGCCTTTCAAACATGTATCAATCCTGCCATTGCAGGCCTATGGTGCACAGTTGCACCTATGCTCAGGTTGCCATTTTTAACTGATTAGCCAACCATGAGTGGTTCTTCCACTACCATTAGGACACCTCCTAGAGTAAGCCCTCAGGAGTGGAGCAAGCGGTAGGCAAAAGACAGGGCAGGTACACATGAGTATTCACTGACCAGGTAGCGAAGAACCCGCATGTGTGTTTTCCCTACCTAGGAGGTTGGCTCTTCCTATGGAACAACACCAGGGTTTGCTGATTCTCGTTTATTGGCCTTAGGGCTCTGGGCACTTTGCCACTGTAAATGCAGTGTGAAAGTGAGCCTGTCCTACCTACACACATTAGGAAGTGGTGCTTACCTGATGTTTTTAAACAATTTCTGAAGCCCTCCATTGCAGGCCTGGGGGTGCACACTTGCACGTATGATGTTTTCAAAACATTTCTCTAGCCTGCCATTGTCGGCCTGGGTATGCGTACTTGCACCTATAGTGTTTTTAAACATGTGTCAAAGCCTGCCGCTGCAGGCCTGTTGATGCGCAATTGCTCTTATTTTCAGGTTGGCCTTCCCAAACCACTGGCCAATCTTGAGGAGACCTTTCACTCCCACTTGTATTTGTATTTGTATTTGTATTTGTAAAGCGCGACATTCATCCAGAGGATATCACGGCGCTGTGCTAGGACTTCTGGTATGTAGCTGAGTGGTTCATGAGTTTGGATGGTATTATTTTCCAGAGAACAGGTGAGTCTTAATTTTTTTTCTGAAGACAAGATAGTCCTCTGTGAGGCAGAGTTCTTGTGGTGGGTCATTTCAGTGTTTTGCTGCCAGGTATGAGAAGCTGCGACCCCCTGTTCTTTTTTTCTTAATGCGATTTGTTCTGGCTGGAGCTAGGGACCGCGATCCTAAGCACCTAGTGGGTAAATAAAATTCAACTTTCCTCTGTAGGATGAAAGGCCCCCGTTGGTGCAGGGCCTTGTGTGTGTAGCTGAGCAGCTTAAATTTCGCTCTTTGGCGCACCTCTGAGGTAAGTCTTAAGAGGTAAAACAAGTGGTAAGTAAAAACCGGGCAGGTACACATGTGTGTGCCCTGCCCACATAGTGAAAAATACCCATGTGTATTTTCACTACCTATGAGGTTTGCCCTTTCCATAGGTTAACATGGGGGAATGGTTGAAATTACTTCAAGCTTCAATAGTGACTTACAGTGGAGCAGCCTCATAATGTTTCCTGTCATTGGATTCACAATGACAAACCCTCTCCAATGGAAAAGAGGGATTTGCCATTAGTAGCTTAGAAATGCCACTTCTAGAAAGTAGGCATTTCTTTGCTATAAAACTCTTTGTTTGCCTTTTAGTTTGGCTCCAGTCCATACTAGAGAACGAGGGAGCACATCTGTGCATTCACCAGGAACAGCCATAAAACATTGGGCATGCAATTGGAACAAAAGGCATCTGCCATTTGAAGGTCTGGCTGGATAGATTAGAGGAAGAAGCTTTGTCACTTGGCACCAGAAACAGCCCCACTAAAGATTAATATCTGCATTCCATGGCCCCATCGCAGACAGGACTGAAATTTAGGGGATACATCTGTGGTTTAGAGAGAAACCCTCTGAACCACCCCCAACTTCAAAGGAGCACTACAGTATAACTACTGGTGTCATACTTCAGCAGGGGAGAAATACACTTGTGGGGACATGGCCCAGAGATCTTGGAACTGCATGGTTCACACTGCCAGAGGAATCTGCTGTGAAGAAGGAGGATTACTGCCATTGGAAGGGACCATGCCCACTTCCTGAATAGTGGCTGGCCTGGGCTGACTACCTACTGCTGTGTGGCACCCTGAAGTGCACTTTCCAAGGACTTGTTGGCTTGCCTCCTGCTTTCTTGTGAAGGTCTCAGGGACATCAGAGACCTGCCTTGAGTGACCCACACCATCTACCTGTGATGCTAGGAGAGCATTGCCCTCTTAAGTGTCAACATTGTCTGGGGGATTCCTAGTGGTAGCACTGTGTGAGTGTGAAACTAAATATTGTGCCTGGAAATTGGATTGCCTGGTGCAGGGCCCCAAAAGCACTGCCTGCATCTCAGGAGAGTGGCCCCTGAATTGTGGGGCCTCAATATGCATAAATGTCTTGTTGGTGAGTGTATTCACCAGTTGGCCTGCTTCGTCAATCGTGCTACATCTCTCCTGTGCGACACGTTTACTGTATGTGCTTTGCGCTCAGTGTCCGATTCACAATTTGCGACCCTCAGAGGTGGAGGCATACCATTAGCTGTACCTTATACTACCTCGTGTAACACCATTGAACGTGAGCCTGTTTGTGTGACCAGGATTGTCTGGTGTGACTCAGATCAACGTGCGCCAGACATGCCTGATTTTCAAGGAGGTATGAAGTTGTGTGTGATTGGAACTGCCTGGTGTGACTCGTACCAATGCACACCAGATATTGTGCATCATTTCCAGGGAGGCGCAGAGGAGCAGATTCAGGTTCCAGAGTGTCTGGATTGCTTGGGCGCCCCTTTGATTGACGTGTGTCCTACAGGGTGCCTCCTTCTTCTGAGAGGCTCCCCTGGTTCATCCACCATTCATTAATTGTTCCTTTTTGTGCCTTCAGTGTGGCAGACCAACTGTCCCCTCCTCACACGGCCCTGACAAATTTGTGTTGTGGTGGTGGGAGTAATTGACTGGGCTAAAGAACACTTATTAGAGTGACTGGATGGGGATCAATAAACAGCATGACCCCCCTCTATGCTTCGCACAACTGGGCTAGTGTCTAAAAGCACAGTGTGGAGTCCTTTAATTGAACTTCCAGAGTATTGGCCAAACATTAATTTCTCGACTGTGCCTGATCAGCCCTATTACCTGCACCCACCAGTTTCCCTGGGACCCTAACTAAGTGTAACTTCGGTAGCGATCAGCCTAGTATCATGGGGAAGGATTCCTTTATCTCCAGCGCATGGGCGTAGGGTAGTTGGGGTTGGCTGAAAGGTGGATGAGGGCTTGAGCCATGGGTTATGTGAGTACATTATCAACTGGCCTGTTGGATATCAGTACAGCCGATTAGGGTGCTTTGTGTGTGTGTGTGCGCGCTAGTGTATGCTATACAAACCTACCTGATATCCATAGCATCGTGTAATGGTGCTGAGTGAGTGTATGGGAGTGATTGCCTGTATTTAATTACACTGCACCACGGTGCTGCATTACTCGTTGATTTCTTGCCAGAAGAGTATTCCGTTTGAATTTGGTTTATACCAGTGAGACCTTCAATCAATCAATCAATCAATCAGGAAATTTGAAGAGCGCAGTACTTACTCGTAAGGGTCTCAAGGCGCTGGGGGGGTGCGTCTACTGCTGGAATAGCCAGGTCTTGAGTAGTCTCCTGAAGGTTAGTAGGTCTTGGGTCTGCCGTAGGAGGATGGGGAGGGTGTTCCAGGTCTTGGAAGCGAAGTAGGAGAACGATCTGCCGCCGGAGCTCGCTCTTCGGATGTGAGGGACGGTAGCTAGGGCGTGGTCGGCGGAGCGGAGCTGGCGGTTTGGGGTGTAGAAGGTGAATCGTCTGTTGAGGTATGCTGGTCCGTTGTCGTGGAGCGCCTTGTGTGCGTGGGTGAGGAGCTTGAAAGTGATCCTCTTGTCGATGGGCAGCCAGTGCAGGTCTTTCATGTGGAGTGTGATGTGGCAGTGTCGAGGGATGGCGAGGATCATGCGGACAGAGGCGTTCTGTATGTGTTGCAGTTGTTTCAGCAGTTTGGCCAGGGCTCCCGCTTAGAGGGTGTTTCCGTAGTCCAGCCTGCTGCTGACGAGGGCCTGGGTGACCATTCTTCTTGTGTTGGTGGGGATCCACCTGTAGATCTTGCGGAGCATGCGGAGGGTGTTGAAGCAGGAGGATGAGATGGCGTTGACTTGCTTGGTCATGGAGAGTGTTGAGTCTAGGATAAACCCCAGGTTGCGTGCGTGGTCAGTGGGTGTTGGTGCTACTCCCAGGGCGGTCGGCCACCAGGAGTCATCCCAGGCTGAGGGGTTGGAGCTGAGGATGAGGACCTCTGTCTTGTCCGAGTTCAGCTTCAGACGGCTGTTCTTCATCCATTCGGTGATGGCTTTCATTCCTTCGTGGAGGTTGGTTTTGGCGGTGAGTGGGTCCTTGGTGTGGGAGAGGATCAGCTGTGTGTCGTCGGCGTAGGAGATGATGTTGAGGTCATGTGGTCTGGCTACGTGGGCGAGTGGGGCCACTAGATGTTGAACAATGTCGGGCTGAGGGATGATCCTTGGGGTACGCCGCAGATGATCTTGGAGGCTTTGGATCGGAAAGGGGGAAGGCGGACGCTCTGGGTTCTGCCGGAGAGGAAGGAGGTGGTCCAGTCCAGTGCTTTGTCTCAGATTCCTGCGTCGTGGAGGCATGTGCCTAGGGTGCGGTGGCAAACCGTGTGGAAGGTGGCTGATAGGTCCAGGAGGATGAGGGCCGTGGTCTCGCTGTTGTCCGGCAGGGCCCTGATGTCATCGGTGGCGGCGATGAGGGCCGTTTCGGTGCTGTAGTTGCTGTGGAACCTGGACTGGGATGGGTCCAGGATGTTGTTCTCTTCAAGGTAGCGGGTCAGCTGTTTGTTGATGGTTTTCTCGATGACCTTTACCTGGAACGGCAGCAGGGAGATGGGCCGGAAGTTCTTGAGGTCCCTCGGGTCTGCCTTGGGTTTCTTGAGCAAGACGTTGATCTCAGCGTGTTTCCAGCTCTCTGGGAAGGTTGCGGTCCCGAAGGAGATGTTGATGGCCTTGCGGAGATGGGGTGCGATGGCGGCGCTAGCTTTGTTGAAGATGTGGTGTGGGCACAGGTCTGACAGTGAGCCTGAGTGGATGGTGTTCATGATTTTGATGGTGCTGTCATCATTGATGTTAGTCCAGGTAAGCAGGGGGTTGCTGTGGGTGGTGGCTGTGGGGCTTGAGGTCTCATTGGCTGTTGTGGTGGTCTGGTTGTCAAAGCTGTTGTGGATGTCTGCGCCCATGCGATGGAAGAAGAAGGCAAGGGAGTTGCACAGGTCTTGCGATGGTGGGATGTCGTTGGTGTTGGAGCTGGTGTTGGAGAGTTCCTTCACGATGTTGAAGAGCTCTTTGCTGTTGTGTGCGTTGTTGTCGAGGCGGTTCTTGAAGTAGGCCTTTTTGGCGGTTCTGATGAGGTAATGGTGTTGGTGCATGGTGTTTTTGTGGGCTGCGTGGTTCTCCGGTGTTTGTTCGTGGCGCCATTTCTTCTCTAGTTTTCGGCAGGTTTGTTTGGAGGTCTGCAGAGCACCAGCTGGCACTCTTGTTGGTGCGTCTGTTGGAGGGTTTCTTGATCAGAGTGAGGGTGTTGGTGCAGTCATCGATCCAACACCTGAGGTTGCTAGCGGCGGCGTCTGGGTCGGTGGGGTATGTGGGTGGGCTTCGGGTGAGGGCGGTGTTTAGCAGGTCTTCTGTGATTTTTCCCCAGCTGCAGTGGGGGATCTGTTGGGTGTGGTGGTGCATGGTGGGTTTCCGGAAGGTGAAGTGGATGCAGCAATGGTCGGTCCAGTGGAGTTCGGTGGTGTGGCTTAAGGGGACGTGGGAACTTGTGGAGAAGATGGGGTCAAGCGTGTGGCCAGCGGAGTGGGTGGGCGTTGTGACAAGCTGTCTGAGTCCGAGGTTGTCAAGGTTGTCAATCAGGGTGGTAGAGTTGGTGTCATTGTTGTTCTCGAGATGGAAGTTCAGGTCTCCGAGGAGGATGTAGTCCGTGGACGCGAGGGCGTGCGTGCTGATGAAGTCGGCGATGGAGTCGCTGAACTGAGGCAGGGGTCCGGGGGGTCTGTAGATAAGAATTCCTCTGAGGTCGGTGTTGGGATCACTGTGGATCTGGAATTGCAAGTGTTCGGCGCTGCTGAGGGTGTCATCGGAGTTGGTCGACACCTTGAGGGTGGACTTGTGGATGATGGCGATTCCTCCTCCTATTCCGTTTGTGTGGTCTCTGCGGGTGATCTTGTAGCCGTCCGGGATGGCTATGGCGGTGTTGGGTGCCGAGGAGTCGTTCATCCAGGTCTCTGTCAGGAAGGCGACGTCCAGGGAGGATGTGTCGAGCAGGACCCAGAGTTCAAAGACCTTAGCCTACAAGGCTATTTAAAAATGTTGTAATTATCTGTATGTAGACATTTCTGATATTGTTGTGAACCCTATAACTGTGTGGTATTGAATTAGAATAATTGCAAGGGTGGGTCACGTTCTAACAACGTTTTGCTTCACACATTGCCTCTGTGATAAGCCTGACTGCTCAGTGCCAAGCTACCCAAGGGTGAATGAAAGTTAAACAGTGAGTGTAATCACCGCCCATGTTGGGAGTGGTAGGTTCTGCCTTGCTAGGGCCTTGCCTCAGTCATCCAGAATGTGCCTGTTCTAACAGGCCTATCCTATCTTTTTATGTGCAGTGTTCTTTGCCCCCACTTGAGAGCCTCCGCTCTCATAGACTTACTATTAAAATGCAGCGTTATGAATAATAAAAAAGTGCAAACGTACATAAAGCGTGTATGTTTACCGATGGAAATCAGACCCTATGACCGAACATTGCATCAGAATTATCCCAGTAATCCTAGCATCCTATTATATTTAGGTTAGTAACTACATGGTCCAACCAAGGCAATTTTATTAAGTCTTTGCCTTCAACAATGTCAGAAAGCGTTGCTATGTAGTTGGTCAATCACTTGTTGGTCCATATTCCGACCCAATGTAACTTAGGCTTGATGGAAATTAAAGACTCAATACAGTTTAGACCAAGGTCAGTCTTGGGAGCCACCATTGGTGTACCAGGGTCTATCTGTTTCAGAAACTTCTTCTCCATTTGTAAATCTTTGACTGATCTGTGTCCCCATAATTCTGCCCCATGAGAGTCAACTGATAATACTTTGGCTTCATTGGTGGAGATCACTGAACCCAGAGATGTCATGTAACATTGATTTGGTGATCATCTTCATGTTGTGTTGTAGTTACAAGCTGAGCGGGAACTGTTTTAACTTAAAATGAACTGTGTGCTGCTGTAATTCATCCTTATATGTTCATATTTATTTGAAGATATTTTATGAGATCCATTTAAAGGTTTCGGATTTATGGAGAAGCCGAGTTAACTATAAGGCTGACTACTGAATAAATGTTTGTGGTCCCAGGTTATAGGTTGAAATTTATGAGATCCTGAATGATCTAGATGCGATGAATACTAATTAGGAATTGCTGTATTTTATTTCATGGACAATGATGAAATGCACAGATTCCAATTTGGGTTTTAATCACTGGTCAAGAAACCTAGCTCATTGTGCATGTAGGTAGTATCAAAAGGATCTATATCCATTTCTGTAGTGAATTTGATTCCTGTACCAAACTCTGGTAGGCAGACAAAGGTTAATTTGCTTTGTTTTGATTTGGTGCCATTATATATTGTGTTTAAAGTTTTGCTTTGAAATTTTATCGCGATTTGCAACATGTATTGTAGAGTTTGGGTGACTCGACAATGTGTGCACTTACGGCAAAACTTTAGAGACTGTTTGAGGAGGGGAAGTTCCACCTCCAATTTGCAGTGCTGCATATGAGATGTTGATAAATCATGGGTCACACATGTGTTTGTGACTAAAGAATAGCATACAATTACTGTGAATGAAACAAAGTTGCAATTTCTTGAGAATGGTACATTTGATTTGAAGAAACTTGACTATTTGAGACGTGTGATGTTGGAGGAACAACTGCAACCAAAGCCTGTGCAATTCAAAGTACTGAATGAATGGGACTCTGTGGCCAATGAGAACTCACATCAGAATCTTCAGAAAGGTTAAATTGGTAGTGTTCTGAACAAGTGGCTGGATGTGAGATTGGATTCATGGAAAAGGGAGTGGTGTGCAAATGTTTTAGAGACTGTGGGTATATTTCATACAATTGATGCTGATTCAGACAAAAACAAAACAAACAAAAGAAAAATAAAGCAAAAAATGGGACAGAGAGTACAAATAAGAGTAGTTCTGATGGAGAGGATGAAAGAAGAACCACCTGTTTAATGAGACTCATGTGCAAATAAAGAATGTTGGAGCAGGGGATCTGAGTGTAAGGAAAGAAGAATTAGCCTCTAGCTCTTCACAGAATTAGACAAAAACAATGGCGAATAATATTTTTAAACTTCAAGAGGAGTTGGATTAAATGATACAGACAGGGTTTGATAGAAAATTTTAACTTATACTAAAAATTAATTGATAATTTTGAGTGCAGAAGCAGGAAAACTCGTTCATCGTGCATATGAAAGACTTGAGGGGCATTCAAACCAGAGGCTCGCCTTATCAGTTGGGGGACCTTGCTGCTGTCCTGCCGTGCCTGTGTTGCCGCTGCCGCTCCTGGACCCCTCATGCTGTGTGTCTTCCCCGCCGCCGCCACTACACCTCGCGGCCGAGAGCGGGGGGAGACTACAGCTCCCAGGCTCCTTAGCGGCCGCTGACGCCACCCACGCGCCCGGAGGCGCACAAAAGAACGCGGCTCCCTCCGCGTCGCGGGATGCGCGCGGGCGGCGCCGGGCTAAGCCCGGGACAAGGGCGGGCCCTCTGAGGCATAAGGAGGCCGGGACGGGCCACGTTACTAGGCATCAGGTATTCGTTCCTGTTACCTTTCTGTTGGACTTGGCGAGTTTCATCATCTTATAGAGTATGAGTGACGATGTAAAGGACAAGGAGCTGATTCATTCCCTTATTGATTTATTTTGTCATCTTTTGTTCGTGTAGGCGCCTTTATAGTTTGGTATTTTTATAATTAAACATTTAAACATCCTGAGGTATTTGTGAAAATGTTGAAATCCACAATAGGCAAAACTCCTTCCACTGCTGCAACACTAGATAACTATCTGGTGAAAGTCGTTACTAAAATAAATAGTGAAAGACGTAAATCACTGGGCCAGGGTTCTACTTCCCCCTTACTGACCAGCACGCCCACTACATTATCTTCCCCCTCTCATGGTGTTAGCTGCAGTACTGAACAACACGATCTGGTAAATCTGGCAGATCTAGTTCCTCTATCTCCTGAAATAGAGCAGATTCAAGATAACATGGCTGACCTAAAAGACACCAATGAGGCTCCACTAGAGGAGTCCTTGGTTCCGGCAACTCAGAGTGTTGAGACCTCGTAAGCATACACAACTTAAACGGGGGGGGTGGCCGAAATAGTAACAAAAAAATAGGTCCTCCGCCCATAAATGGAGATAGTTTAAAGGAGGTTCTGCTAAACAACGCCATAACTAAAATAGATCCAGAACAAATAGATTGCCTGATTGGCATTATGGAGGCCAAAATTTCCAAGATAGTTGAACCCTTAGTGGCCAAAATTGGTGTGTTATCGGGAGAAATTGAAAGTTTACGAAACCTTCTGGGTCCCCGTAGTGATAAAACTGCAAATGCTAGCATTGCTGCAAGGTGCCCGAGGGGAATAAACGAGCCACATAAGCCCCTTAAGGAAGGACCCAATTTAGTTGAACCTGCAGATGCTGTGCCCCTGACAACCGTGATTAAAACTCATTCTCTAGATACATGCCCAGGGAGTAAGAGGGAATTAAGGTCTAGTTGCACGGTTGGTGCACAACCAGACTTACCTCCTGAGTGTGCCCCACTCGTGGCAGTGCTGACTAATGTCCCACCTCTTATAGAGGCTGGTTTGTCAAACAAGCCAGAATCCCAAGAATCCTTAAAGAACAAAACTGTTTCATGGTTAAACAAAGAGTGTGGGTTCCCAGTAGAGTTATCACACCTGATATTAACCACCAGGAGAGTCTCATGGATAGGGCGTTCACATAAGAATATTAAGGGGGACTGCGTCATTATAAACTTCAGTTACCCATTCTTAGTTAATAATGCCCTAATAAGAGCATCCTCGCTGCCATATACTGACCAGGATATCACACTTCGCCCACTGGGATATTTCTATAGATATCGTACAAAGCAGCCCATAAACGATTTATGCAGGGGCAGAGAAATTGGTCCTGAAGGGCGGATTGCCCATGGTGTCGCCACATTGAATCGTTATCAACCATTGAGTGATCTAGAGTCAAACGATTGACTCGATTATGGCTGGGACCATCTTACACCTGCTATAGAAGTTCCTATTTTGACCATGAAGGAGGATCACGGGACAAATGAAAATTCAGTGTGCACTGGGGAGGGTGGTACCCTAAATGTCACGAATACAGAGGGGGATGCCCATGGTGGCATCACTGATGGTTTGGTGGGAGTGCCAGCCCAACGTCCAGGCACCAGGGTCCTCAGTTGGAACATTGCTGGGCTGAATAGTAAAGCAAATGATCCACAGTGGAGGAACTGTGTATCAGATTGTGACATTTTTGGGCTACAAGAGACTTGGGACACGGAAAACACTTTTTTGTTGGATGGGTATGCGGCTTTTTGGTCGGCTGCAGTTGTCTCTTCTAGGGGGAGGGCAAAGGGCGGTCTCTTAACCCTTATTTCACTAAAAATTGAAGGGATCTATACTAAAGTGGAGACAGGCTCGCCATATTGCCTTGCAGTGGAAATTCAAACTAACTTAAATGGGAATTGGCTTATTGTCAATTTTTATAATTCTTTTGCTAAGAGTACGCCTAACGAACATTTAGTCAGTCTATATGATTTTTTGGAAATGTATAATGTCAACAGTACGAACCTCTATTCGGTTATTGTGCTTGGTGATTTTAATGTTCATTGTTGCTTAGGTAATTGTTTTGTTTGGGACAGTTTAGGCCCACCAAACCAAGAAAACATTCATTTTGAACATACCCCGCAGGGTCTGTACTTAGAAGACCTGATCGCTGGAAATGATTTGATCTATCCCACCAAATATACAGGAGATATCCCAACATACAAAGGAAGCGGCCTGGGGTCCGCTATTGATTATATTTTTGTGAGCATAAACTTAGTTAGTAGGGTGATCCAGTATAAAGTTAGCTGGACTACTTATGGTGATCACAACCCTGTTCAGGTGACTTTGTCTGATGATTTATGGAAAAAAGAATCTGACATCCTGACTGCTGGAATCTTGGATATAAGGCCCACCGATCAAACGCGTCGCCTGAAATGGTGCCGTGTGGTACCGAAGGATTTTAAGGAAAATATGATGGGAAAGGTTGGGGATGAAATGTCCACTTGTCTGAAAGATGGCATCATAGGGGATGAGGTCTTAGTAGCTTACGGTAGAATCTGCTCCCAGGTCGATAGTGACCTTAAGAAAGTTTGGATGGGGCAACCCAGAAACGGGGAAAAATGGTTTGATCATAATTGCTCAACAGCCCAACGGAAGTTGATGGTAGCGCTGAAAGCCGTGCCACCTGACAAAGCGGAAATTGCTGCCCTCAGGAATGTTTACAAAAAGGCACAAAGTAAGCGTAAAAATGAAATTAGGGAGGAAGCGTGGAATGAGCTTTTATCAATAGATGTAATTAAGAACAGTCCTAAATTCTGGTCTGTGGTTAATAAGCCCTTTTTTCAGGATAAAAGCAATAGTGAGCTTGACTGTGGAATCCAAGAAAAAAAATGGCACAGTCATTTTAAACAGGTGTATGATGGAAACGGGATGTTGGAAGGCCCAATTTTAAATATGGAGAAATATACTTTGACCTTCACAGAACTGGAAGTCACACACGCCATTATGCAAATGACAAGTAATAAGGCTCCGGGACCCGATGGAGTCCCGGCAGACCTTTTTAAATCAGACGTAAAAATTTGGTCTAAGATCTTATTCAATGTCTTTGTCAATGCCTGCCATTTGGGTCTGCCCTCTACTTGGGCGCGTTCGGTTATTATACCCATATACAAAAAGGGCGATAGAGGTGACCCGAGTTGCTACCGCCCGATATCCCTAATAGATTCTTCTGTGAAAGTACTGGGTAGGGTGGTCCTTGGCCAACTGATTGGCTGGCTAGAGGAATCTGGAACACTCTCTATGGCCCAGTACGGCTTCAGAAAAGGGATGGGTACTATAGCTCAATGCCTGAACTTGCAACTACTAATAGGTAAATATACGATGGCTAAGAAGGGAGCATTATTGGTAGCCTTTATGGACCTGTCCTCGGCCTTTGACCGTGTAAACAAATCAAAACTGTGGTCCTTGCTCCTATCCTATGGAGTAGACAAAAACATCGTCTACTTCTTAGCTGACCTACATAGGGATTTATCGGCTACGGTCAGGTACGATCAACAGGGCATTTGTACAGAAGATATACCTATATCTAATGGAGTTAGACAGGGGTGCATTCTGGCACCCCTGCTCTTTACTCTATACATAAATAATCTAGACAATGCCCTAATTGCTTCTTGTAAAGATATTCCGCGTGCAGGGAAATGCCTGATTCCCGCACTTTTATACGCGGACGACGCCGCCTTACTCGCAAGAACGGCAGTGGGTCTTCAATTATTGTTAGACTCTTTTGCGGGCTTTATGAAGGCACTGGATCTAAACGTCAACTTCTCAAAATCGCATGTAATGGACATTGGACAAAAATCCTTAAAGACTAAAACATTTAAATGTGAGGGGCATATACTATCTAGGGTGTCGTCATTCCCTTACTTGGGTGTACTTTTTGACGACCAAGGATCCTGGGTAACCCAAATTACAGCGAAAAAAATCGTATTAACCAGAGCGACTCTGGCTGTATTGGGCTTTGCCAGAAAGTTAGGAGCCAGGCCAATGAAGGCCCTTATTCAAATATATAGAGCCAAGTGTTTCTCTCTAGCTATGTATGGCGCCGAGTTATGGGGCATAAAGAATGTAAAAAACATACAGATTGTTGAAGATAGGTTTCTAAAAAACCTCCTATCAGTCCCGAAAACAACTGCCAATTACAATACCCATCAGGAGCTTGGAATTGGCTTTGTGGAAGATTCTATTGCTGTGGCACCATTACTGAAATGGATAAGCATCTGGTTAAATCCTGACCTACTGCTTCACCGTATCATTATGAAAGATTGTATGTCACTTGACTATGGGCTATGTATACCCTGGCTTAAATACATCCAGAGACTGGCAACAAAGTTGGGCCTACCAGAATTATATCATTCACCAGAAGCTCTAGTGAAAGGAGATATAAAATGGTGTAAGGAATTGTTTTTGCGTATAGCCACCATGGATAGGGAAGAGAGTGAGCTGTCAAAGGTAACTGTAAGGGCTCACCAGCTATGTAAAACAACACCATTCATGGAACCATATCTAGGATACGTCACAAATAATAATCACCGTTTCCTATTGATTAGATTTAGACTTAACCAATTGCATCTACTTATTGGAGAACAGAAAGGATGGAAAAGGGTAGAGGATCTTGGCCCTTGTACCTGTCATAATTTCTCACAACAAGATATCACACACTTCCTTTTTTTCTGTGAACACTTCATTGACATCAGGAAACGTTTTATACTCCCTATTTTAAAAAACAAAGGCTTTGTGCAGGTGAGACCTGCCCTTTTCTACCTTCAAATGCTAACTGACGTTTGGGAAACTTTTAACATTGCAAATTTTTTATCTGCTGTTATTAGATTTTTGAGGGAATGAATGTATAATCATATTATGTATACCCTCTTTTTATCGTTTTTAAAATGGAATTGTTTTTAGCCGTCCTATTGGATGTTTTTATAGGTATTTAGGAGCTATTGATTGTTCAAAATGAATTATGTACCTTCAACTCTTTTTATATATTATGTTGTGTAGTATGCTTTTATGGTTTGCACTTAAACCGAATAAAGACTTTTTGACTGACTGACTTGACAACATGGCTGAAGAATTGAAAGTGAAATTTGAGAAACTTTTGTTCAGGATGAGACTGACTGCATGCAATTTGCAAAATCAAAATGTTGCACCTTTGTGAAATAATTTAAGAGAATTGCTTAATGTAATCGGAGACTGGGGAAAAAATTAAAAAGATACAGAGATAGGTGGACAGAATTTTCGGACAAGTCTGAAAAATTGAAAAGGAGTTAAAAAAAAAGAGACGGTGATGCGAGTGATTCTGAATGTGAAATAATCGTTGAAATTAATAAAAGTGCCTCGAAGAGCATATGTGCAGCTATCATTGACACAGCAGGACTAGAGGAACTTTACATAGAATTTTACAAAGCTTAGAGAGGAGCCAGAAAAATGGCATATCGAGGAAGAAAGATTATGACTATTCCCAAGGTACTTTGGGAAGGTCTTCATACGTTGTGTCTGAGTGTGGTATCTAAGGATTTGTGAGTGAGTGTTAGATGAGTGTAAAATCTCCCACAAAGAGTGGGTCCTAGTTTTAAGCCTACCCCGAATGCCAAGGAAAGGTTCAGAAGAAACATGATAATTGGTTGAAAATCATAAGAGCAACACAAAAAGCAGATGTGACAGTTTGTATCATGAGAGTATAATGCAGATTCACATGCAGCATAGAGGAGTTGATGATCTGCAAAGGGAAGGTGTGTCGAGATTTATTTACACTTCAATGCAGGGACTGCATACAGGGATCAGTATACGCATTCAGCAGAGTGTAAAGTGTTGGCAAGAAAAATCTTTGTATGAGACATTACCAAATACAAAGTGCTGTAGACATTTTTGTGATGTCTGAAAGTAATCAACTAAGGAGAAGTTGATGGTAGTTAAAAGTTATTGCATAAGGGAGACTCCAAGCACCGGGTAATAGTCTGCAATTTGTGTGAGGTTAACCTGTGGTTTGCGAGGTTGCGGCAGAGGTTTTACTAACAATCCTAACAATGGGCTAGCAATCTCTAGAGCACCCCACATTTGTGGTAAAGAAGGTCATTAAAGGAGAAATTGTAAATTTTATATGAATAGATTTAAAAAAGTATTCCAAATAATTCCTCAAATACAGCATAATATGAAACAGATGGCACACAATGGGATGATGCAGTGAATGGCCCAAACCCTACTGGCCTCTGTCCAGATTATGCAGGATTTAAGGCAGTTCAATGTGATTAAGGCTTCAGCTCCAGTCATACAACAACCTATACAGAATAATATGTCAGGATTCCAATCAAAAATCAGTGATTAATGATACTTTTCCACAATTATCAGCTACACTTGGAGTTGCTACAAGACCGAGTGAGGCACAGTGATGGTGCCTGAGAGGGGAGAAGCATTGTATGCTTGGGACAGTCATAATGGTAGACCAGAATGACACTTTTAAATTAATTTGTCCCCTGACCTCTCACAAATGTTTATCATGGGTGATTTTAACTTCAGGGTAGGTTCATTTGATATAGACAATAAGGGTCAGAAATGTGTGTGCTACATGAAAGCCCTGAACATTTCACAACAGATGAAAGGACCTACACATTTAAGGGCTCGATTACGATCTCGGCCGGAGTTGCCTCCGACTGACACCGCATCTCCAAGGTGAAGGATGCAGTCGGGTGTGCTTAAATGACTAGAATGCACCGATTGGATCCTCAAGGCAACGGCGGCTAAGGCGGAGGACTTGGAGGCCAGGTCACGCTGCAACAACATTCGCATTGCCGGGGTGGTTGAATCCACCAACACAGGCCCCATGGAAGTGTATGTGGAACTGTTCCTCACAGATCTTTTTGGCAGAAAAACTTTCTCCTCAACCTTTGCAATTTAGTGGGCCACAGAGCACTTGCTCCTCGATCAGCCCCTGGCGCTCTCCCCCAACTTATTATAGCCCCACTCCTTATCTATCACAATAGCGACACAGCTTTGCGCATGGCTCGGGAACGGGGAACAATTCAGTATCAGGGCATGGTGCGCTCCTTTTTTCCCGATTTCATTCCAATAGTTCAGGAGGCCCATCGCAAATTTCAATACATAAATCGGGCCCCCCAGGGAGCAAATGTTCGATATTTCATGCTTTACCCAGCACGCTTAAGCATTCAAATCAACAGAAAGACCCACATTTTCGACTCGCCCACAGAAGCAACCGATTTTTGGAAACACCACAAGCCGAACTCGCCCTCAGGGAGATTATCTATAACTTTTCAGTCTCCCCCTGTGCACTTCTGAAACCAGCTGACCCATGAGCTGCTATATCACTCTCGAACCCACTACTATCCGACGGATGTACCAACGACTGTAGGACTCTTCTCTGTTTTGGCTGTACATGGTTTGTTGTCATAACTATGTTAACTTACAGCGGCCTCCTTTGAGCCTTGCCCCCCCTAGGAGATCTCCTAATGTTTGATTGGAAAAAAATGGGATCCACCGGATATAGGTTGGGTGGATATCTGATGTGGGTGGTGGGTGGAGGGTTGGGTGTTGTTTCATGTTGTGTAACAAATGTTTGGTTTATGCAGGATGTACTATACTATTTTCTCAATTTTCTTTCATGGTGCTTCCCCAAGTATCTCAATATGGCAGCAATGGCACGGCTAGGTGGAGATACTGGGACGCTGGAGTTAAAATGCATATCATGGAACTTGAGGGGCCTATCTAACCCCTGCAAAGGGAGACAAGTATGAGCCTATCCCCACAGTCCATATAGCCTTCCTACAAGAGACCCACTATAACCATGCCCCAACTAATCATTATGCCTCTCACTGGGGCAACAGTCAATTTTTTGCAAGTTACTGCACCTACTACAGAAGAGTATGCATCTTGATTCACAAGGAGGTCACGTTCCAAGTTCATGAAGTAGTCCAGGACCATGAGGGACATTATTTATTGGTGACCGGGCATCTTGGCATTAAGCAGATACTACTGGGCGATGTGTATGCCCGCACATAGATGCAAATGACTTTTTTCCTAACATTTCCGTGCATATGTCCAATTTCCCCATTTATTCCATTGTAATGGGGTCGACTTCAATCTCACGCTGTATCCCTCTCGCGACACTACCGGGCTGGGTCATGTCACCAAACCGCAATTCGCTTAACACTTATGGCCGTACTGAAGGCACACTTATTGACAGATGTCTAGCGACATTGACACTCCGCTGATAGAGGCTTCTTTTTCAATTCAGCGCCACACGGTACGTGGTCCCGCATAGACGAATGGTCTCTTTCTCCCGATATATTGATCAACGTGCTTTCTGTGGACTATCTATCCCGATGCCATAGTTGAATACTTTCAATTCAATTCAGGCTGGGTGCCCCAGTTCACCTCTCTTTGGGAAGCTTTAAAAGTTTATATCTGCTGCATCTGTATGGCCAAATAGGCTGGAGTGCTTCACACTATTCGTTGTGGTCTTGACGCCTCTGAAAAGGCATTACGAGAGCCTGATGCACTCGCTTTGGTAGACGACCATCCCCCCTCCCTGCATCGGCTAACAAAACCCCTTGCTGAGTTTCAGGACCTCGCAACCCATGAGGTAAAATACCTGGGCAAATATGCGCGAGGCAGAACATACAGGGAGAGGGAGACTTATCCCCTTGGCCGGACTGCTTAATCCTCGACAATCCTCCTTCTATATCACCCCTATGCAACTGGATAACAGCATGTCAATCACCCAGGGCACGGATATTTCATCTGCCTTCCTCTCATACTATTCTGGGTTATATACCACTAGCTCCCCACCGACTGATGCCCCCCTCACCGAATATCTGGCTGAGTTGGCGATGGTCTGGATTGAGGAGAGCCAGCGCCAATTTTTGGCCCAACCAATAACCACTGACAAGGTCTCGGAGACCATAGATGACCTTGACGGAGCTTATACCCCCGGCACGGACGGCCTCATGGGTGGAGTCCATAAAACATATAAAACGTTATTACTTCATTATCTTTTTGCGGTCTACATGGAAGCACTGAAATCTGGTTAACTTCCTACGATGCGAGAAGCCACTTTTTCCTTGCTCCTTAAGCCGGGTAAACCATCTGGCAGATGTACCTCTTACAGGCCTCTATCTCTACTCAACCAAGACTATAAAATTCTAGCTAAGGTGCTTGTGACTCGCATCTCACTTTTATTAGAACAAATTATCTCCCCATTTTAAACTGGTTTCATCCCAAATTGCTCAATGTCAGTTAATTTACGCTCATTATTTGCAGTCATCAATCAAATTGAACCAAACCTTCCCGCTGCTGCGATACTATTAGATGCCAAGAAGGCGTTCAACTCCCTAGATTTCCCCTTTCTATATGCCACGCTTCGTAAACTGGGTTTCCCTCTGGGCTTTTGTGACTTCGTCCGCCTTCTCTCTGCGGACCCAGTGGCCCGGTTTTGGGTTAATGGAGACCTCTCAATCACTCTATCATGACGTACCCGACAGGGTTGCCCACTCTCGCCCCTGCTGTTTATTATTGCCATAGACCCGCTTGTACGACATCTCCAAGGACGACATATGCAGCGGGGCCTCTGATTCCAACAGGGCCTTCTCTTGCCTCCACTCTATGCAGACTATGTTCTACTGTTTGTCTGGGAGCCCGAGGCCAACCTACCCCCACTTCTTCTGGAAGTGGTACGATAAGTAGGCCTCCCTGGTCTGGTCATCAATCATCTGGTTCAAATCCAAAATATTTCCACTGACGGATGATGAAATGCATCTCTTCACATTGGACTTTTCCATGTGCTGGTGCGACGACCCCCCTCATTATCTGGGCATTATTCTGCATGGAACTGCATCAGGAGTCATCCACCTAAATGATGGTCCTGCTTTGGACCGATTGTCAACTCAAATAGATCGGTGGAAAACACTCCCCCTATCAATTGCTGACAGGATTGCTAATATGAAAATTGACTTTCGGCCCCGCTTTTTATATCTTTTTCTAAATATCCTCATCCCGCTCACATCTACGTTTTTTGAGACTTTGTGAGGCATGCTTGGCAAACACTCACAATGCCTTTCGCGCATGGTGGATTCGGAGTCCTGGATCTTTCTTTATGTATATTATTTAGTGGCGCAAGCACATTATGCTTAGTTTTGGTACCATCTGGAGGCAAGGCTGTAATACCTGAAACCTAAATGGTAGCAGGCCCACCTTTGCTCTCTTTCCACCATTTTTCTCCTCAGACTTGCAAGATTACCAACAGAGATACAAACACTACACACCACATACTGAGACTGGGAACATTTTGCCAATATTCACAAGTCAAGCGCCTTTACTCTACCAAACAATCAGTGACTTCCTCAGACCACTGAAAAGTTAACTAGACAGACCTTATCGCTGTGCAGACTACATACTATTTGGGACCTATTTCATGACGCCCATTTACGTTCTGTGTCTTACCTCGCGGACGGGTAGAACGTGGCCTCCATGTTTGCTGCACTAGTGTCTTTGGCAGCTGCACTATAGTCTTTGGCAGTGGAGCCCCAGGATTACCCCCTGCTTTCCACTATCATTACATTGCCCAACAATGCTTATCTGGTTTCTCGCTTATATCACTTGAATCAGACGCTTCGCCCAGCGATGGGGAGGGGGTGGTGCAGCGTTGCAGAGAGACCTGCTGATAAGGCGTGGGCGAACTGCTGCTAGCAGACCCGTTTCATATCTAACAATTACAGACATAAACTTCTTCATTTAAAATACTTACACAGAGCTTACATTACACCAACACTTCTTGCCAAAATGGATCCCTCTAAACCCCACAATTGCCGTAGACGTGCAGCTGAAAGTGCCGACTTTGTCCACTTGGAGTGGAATTGCCCACCGGTCTTGCAATATTGGGAGACAATTTGTAGGCACCTCACGCTGATGGTAGAAGTAGAATTGACCCCCTCCCCGTTATTGGCACTGTTGGGATACCTGAAAACATTAGGGTGCCGATTACGATCCGGTAAAAACCGGGTACGAACCGTCGGTCGGAGCGTTTTCCCCGTCCGACTCGTACCCGGTCGTAAAACTTTACAAACATGGAATTACGATTCGCACGGAAACACCATTTCCGTACGAATCGTAAAAAACACCGACCGACGAAAATATACATACGAATGTGATCCGGGAATGCTGCGACGTGACGTCGGTACGCTTTCAGGCAGCGTTTCACGACCCAGGAATTACGATTCGAACCGACAGCAGTCCGGACGGCAATATTTTCACGGCACCCAAAAAGTGCCGGAAAAGCGAAGTACGGCGCGAATCGACCAGAGTAGGTGGCCCGGTACGCACCGTACCCCCCCAGCCCCCGTACGTGCGCGCCGACCCCCCCCCAGCCCCCGTACGTACGCGCCGACCCCCCCAGCCCCCGTACGTACGCGCCGAACCCCCCTGTATGTACACCCGTGTACGTGTCGAACCCCCCGTGTACGTTCGAGTGGTACCCCCACCCGTGTATGTACGGTGCGTACCCCCGTGTACGTTCGAGTGAACCTCCCGTGTATGTACGGTGCGTACCCCCGTGTACGTTCGAGTCGAACCCCCCCGTGTACGTTCGAGTCGAACCCCCCCATGTACGTTCGAGTCGAACCCCTCCCGTGTACGTTCGAGTCGTACCCCCACCTGTGTATGTACGGTGCGTACCCCCCCGTGTACGTTCGAGTCGAACCCCCCCGTGTACGTTCGAGTCGAACCCCCCCTTGTACGTTCGAGTCGTACCCCCACCCGTGTATGTACGGTGCGTACCCCCCGTGTACGTTCGAGTTGAACTCCCCAGTGTATGTACGGTGTGTACCCCCGTGTACGTTCGAGTCGAACCCCCCCGTGTACGTTCGAGTCGAACACCCCCGTGTACGTTCGAGTCGTACCCCCACCCGTGTATGTACGGTGCGTACCCCCAGCGCTACGTGCTGGGGGTACGCACCGTACATACACGGGTGGGGGTATGACTCGAACGTACACGGGTGTACATACAGGGGGGTTCGACTCGAACGTACACGGGGGGGTTCGACACATACACGGGTGTATATACAGGGGGGTTCGGCGCGTACGTACGGGGGCTGGGGGGGTCGGCGCGTACGTATGGGGGCTGGGGGGGGGTCGGCGCGTACGTACGGGGGCTGGGGGGGGTCGGCGCGTACGTACAGAGGCTGGGGGGGTCGGCGCGTACGTACGGGGGCTGGGGGGGTCGGCGCGTACGTACGGGGGCTGGGGGGGTCGGCGCGTATGCAGGCACATCTCCATGGTTGCTATGGGAGTTCGGTGCGGACAGTGTTTTTTCCATCCGGTTGTAACCTCGGACGCACGGGATGGATCGTGATTCCTCGGTCGGACTTCACCTTTCACATTTGTACGGTAAATCGTACGAGGACGTGTCGGACACATTTTCCGACCCGAGGACGTGTGGGGAATGATTCCCAATGCGGTTCGTATGGACTTTTTACCATGCGAATCGTGATTGCCAGTTCGTACGGCACTTGTACGATTCGTACGGTAAAAAGACCGGATACGAGTCGCACGGGGAAATTTTTTACCGGATCGTAATCGCCACCTTGGTGCTGGAATTCGGTGCTTCACTGCCCTTGCTCTATTACTCGCCAAGAGGCAGATCTCCACACACTTGGGCTGCCCTACAGCACCAACGGTAAATGCCTGGATGATACACTGTGACACTACCAGCGATATATATGCGACCCTGTTTCTCCTCTCCTCCAGACCCCAAGATATTTGGCAGCCACTTTTCTCCTACCTGTTGACCCATCCTGAGGAGACACACTGATTCTAGGCCCTCCGGACCAGATCTGAGACTTTGGGGATGGGGATCGTGTACGAACACAGGAAATAATGTATGAAGATCTGATCCCACTCTCATCTAGGCTGCAAACATGCCAGACAGGCTTCTCTTCGGACACAAGCTTTCTTCATCTGGCCGTGCTTTGGTCAGCAAGTCATGCTGCTATTCTGTATTTTGTAATACCACTGCATCAAGATAACTCTTCAGACTGGTAAATGTAGTCATTGCCAATTCATCATAAATGATTTTCTCTCTCTTTTCTTATTCCATGATGCACATGTCTGCAATGTTATTTGTTGTTTTGTTGATTGCTGCTATATCGATTTCCATATACACCTATTTCACATGACTTTGCATGTATGTATGTTGGCAGCTACTTGCAGAACAAAAATGCAATCCAAACAGTTAAACAAAATAAAAAGTGTGCTGTATGGCATTTAAAATCCTGAATGGACAAGCTTTTGGCTTTTTGACTGAAGAGTTCAAGAAATATGTCCCTCCACGTAATCCGAGATCCTCCCATACTAATCAGTTAATAGTACCTGGTTTTCGGAAAAGCTGATTGAGGATAAGGAGATTTTCAATAATGGCTCCTACTATGTGGAACTCATTGCCGGTAATGGTTCATCATGCAACAGATTATTGTGTCTTCCTGAAAAGTCAAAGACCTGGGGGGATATTCTCAGGAACGTGTGATAACTACCGCAAAAGTAGCTTAACGCAACTCTTCACATCGCAGTCTATCGTGGGAAAAAAACACTCTGTTAACGTGGTATCCTCAACACGGCTGCACCATGCGATAGACCCACGACAACGAATCAAATTACGCTTCAAAACCAACGTGACGGCGCAAAAATGCAAAACACGAATGCAAAAAAAGCTGCGATGAGGCCAATCACGATACAAAAATCAGTGATAACCAGCGATAGGCCTACAATTCCCACCCGTCATGCGTGAAAAGGCACCATAAAAGCAGAGTACAGAAATGGTGAGTTGACAATGTACGAGCACAACCCCACATCCGGGACGTAGAGCAAATTGCCATTGTCCCACATCACATAGGCATCTCCTCACATTCACTATGTACATTGACATGCAGTCTGCATGTAAACTGCGCCAATGCAGATACATGCATGGAACACACAGTGAAGCCGCATCTCCCCTTTACATTGCCGAGGGACAAGCAACCCCCCTGCACACAGACGTTTCATTGCCATGATCAATCAATAATGATAGCTTGGACGGATGTAGGGGCAGTGACTCCCGCTTATGTACATGTTGCCCATGTTGTGGGGCTTGAGTCACAGGGGGCATCCCTGCATCATGGTGGTACATAACTGACCCCAAAACGAGCCCTGTTGTCACCTGTTGGTCACAAATGGCAGCCAAAATGGAATGATCTTGGACACACGTAAAACGCCGAAGAGTGGGATACCCTACTAACTGTGACACACAGAACTGGCATTTAGAATATGTGACACCCCAGACAGCCCCTCTGCACAGAGGTGACACACCTACCATCCATGAACACATCATAAAATCGTCATCACCACATGTCGCACTCACACTTGTCTGAGTGATGTGCCGAACAGATGATTGACATGCACTTAGGGAATATTATTTTGGAATGCATTTATTTGCACATCCTGTGCCTGTGGTTATCCTGTACTGTCCCATGATTGCCAAGGACTGTCACAATGTGGCTTGCTCATCAGAAGAAATTTGCAATGATGGTGTCCCTGCGGGCTTTTCTTGCTGCGGCTGCAGTGGGGTGTGGTCCACCTGCCTCATCTTCATCATCATCCTCTGGTGCCTCTGGAACTGGGATCCATGGAGCCTTGCTGCATACACATATGTTGTGCAACACACAACATGCAATGATCATCTTCCACACGATGTCAGGGCTGTACAGGAGCCTTCCACCTGTGATGTCCAGGCACCTGTGACAGTGCAGAGAGACATGAGTCAATGATTGATTCTGCATGATGTGTTGGCAGGCTCACTGGTTCATTGGTGTGTGATATGTGTGACTTTGTGATTCCGGTATGACATGTACTGCTTGTTGCGAATGAGCGGCATCAATGAGTATTACGTAGCCTCACTGCTGCTCCTCCCTCCCCCCAAGCCTATTCACTAGTGTGCGCAGAGCTGTTGCATCACATGCACCCCTACGGCACACCATTGTCATGCCTGTCTGCGCATGTCCACAAGCCTGACAATGGCACAGTGATGTTGTGCGCTGAAGGTGGGCGGCCACATGTGTGTAGGCCTATGGTAAGGACAGGGCGGACACAGATGTAGAGGTCATGCCTGGCTGAACTCGCCCTGTGGTTGAGGGTAGACCTTTGGCTTATGCTGCGGAAATAGCAACACACACAGAAATTGGCATATATGATCCTGGACCCCGGGCGGGCTTGCTCACCCTCATGTACCCCTCGGCCGAAGCTACAATCTGTGGGCATGCTACATGGCAACATTGCACATTGCATGATGGCTGGTGCAGACACTACACCAGAGACACACGCATCACTTACCTCCTTGTCAAGGCCTAAACTCAACCACGCCCAGAGCCATGTGTCAAATGACCACACCCCTACATCGTACTGCTGTATGCCGGTCCACTCACTTACGCTCACAGGGGGGTCCGGCACAGCTACAAGTCCCAGGTCTGCCCCACTGCCTGAGGTGACAAGGTTGCACACACCGTACACAGCACAATGTGAGGTGGTATGGCCTGGGGCCCTCATACATACATAATGACCACACAGACACACAGAGAATTTGTGGAACTGGCTACAGGCACTTGTGCCTGGCCCCTTTTATTGCCAGGGTCACACGTCCAGTGACGCCTGTGCTGGATGGGTGTTGGGTAGTGTAAGCAACCCCTCAGGGGTTGGTTGGTGCTGGCAACAACTACAACAGTGATCAGATAATCAGAAGTTCAAAGTACAAACAGCAACGGTCCATGACGTGAGCTGCACAGTTAGTGGTGACAGATGCCCTGCGGCCGGCACAGGCACACCCGCAAGGGACGGTGACTTGTGGTGCACTGAGAAAGGGCCACGAGTGCTGAGCAGGTCCTCGTTGATGTCCAAGGAGAATGTCACGGAGTGTTACGGGGGAAAGTGGCAGGTGTCCATCCAAGGCATGATGCAGAGGTCAGAAGCAAGCAGAAACAGGCATTATGGAGGGGATGAATGCTACAGTCCCACTTTTTCTCACCATGTCATTATCAGCTACATGATGAAGACAAACCCCAGGCCATAGACTCAGATGCCAACAAAGTTCGACGGGAGAGTGCCCATGACTCCCATGGCACAGAGTCAGTGGCACCAGAGCAGTGAGGGGATGCAGTCTGTGATGAGGCCTGTACAGTGATATTAACTCAGCAGTGAAAAAATCAAGACTCAGTTCCAATTGTGTGTCCTACTCGACCGCAGTGTGTGCCGGAGGCAGCGGTCAGCGTGGGGCAACTGCTGTGCAGCAAGCTCCTCCTGGATTTCTAACACACGGCGTTGGAATGGCATGTGGCAAAGATTCCTGGTTGACGAAGGTGGTGATGAATACAAGCCCCAGCTAGGCCCGCAAGAGACAAGGGTTCGCTCTTCTGTAACGAAATCTATAAGGAAGTTGGCACGGAAACTGCAAAGTACAAAAACAACGTTTATTAACCCTTAAGGGTGGTCCTACAATCCACACAACACTCTTCAGTATTGCAAGGAGTAGCACAAAGAACTTGCATACACAGTCCCCTTTTATACACAACAGAGGGGCTCATGAGTGGGTGGATACCACTAAGTTGAAGAACATTACCATTTATGGTCATTCTCGATACTGAATCAATACATGGGCGGAGCTAACACACTTCTTGGGCCCGCGAAAACACATGGTCAAGCAAAGCTAATTATAACAGATGTGGTCAAGTCTGGGCATGCGCCAGACGGACAAGGGAGAGCTATTTATAACCTGTTGCTAGGCAGATTACAAGAGCAACTAACACAGAGGTCGGACTCTCCTCGTGGTGGACACGTGGCAGCATGTCAATACAAAATGGAATCCGGACTTCGGCCAACATAATGAGGAAAACACGATAAAGGGAAACACTAATGTTTTCAGTAAATGCTTAATCACATTCTGCCTTAATTTACAACAGACGACCCTTTCAGCATTTACTGAAGACATCTGGCTTCCAAGAATAATCATCGTATATGTCAATTATCATCATTCCTTTAACTTCTTTAGCTAGACCCTTCTGGCGGGCAACATCAGCAATAACTTTCTTATCTGGAATGCAGAATGAAATGCATACGGAACAGCACAATGGTCCACATTGAATACACATACAAAGAAAGAACAGAATTGCTATAATAATGCAGAGACCAGTTAAGACCTTCCATCCCCAGGCAGTAACCAACGCCCAAAACCAACCAGAAAAGGACCAAGTGCCGTTTTCGGTGTGGATTTCAGCTGCTATTTTGTGCAGCTTATTAATGGCGTTATAAACAGATGGCGTATGATCAGGGATGAACACACAGCAGCTACTTCCAATAATTTTACAGGCTCCTCCTCGATCAGCTAGCATTACATCTAACACCATACGATTCTGCAATGCAACAATCCTGGTAATCTGCAATTCTTCCGTAAGATTCCCAAGAGCAGCAGCAGTCTGATTAGTCACAGCTTCTACCACTCTTGTTAATCTTCGGATCTTCCTACTATTCAAAGCGGCTCCGACAAAGAAAAACAGTCCTAAATTGAAATCAATATACTGTTGCAAACTGGTATCAGTTTGATCCACCTCGTCAATGGATAGAGTACGTTTATATCTATTTACAGTCACATTATTCAATAGTTTCAAGTCTTTATGATACGATGCAGGTGCTAGGAATACAGGAGGTAATAGGAATGATACATAGCATACCCCAGACCACCCAGCCGGCAAACGGTAATAACCTTTATTTCCACATACGAAATAGGTATTATGGGATGCTAGGAAGGTGCTGTTGTTCAGCCCATCGATGTTTAATACGGTTATACAATCACTGACACCGACAGGGATAAAACCCACACTCTGGACACACAGGTCCGCTTGGGCTTGGGCCACTTGGATCACAAATTTTTCCTTCCCCACAGTGTCTCTGGTATTCGTGAAGATATAGGGAATGGATTCATTGTCCGGTCGGTATTCTTCCCATTCCCAAATTGTCCCATTCGCTTGTGGATATCCATTCTTGTCCTGATGGCATTCTTTATTAAGTCTGAAAAGCAATCGTCCCACTGTCGGTTTTCGAGTGGCAAACAACAGAGTGTACCATGCTCTACAAGAGCCATTATGAGAGAAAGGAAGTGGTATGAATGGCGTACCCCCTTTCTTCTGATGGGCTGGCATCATCCCACATATCCAACAGTTCGTAGCATTTGTAGCGACGTGGGTGTGATGCAGCATCTGAATGAAAGTGTTATTCAAATAGGATTGTCGATGCTTCAACTCTTGGTATGGCAATGTGTAAAAGTAGTGCTCCGCAGGCACTGGAGTCGTCAACACAAGCGTCTTTCGAGCAGGAGTTGCCTCCTCCACAAACCATGTGGTTATACCAATGATAGCTACTGTTAGCATGAACCCCAACGCACAAAGAATTTTCTTCTTCTCCATGTCAAAGGAAACAATATCCTGATATCTTCCTGAAACTAAAAGTCTGTCAGAACTCTTCCCCTTGGGCAGCGGTTGATTTCTTCACCAGCGGGCCAAGACGGGTGTCGCTACACTAATGCAGGGCTGATCCCCCCCCCTTGCCTCATCGGCTCTCCGTTTCACTAACCCAAGGGCCGTTCTGACAGTATGTCCCGGTACTGGAAATCTCACTTCCTTGGTCGCAGATGATATCGCCTTCCTCCAGTAGTCGTGTGGTCCGGAAAGAGCTCCTCAGTGTCGTTTGGCTCTGCAGCACGGCCTGTCTCTGCTGCTAGGATGTCTCGTTGATCGGTCAGCACGGCAAACTCCACCAATCCGGGCGGTACCTTTCGACAGTGCAAGGAATGGATCCAATTCTTCCTGTTCGAGACTCGCACTGCCGTCCTCGTTGCAAGAAGGACTTGCTCAGGTCCGACCCATCTCGGCTCCAAACTGTTCGATCTGTCGAAGACCTTTATCATCACATGATCTCCGGGCCGGAGACCATGTCCTTCGCCAGTAGACCGATCAGGGAGCGCCTCTCGGACCTGTTGATGAATGGAAACCAAGTTATCCGTTAACTGTGCCAGATAATCACTCATCATCACACAAGGTACATCATACACAGCCTTAGGCCTTGGTGGACCCCAAATATTCATTGGGCGTCCAAATACAATCTCATAAGGTGTAAGGCCGGTTCGAGAGTGTGGCACCGACCTAATTGACAATAACGCCAGTGGCAAGGCGTCTGGCCAAGTCAGAGATGTTGAAGCTTGAATTTTGGCGATCTTAAGCTTCAGTGTACCATTATACTTCTCGACTAGTCCTGCAGACTGAGGGTGGAACACGGCGTGGAATTTCTGGGTGATGCCTAGGCCCTTCAAGACATACTTTATAACATCTGCTACAAAGTGAGGGCCATTATCACTCCACAGAAGTCTACAGACGCCGTATCGGGGGAAAAATTCTTTCAGCAATAGCTTCGCTGTAGTCATTGCAGTATTGTCTTTCGCAGGGTACGCCTCAACCCATTTACTGAAGGCGCAAACCACTACTAGAACATACTTCAAATTGTTACAGCGCTCAAGCTGGATGTAATCCATCTGCAGAACCTCAAAGGGTGCAGTGGGTGTCGCAAATCCTCCTGCTGGAGTTCGCGTGCCTTTCCCTGGGTTATACTTCAGACAGATCATACAGGTCTGCACCACCC
Organism: Triturus cristatus; assembly: GCF_964204655.1. Lineage (NCBI taxonomy): Eukaryota > Metazoa > Chordata > Amphibia > Caudata > Salamandridae > Triturus > Triturus cristatus. Next base: position 409,591,113 of record NC_140583.1, on the reverse strand, counting down.
TCTTTGCTGTGCTAGCAATCTCTGGATGCTCCCAGACTTGGGTAAGCAATTTCACAATTGCGGAAGCTCCAACATGTGCTAGCCCATGTGCCATCTGGACCATAGGTTGTACAAAAGCCGTGGGTAACTTCCATCTATCCATCTGCTTATTTCTCCAGCAACCCTCGTCATCCAGTTCTCCTTCGCTAACCCATTGTTCCCGCTCTTTGTCAGAAGCGGTCTTTTGTATTTCTCGCACTTGCTCCTTCGCATCATGCCATCTCTCCACCTGTGACTTCACTACATACATGGCAGTAGTGCCGGGCTGCATCGCAGTCTCCCGTGCTACTCGATCCGCTAACGCATTCCCTTCTCCAACCTTATCAACCACTTTCCTATGGGCGCTACACTTAACAATGGCGATTTTCTTCGGGTATGTCAATGCAGTTAAAAGGTTGTGAACTAACTCCCCATGCATTATCTGTACCCCATGTGACGTTAGAAACCCTCTCTCCTTCCAGAGTAGGCCGAAATCGTGCGCTACTCCGAAGGCATAGCGGCTGTCTGTGTAAACATTCACACACAATCCTGTACTGAGCTCACACGCTCGTGTTAACGCTATCAGTTCCGCTGCTTGAGCTGATTTCTGTGGTATGCGTGCTGTCTCCACTATCGTCTGTAACGTGGTAATTGCATACGCTGCTGAAGTCGTACCATCTGGTAGCTTCAGGCATGACCCGTCTACCCACAACTCTCCATCTACATCTGAAAAGGGCGTATCCTGGAGATCAATACGACCCTTTGTTTGTTCCTCAGTCACAAGAATACAATCATGCGCTTTCTGTGCCTCAGGCTGGGTCTCAGGGTATGGCAACAATGTGGCCGGGTTTAATGTCACGCACCTTTTTAACGTAATGTGAGGAGCTAGAAGCGTCAACTCATATCCCGTTAAACGGGCACTGGTCAAATGCTGCGTCTTTGTTTGATTAAGCAGGGCATCAACAGCGTGGGGAACTAACACCAACAGTTTATGGGACAATACAATTCCTTCACTCTGCCGTATTGACACAGCTGTCGCCGCAACCGAGCGAAAACACCCCGGCAATGCTCGGGCGACAGGATCAAGTACAGCCGAAAAGTATGCACAAGGGCGCTGCTTATCGCCGTGCATCTGCACTAAGACTGATAATGCACATCCATCTTTCTCATGCACATACAACGAAAAGGGTTTTGCATAATCAGGGGTCCCTAACACTGGTGCTGAACAAAGGGCCTGTCTCAATTGCTGAAAAGCAGCGTCACACTCATCTGACCAGGGGATCGGGATGGGCGTGTCTTTTGTCAAGAGCGCTAGTAATGGCTTAGCTATGTGTGAAAACCCCAATATCCACTGTCTACAAAAAGAAACAAGACCCAAAAATGCACGCACATCCTTCTGCGTGGATGGCCTTGGTGTGTCCAAAATTACTTGGATACGATCTGGTGTGAGTGCACGTCCCTCCTTAGACAAAAGGTGACCCAAATAAGTCACCTTTGGTCTACAGAATTGCAATTTCTTCCTAGAGACCTTGTGATTGTGGGATGCTAAAAAGGAAAGTAAGGCTATCGTACTTTTCTCGCACAACTCCAGGGTGTCAGCCGCCAACAGGATGTCATCGACATATTGAATGAGGGCGACCCCCTCGAGTAAGGCAAAGGAATCCAACTGTCGTTTCAAAGCCTGACTGTAAATACTAGGGCTTTCTGTATAGCCTTGGGGAATTCTACAAAAACGATAAGATCTATTGTTTAATGTGAACCCAAAAAGAAATCGGCTATCAGGGTGAATGGGAATAGAGAAGAAGGCATTTTTCAAATCAATCACCGAGAACACGGTCGCCGTAGGCGGGACCAAGGTAAGCAACGTCGTGATATCAGAAACCACCGGGTACTGAGGTATCACGATCTTGTTCACCTCCCTCAAATCAATTATGAACCGATAAACCTTTGCATCCGTGTCCTTTTTCAGAATAGGGAGAATCGGACTGTTACAGATATTATAGGGAACTTCTTCCACTACCCCCACTGCGATCAAGTCTTGCACAATCTGTATGAGAGCCTCCTCGCCCTCCTGGGAAATACGATACTGTGGGAGGCGTGGTAGCACCGCCCCCTCCTGGACACTAATGTGGACCGGAGGAATCACCATTTGTCCGACATCTGTGTCTGAAGTCGCCCATAAAGTTTGGGGGAGGGTAGCCAACAACGCATCCTCTGAGATCGTACACATCCGCCCAGACCGGGGGTAGTTGTCATTTAAAATCACCCTCACACCCTCAGGGGAACAACGAATTGTAGCCCTAAAGTACTTTAACATATCAAGGCCCATAATGTTATCCGGTGTGTACGGAGCAAGCAAAAACGGACAAGGCGCAGAAAAACAATCAACTTTAAATGCAAGGGGCTGTGAAAGAGGGCTTCGGGAGAGTGTACCGTCAAACCCTACCGATGTAACTATTGAGCCGGATGGGGGAGCCCCCGGAACCAAGTACCTAGACAATGCACTACGTGTCGCTCCTGTATCCACTAGGAACTGATCAGTAGAACCTAAAACCTCAGCCGATACATAAGGACCCGTCTGATCGACCGGCACCTCAACTGATTCAGACCCCCATCCTACGCATTCCTATGCATGCTGAGAATCATGATATCCCGATCGATCGATGTCCGATACATGATACTGGTGCTGGCGATCGAAAACGTTTGAGCTATCTCGGTGCTGTCCAGCAGTATCGAAACGGACATTATCGTTGGAATTCCCTCTAAAGTTCGAGAAGCCCCCTCTACCTCTCGGGCCACCCGGAGTGTGCCCCTGACGCGAAGTACGCAGCGCTGGGCAATCCCTGGCCCAATGGCCCAATTGCTTGCAATACGCACACTGGTTCCTATTCAAATCAGAACGGCCCGAAGGGGGGCCATAAGATCCACCCCTTCCTCTATTATTATTACCCCGGCGGGGCGGCCCATATACTTGTGCTAACATCACTTTAGTTTTAAGATCTTTCGATTTCTTTTCCTCCTGACCCTTCGCCTCGTGCTCCTGACGCTCATAATACTGAGCAATGGTCAGAAGGGCCGTCGGTGTCGCGGAGGACCAAGAACTCTCACTCGCTTTTAACCGGGCCGCAACTGCCGGCAGCAGATTAGCCACATATTTGTCCGCAAAAAGGTGGCGGCCCGTGTCGTCAGTAAGCGACTGGCCACTAAAATCATGAAACGTTTCCTCAAAACGCGTAAAGAAGTCCGCGACTGACTCGTCAACTTTCTGTTTACATGCTGCTAACATATTCCAGTCAATCTTTTTAGGGGGGATAATCGTCTTCAACTTAGCCACAATAGCCGCAGGGAGATCTAAAATATTCTGGGGTGGTTTCTGTGTGGGCTTCCGTTCCCTATCCTCATCCTCAAGGTCAGACCACCGGGCCTTGAAGGCAACCGCATCATCTACCTTCCGGACAGAGCGCCACGTATCCGGCGGTAGGATAAGGCCAAAGAACAGGTCTATGTCCGCCAGGGTCATAATGCAAGAATTCAAGGCCCCCTCGACTTCTTCATAGAAGGCCGCTGGATTCTTGCGGGGGTCAGGCAATGCATTCTTTAATGCCATAACATCGGCCCTATGCCACGGAGTATAAACCCAGTTATATACAAAATATCCCCTTGCATCGGCGGAGTTAATGTCCGAGCTAGTCCCTGCTCCTTTCGGAGGGACATACAAAGGTGCCGCCTCTCGCATCGGTTTAGCATGCACTACATTATCCTTATCTGACTGGGAGGTGGATGAGTGGCCCCCTGCTGCAGACGAATCCGACTGCTTCTCCTCCTCCGTTTGTTGACGTGCTTTCTCTCTAAGGGCCAGTACCTCGTCCCGCAAAGCGAACAGCCGTCGAGCCGCCTCAGAAGCCTTAGGGGGAGAAAAAACACCATTACGTAATGCTCCGGCATCCAAAGACACGTCGTCAGGCTCAAAGACACTAGAATATTTTCGGAAAGCTGCGATTACTTCTTCTGAAAAATGAGACAGAAAATACACCCTCTCTCTATCTTGCCACGACCCCCAAGCATGGAACAACTCATCCATAGACATCTTGCCCTTAAGTGCACGAAGGGAAAGTTTCCGAAGATCAGCCATGTGCTCGGCCGATAACATGGACCGTGTGTCGACCTTACCCGGAGCCGGGCCAGAATCTTGCGGCCGTGGAGCAGATGCGCCAACATAAGGGGGCGGAGAGCGATCTAGTAAATAAAAATCGTCATCAAGATTATTAAGGACAGGATAAAGCGGCTGACGAACAACATATTGACCCGAAACTTGTAGCCTACGCTCTTTCTCTTGTCTGTCCGTTTGCTCTTTGTCCTCCCGGCGCTTCGCTTCCTGCGCTCGCATATGATCATTTTTTCGTTGCTCCTTATCAAACAGCGCTTTCTCACGTTTCTCTCGCTCACGCACTTCCTTCACCCATAATCGCACACACTCAAACATATCCTGACGAGCACGTCGCTTACACATACACTGTTCCACATACTCAATCTTACGTATATCAAACGATCCATACAAAGGCCATCGCAACTCAGGATCCTTCCTAGTATATTTCCTCCATAACGTGCTGTACATTATGGAAGAAAGACCATGCTTCACATACATATCCCTATTAGGAGTCCCCTCTGGGGGAGCTGGAGCAGATTCCTCGAGGTTCAACCGGTTCCCTAGACAGCAGCACCACTTACGAAGTGCGCTAAAAGCAGGCATGCTAGGAATAATGCAAAATATGCAGTATTATCAAGAAAAATGGCACTTAATCGTTGCGCCGTTCAAAGTTTACACAGCTCCGGAGAAATTTCTCCACATTACCTGCCTATATGTGTTGCAACGCATATATTTTCACAAAGACAAATTCAAAATATGACTAGTCACCATCAATTCAAACTCAAATAGCCAGACCAGGCTTCAAAAACTCGGAGCAAGTACCGTACAACGGTTCTTACCAATCAAGAGTCCAGGTTCCAACTGCCAAGCTCCACAATCGCCCAAATGGCTCTCACGGCAGGACCGACAGAAGAGGTCTCAGTCGATGACCGGCGCCACCCAGATGGTCAGCTCGGAAGGGAAGGAAGAAAAACCTCGGGATGCCAAGGCTAAGACGCCGCTGGCAGTGATCACGTCCCTGGCCAAACTCCTCACCTTCGTCGCGACCAGTCCTTCGAGCATCCGAGTCGCCGATGAGCCCCACGTGACGGGCGCCAATTGATGAATACAAGCCCCAGCTAGGCCCGCAAGAGACAAGGGTTCGCTCTTCTGTAACGAAATCTATAAGGAAGTTGGCACGGAAACTGCAAAGTACAAAAACAACGTTTATTAACCCTTAAGGGTGGTCCTACAATCCACACAACACTCTTCAGTATTGCAAGGAGTAGCACAAAGAACTTGCATACACAGTCCCCTTTTATACACAACAGAGGGGCTCATGAGTGGGTGGATACCACTAAGTTGAAGAACATTACCATTTATGGTCATTCTCGATACTGAATCAATACATGGGCGGAGCTAACACACTTCTTGGGCCCGCGAAAACACATGGTCAAGCAAAGCTAATTATAACAGATGTGGTCAAGTCTGGGCATGCGCCAGACGGACAAGGGAGAGCTATTTATAACCTGTTGCTAGGCAGATTACAAGAGCAACTAACACAGAGGTCGGACTCTCCTCGTGGTGGACACGTGGCAGCATGTCAATACAAAATGGAATCCGGACTTCGGCCAACATAATGAGGAAAACACGATAAAGGGAAACACTAATGTTTTCAGTAAATGCTTAATCACATTCTGCCTTAATTTACAACAGTGGGGGCACCAGAGCTGAGCGGTTGTGCACCCTGCGACAATGCCGTGTCCTGTTTGGGACGGATTGGATTGGATTTGTCTGAGGCCTGCTGGACCAGTGTGTAGGCATAAGGTAGAAGTCCTCAGGGGCCCACAGATACGTGTTGTTGGAATGCTATGCACAGAGTTTGTGGCACCCCATCGAAGGGAGTATAGGGATTTAAATGATGCCATGAATATGTACCCTGCCATTGTGTAATCAAGATTCAGTTCCAAATGAGTAACCTACTTGTCCGCTGTGTATGCCGGTGGGGTGCATCAACAGGAAAAGAGTACTGCAGGCCTTGCTCACGGAGTCGTCGATGGTTTGAGGAGGCTGCCAAGGTTGCGGCCCTCTGGCTTGTAGCTGGCTCAGGCATGTGGTGGGTACTCTTAGAGACACACCGGTGTCGGCAGGTGAGCAGTGAGGCCTGGAATGCGCAGGGACGGACTAGACTGGTTTCTGGGAACAGCAGCCCGGGCTGCGGCAGGCACCCAGGATCGCAGGCACAGCCACACACGGCGTCGGCCTCATGGTGGGGTGAGAGGCGCCACCCTGGCAGACATGTTGGCCATTACGGAAGAGAACCACGCCCAGAGCTACGTGCTTTTTATTCACACCCCTACGCTAGCCTGGCGTGCACCGGGCCAGCCCACTCCACACATGCTTAGAGGGGGGACATAACAAGATACATTTCCGTGATCTTCCCCACTGCCTGGGGTAAAATGGTTGCATCCACTGTCCACAACACTACCAACACCAGCATTATATGTCGACACGGATATGTCTTTGGTCTGAATACTGCAGTCTGTCCAGCACATCCACACCACACTTGGCATTGTGTACATTCTCATTCATGGGTCAGTTGCCTCCTTCCCACATGCCTGGTTCCCACCTCTCCCCACATTCTGCTATTGTGTGGCTGAGGTGCCATGCCGATGATGGCTCATGTACATGGCTAGGCCAGGTTGCCACAGTAAGTTGTGCTGTTTTGTCTTGTGGGTGGGCATGTTGTTTGGCATGTTGTATGTGGGTTTGTAACGTGTGTATTGCCAGAGTTGTGAGTTGCATGACTGTGGATTGGAGGTGTGTGGTGTGTTCATTTGGTACTTACGAATGAGCACTGCATTTCCGTAGGTGCCATCCTGGAAGCGCCAGTTAATGATAGACTGTCAGAAGATGTGTGAGTCATGCACAGTGCCTGGGAAGTTGGCGACGACATTGGTGAAGTGTCCCCGGTAGTCCACTATTGCCTGCACATTGATGGAATGCATGTGCTTTTTGTTGCGGTAATTGTGTGCAGTGTCGGCAGGAGGCACAAGTAGGGCATATGTGCAGTCAATTGCCCACAACATGTGCGGGAATGCAGCTATAGCGTAGAAGCCTTACTTGGTCTCTAGCTGTTCCTGTGCAGTGTGGGGGAGGTATAGGTACTGGGGTACCAAGCTGAGCATGGCATCCAGGACGGATTTGAGGAACTTGGATAGGGCTGGCTATGAGACTCCTCCGACTCTGGCGGTTGTTGGTTGAAATGTTGCAGAGGCCAAAAGATGCAGTAAGCGTCAGCAGCTTTGTCTGCAGAGGGATGTTGGTTGTCTGTTGTGTTGGTGCCATCAGCCTGTGGGCAATGATGTTCAGGATGCATAGTATGGTTGTCCTTTTGAGTCTGTAGTGGGCAATGACATGCTCTGGTGTTAAGTCTGTGAGGCTGGTGCGTTTCCTGAAGGTCCGCTGTCTTTGTCTGCGCTGTCTCTGTGGTGGTCTGGGGGGGCGGTGGGGGTCCAGGGGTGTGGCGGTCCTGGGGGTGGTGGCGGTGAGTGTTGTGGCCCTGTTGGTGCTCCGAGTTGCATGATGAGTAGCTCCATGGTATCTGTTGTTCTCCAGGTGTGGGTCTGGGCTGGGTTCCCTTTTCTGGTACCGGTTCTCATCCGACTTTGCACCAGGACAGAGCAGGTGTTAATTTCCAGCTGCTAACGCTCCTTATCACATGTTTTGTGATCTTATCGCCTATCTGGGTGGTCGTTGAGAATGTTGTGGTGTGGTGTTGTCACAGCTTTTTGCTCAGGAACGCCTGCTCTGCATTTCATTAGCGATAGTTGCCGGGGTCATCCGTGGCAATGTTTTTTGAGGATGATATCGCCGGAAAACTGGTGATATCGGCTGTTAGCACCAGCTTGTGAATGGGCGATAAATTTATCGCGACTTTGGCTGCGATAAGATGCCAGAACCTCGGCGATAACTCCTTGAGAATATGTCCCCTGGTTGTTTAAACAGATTTACAGAATGTAGTGGGTTTTGTATGGCTTCACCAGACAGGATATTTCATTAGTGCCAAGAGTCCATTGGTGAGCGTGCGCTCTATTAGACTACCTCAATATAACATAACATAACATTTTGTAGAAGGAGAGGGTAAAGTCTATCCAGTATCATTTGTGATTGGTACATGTATTACCCCAATCCATGGTTAGACTAACAGGCGTTCCCAACCTTCTCCTCTTGGGAACAGAAGTCCAGTTGTATGCATTTTCAATAAACAACGTACTAACTGCAACTTAGTAATAAGCTGTCAGAAATTGTTCTATCTAAAACAGTATTGAAAATCATGAATTTATGATTAGTGAGGCAACTCCTGTGAATACGTTAGCGATCTTTCATCTTTATAAGTTAAATTTTGTAATTTACTGCACACCAGATGCACATCGAATCGTGTTTGCATTCAAAGAATGACAATGTTGATTTGAATTAAAATCACAAGAAGCAAAAGGAAGAATGTTCCCAGTTCTCACAACTGAGGACGTGCCTCCAAATTTAAGCCACACTAAGGAAGGTGGGGTTTTGCAGGTCATTTTAATCAGCCTGATTAAAAGTGCAGAATCACTACAGATTATTATAAAACCGAATTTAGTGCATCACCACAATCTGCAATACAAGCTTCCTTGTAAAGCAGAGAAGGAGTTTGCCCCAGTCGTTGATAATATGATTGAGAGGGCATTTTGACTAAAGTGCTATAAAGCTCATGTAAATAAATTCACCTATAATGGGGTTGAAAAAGCAAATAGCAAATGAAGAGTAGTTCAATAACTTTGTACAAGTACTGGAAAAATATTTGGAAAGTTTAAAGTTGCCTTGTGATTCAGTTCCGGTGCGGTACATTGTTGATTTGATGATTGCCGTTAAAACAAGAGAGCTATAAGTTGGACACAAATGCTTTATTAAATCATTAGGTTGAAAATGAGCATAACATGCCCAACTAAATCGGATTAGTGTCAAAAGGAAATAATTTATCTGTTACACCAAATTAAGAAAGGAGTGGCCAAGGTGTCCAAACAAAGTGATTCTGAGAATGAACCCACCAACTACACAGAGGGAAGTGAGAATCTTCCTAGGAATTTTATGCTAATTACCTCAATGGATTTCAAACTTTTCCTTGATAGCGAAGCATCTATAGAGACTTACTCACAATGATGTAAATGGTCCAGTGCAAATGGATGAAGAATGCCTGAAAGCCTTTATGGTGCTTAGACACTCATTGTGTACTACGCCCACTCAAGGAATAGCTAATTATGAGAAAGATTTTCATTTATTAAGCTATAAAAAGGAAGGGTGTGCACTTTTTGTTCTTATTTAACATCATAGGTCTGGGAAAAGACCAGCTACATATTTTTCTGCAACACTTGAACAAAAAGATGCCACTTTGTTGGGTTACATGAAAAATATTGCTGCTGCTACTTTAACAAAAGTCTAGAATGACGCAATAGTGATGTGGTATACACTTATTGTTATACACTCATTGTGAAATGTGCTTCACGCAGAAGTGGCAATGGCTTGGTTTCATTGGGCAACAACTTTGCAGATGAAGTTGCAAAGTTCTGTGCTCCTAAATCTAGTACATTGCCGTCAAATGTTAATTCTGAAACTGAAGTTTAAACTGTGAATAGCTTTTTGTGAATGTTAGTTCAAACTCTTGAAGAAATTGCAAAATGAGGTATGTATCAAAGGATGAGAAGAAAAGTTGATAAAAAGCAGGGTGCATACAAAAGGAAAATTATATTTGGAGATCAAAAAATAAAAAGTATGTTTTTCTAGACTAAATGCTAATGACTATAGCAAGATATATGCATGAACCTACAGATGTGGGTCATGATGGTCTGATAAAACCTTTAAAAACTACTGGTTTAATCCTCATTTTCAAAATATTTCATTCAGGCTATGTCAAAGCTCAATCAATCAATCAGACAGCATTTGTATAGCCTAGCACTATCACCCCTAAAGGTACTAGGGGGCTGAGGAGGCCATGTCTCCATCAAAAAGCAAGGTTTTGAGTTTCATTCTGAAATCCACCAGGGAGAGTGCCATTCGGAGGTGGAGGGGCAAATTGTTCCATGACTTGGTGGTAATGTAGGAGAAGGAGCGGCCCCATTGCAGTAGATGCGGGGGTTGTGACTGGGCGTAAGGAAGAGCGCAGGTGGACAAGTAGAAGTGCAGTCGATGGTTGATGTAGGATGGTCCTTGATCGTTTAATGCTTTAAATGCGTGTGTAGGGATCTTGAACTGACATCTCTGCTGGATGCAGAGCCAGTGGAGGTTTCTGAGGTGGGGGGTGACGTTGGTCCATTTGGGGAAGTCCAGGATGGGTCTGGCTGTGGTGTTCTGCATGGTCTGGAGTTTTCTGAGGTGCCTGGTGGAAATTCTGGCATAGACAGTGTTGCCATAGTTGAGGTGGCTAGTCATCAGGGCCTGCGTGATGGTCTTTCTTGTGTCGATTGGGATCCATGTGCAAATACTGCAGAGCATGTGAAGAGAGTGGAGGCAGGAAGAGGCAACTATGTTGACTTGTTATTTCAGTTGGCTGTCGAGGATGATGCCCAGGTTATGTGCATAGTCTGTCAGTGTAGGTGTTGGTCCAAATTCTGCAGGTCACCAGCTGTGTTCCCATACAAATGTGTTCTTCCTGAAGATTATCACTTCTGTTTCATCGGAGTTGAGTTTGAGGCAGTCAAATACATTGGTCATGGCATTTCAGAAGTTGAATTTGGCGTTGGTGGGGTTGTCGATGAGCGAGAGGATAAATGTCATCTTCGTAGGAGATTATGTTGAGTCCATGGGATCTGATCTGGTCTGCAAGGGGGGTCATGAAGATCGTGAACAAGGTAGGGTTGAGGGATGATCTTGTGGTACATGACCTGTGATGTGCTTGGGTGCTGAGGTTAAGGGACAGTCGGATGCTCTGTGAGCATATTGTGAGAAAGGATTGGATCCACTTTAGGGCGCTTTGCTTTATGCCAATTTTGCAGAGACTGTCAATGAGGGTGTTGGTGGAGATGGTGTTAAACGCAGCAGAGATGTAGAGAGGGATCAGGGCCACAGTTTTTCCATAGTCTAGGATAGTTCTGATGTTATATCTGGCGGCATTCTGCCTGGTCTCAGTGCTGTAGCTGGCCTAGAATCTGCATTGTGAAATGTCAAGTAGGTGGTTTCGTTCCAGGTATTCGGTGAGCTGTTGATTAATGGCCTTTTTGAGTACTTTAGCTGGGTAGGGGAGCAGGATATTGGTCTGGAATTTCTTAGGTCACTGGGGTCAGCCAAATGTTTCTTTAGGACGGGTCTCACCTCGGTGTGTTTCCATCTGTCCCAGAAGGCTGCTGTGTAGATTGAGAAATTGAAGATGCTGGTAAATTCCTTGCTGATTGGTTGGATCAGAGGTTGAAGAAATGGTGAGGCAGGAGCCAGTGGGCACCGTACGGGGGGTGGATGATATGGAGGTTGTGCTGCTCTGTGTGTCGAGAGTGGACCAGGTGGTGATCATATGGCTGGTGCTTGCTATTTGGTTGAGGTTGTTGAGGCTACGGGTGGTGGGTTTGGGGTCAAAGTTGTTATAGATGGTGGCAATCTTGCTGTGGAAGTGGTCCGAGAGGGTGTCGCAGAGCTCTTGTGAGTGGTGGGTGGTGTTCTCTGTGGCTGTCGGGTTTTATAATTCCTTGACTATTTTGAAGAGTTCAATCGTGTAGCTGGACATGGAGTCGATGCAATAGGTGATGGCTGATCTCTTGGCTTCCTTGATGCATAGTGGTAGTTGCTGAGGGTTTCCTGTGTGTGGCTCTGAGTGGCAATGAGTATTACGTAGCCTCACTGCTGCTCCTCCCTCCCCCCAAGCCTATTCACTAGTGTGCGCAGAGCTGTTGCATCACATGCACCCCTACGGCACACCATTGTCATGCCTGTCTGCGCATGTCCACAAGCCTGACAATGGCACAGTGATGTTGTGCGCTGAAGGTGGGCGGCCACATGTGTGTAGGCCTATGGTAAGGACAGGGCGGACACAGATGTAGAGGTCATGCCTGGCTGAACTCGCCCTGTGGTTGAGGGTAGACCTTTGGCTTATGCTGCGGAAATAGCAACACACACAGAAATTGGCATATATGATCCTGGACCCCGGGCGGGCTTGCTCACCCTCATGTACCCCTCGGCCGAAGCTACAATCTGTGGGCATGCTACATGGCAACATTGCACATTGCATGATGGCTGGTGCAGACACTACACCAGAGACACACGCATCACTTACCTCCTTGTCAAGGCCTAAACTCAACCACGCCCAGAGCCATGTGTCAAATGACCACACCCCTACATCGTACTGCTGTATGCCGGTCCACTCACTTACGCTCACAGGGGGGTCCGGCACAGCTACAAGTCCCAGGTCTGCCCCACTGCCTGAGGTGACAAGGTTGCACACACCGTACACAGCACAATGTGATGTGGTATGGCCTGGGGCCCTCATACATACATAATGACCACACAGACACACAGAGAATTTGTGGAACTGGCTACAGGCACTTGTGCCTGGCCCCTTTTATTGCCAGGGTCACACGTCCAGTGACGCCTGTGCTGGATGGGTGTTGGGTAGTGTAAGCAACCCCTCAGGGGTTGGTTGGTGCTGGCAACAACTACAACAGTGATCAGATAATCAGAAGTTCAAAGTACAAACAGCAACGGTCCATGACGTGAGCTGCACAGTTAGTGGTGACAGATGCCCTGCGGCCGGCACAGGCACACCCGCAAGGGACGGTGACTTGTGGTGCACTGAGAAAGGGCCACGAGTGCTGAGCAGGTCCTCGTTGATGTCCAAGGAGAATGTCACGGAGTGTTACGGGGGAAAGTGGCAGGTGTCCATCCAAGGCATGATGCAGAGGTCAGAAGCAAGCAGAAACAGGCATTATGGAGGGGATGAATGCTACAGTCCCACTTTTTCTCACCATGTCATTATCAGCTACATGATGAAGACAAACCCCAGGCCATAGACTCAGATGCCAACAAAGTTCGACGGGAGAGTGCCCATGACTCCCATGGCACAGAGTCAGTGGCACCAGAGCAGTGAGGGGATGCAGTCTGTGATGAGGCCTGTACAGTGATATTAACTCAGCAGTGAAAAAATCAAGACTCAGTTCCAATTGTGTGTCCTACTCGACCACAGTGTGTGCCGGAGGCAGCGGTCAGCGTGGGGCAACTGCTGTGCAGCAAGCTCCTCCTGGATTTCTAACACACGGCGTTGGAATGGCATGTGGCAAAGATTCCTGGTTGACGAAGGTGGTGATGAATACAAGCCCCAGCTAGGCCCGCAAGAGACAAGGGTTCGCTCTTCTGTAACGAAATCTATAAGGAAGTTGGCACGGAAACTGCAAAGTACAAAAACAACGTTTATTAACCCTTAAGGGTGGTCCTACAATCCACACAACACTCTTCAGTATTGCAAGGAGTAGCACAAAGAACTTGCATACACAGTCCCCTTTTATACACAACAGAGGGGCTCATGAGTGGGTGGATACCACTAAGTTGAAGAACATTACCATTTATGGTCATTCTCGATACTGAATCAATACATGGGCGGAGCTAACACACTTCTTGGGCCCGCGAAAACACATGGTCAAGCAAAGCTAATTATAACAGATGTGGTCAAGTCTGGGCATGCGCCAGACGGACAAGGGAGAGCTATTTATAACCTGTTGCTAGGCAGATTACAAGAGCAACTAACACAGAGGTCGGACTCTCCTCGTGGTGGACACGTGGCAGCATGTCAATACAAAATGGAATCCGGACTTCGGCCAACATAATGAGGAAAACACGATAAAGGGAAACACTAATGTTTTCAGTAAATGCTTAATCACATTCTGCCTTAATTTACAACAGACGACCCTTTCAGCATTTACTGAAGACATCTGGCTTCCAAGAATAATCATCGTATATGTCAATTATCATCATTCCTTTAACTTCTTTAGCTAGACCCTTCTGGCGGGCAACATCAGCAATAACTTTCTTATCTGGAATGCAGAATGAAATGCATACGGAACAGCACAATGGTCCACATTGAATACACATACAAAGAAAGAACAGAATTGCTATAATAATGCAGAGACCAGTTAAGACCTTCCATCCCCAGGCAGTAACCAACGCCCAAAACCAACCAGAAAAGGACCAAGTGCCGTTTTCGGTGTGGATTTCAGCTGCTATTTTGTGCAGCTTATTAATGGCGTTATAAACAGATGGCGTATGATCAGGGATGAACACACAGCAGCTACTTCCAATAATTTTACAGGCTCCTCCTCGATCAGCTAGCATTACATCTAACACCATACGATTCTGCAATGCAACAATCCTGGTAATCTGCAATTCTTCCGTAAGATTCCCAAGAGCAGCAGCAGTCTGATTAGTCACAGCTTCTACCACTCTTGTTAATCTTCGGATCTTCCTACTATTCAAAGCGGCTCCGACAAAGAAAAACAGTCCTAAATTGAAATCAATATACTGTTGCAAACTGGTATCAGTTTGATCCACCTTGTCAATGGATAGAGTACGTTTATATCTATTTACAGTCACATTATTCAATAGTTTCAAGTCTTTATGATACGATGCAGGTGCTAGGAATACAGGAGGTAATAGGAATGATACATAGCATACCCCAGACCACCCAGCCGGCAAACGGTAATAACCTTTATTTCCACATACGAAATAGGTATTATGGGATGCTAGGAAGGTGCTGTTGTTCAGCCCATCGATGTTTAATACGGTTATACAATCACTGACACCGACAGGGATAAAACCCACACTCTGGACACACAGGTCCGCTTGGGCTTGGGCCACTTGGATCACAAATTTTTCCTTCCCCACAGTGTCTCTGGTATTCGTGAAGATATAGGGAATGGATTCATTGTCCGGTCGGTATTCTTCCCATTCCCAAATTGTCCCATTCGCTTGTGGATATCCATTCTTGTCCTGATGGCATTCTTTATTAAGTCTGAAAAGCAATCGTCCCACTGTCGGTTTTCGAGTGGCAAACAACAGAGTGTACCATGCTCTACAAGAGCCATTATGAGAGAAAGGAAGTGGTATGAATGGCGTACCCCCTTTCTTCTGATGGGCTGGCATCATCCCACATATCCAACAGTTCGTAGCATTTGTAGCGACGTGGGTGTGATGCAGCATCTGAATGAAAGTGTTATTCAAATAGGATTGTCGATGCTTCAACTCTTGGTATGGCAATGTGTAAAAGTAGTGCTCCGCAGGCACTGGAGTCGTCAACACAAGCGTCTTTCGAGCAGGAGTTGCCTCCTCCACAAACCATGTGGTTATACCAATGATAGCTACTGTTAGCATGAACCCCAACGCACAAAGAATTTTCTTCTTCTCCATGTCAAAGGAAACAATATCCTGATATCTTCCTGAAACTAAAAGTCTGTCAGAACTCTTCCCCTTGGGCAGCGGTTGATTTCTTCACCAGCGGGCCAAGACGGGTGTCGCTACACTAATGCAGGGCTGATCCCCCCCCCTTGCCTCATCGGCTCTCCGTTTCACTAACCCAAGGGCCGTTCTGACAGTATGTCCCGGTACTGGAAATCTCACTTCCTTGGTCGCAGATGATATCGCCTTCCTCCAGTAGTCGTGTGGTCCGGAAAGAGCTCCTCAGTGTCGTTTGGCTCTGCAGCACGGCCTGTCTCTGCTGCTAGGATGTCTCGTTGATCGGTCAGCACGGCAAACTCCACCAATCCGGGCGGTACCTTTCGACAGTGCAAGGAATGGATCCAATTCTTCCTGTTCGAGACTCGCACTGCCGTCCTCGTTGCAAGAAGGACTTGCTCAGGTCCGACCCATCTCGGCTCCAAACTGTTCGATCTGTCGAAGACCTTTATCATCACATGATCTCCGGGCCGGAGACCATGTCCTTCGCCAGTAGACCGATCAGGGAGCGCCTCTCGGACCTGTTGATGAATGGAAACCAAGTTATCCGTTAACTGTGCCAGATAATCACTCATCATCACACAAGGTACATCATACACAGCCTTAGGCCTTGGTGGACCCCAAATATTCATTGGGCGTCCAAATACAATCTCATAAGGTGTAAGGCCGGTTCGAGAGTGTGGCACCGACCTAATTGACAATAACGCCAGTGGCAAGGCGTCTGGCCAAGTCAGAGATGTTGAAGCTTGAATTTTGGCGATCTTAAGCTTCAGTGTACCATTATACTTCTCGACTAGTCCTGCAGACTGAGGGTGGAACACGGCGTGGAATTTCTGGGTGATGCCTAGGCCCTTCAAGACATACTTTATAACATCTGCTACAAAGTGAGGGCCATTATCACTCCACAGAAGTCTACAGACGCCGTATCGGGGGAAAAATTCTTTCAGCAATAGCTTCGCTGTAGTCATTGCAGTATTGTCTATCGCAGGGTACGCCTCAACCCATTTACTGAAGGCGCAAACCACTACTAGAACATACTTCAAATTGTTACAGCGCTCAAGCTGGATGTAATCCATCTGCAGAACCTCAAAGGGTGCAGTGGGTGTCGCAAATCCTCCTGCTGGAGTTCGCGTGCCTTTCCCTGGGTTATACTTCAGACAGATCATACAGGTCTGCACCACCCTCTTTGCTGTGCTAGCAATCTCTGGATGCTCCCAGACTTGGGTAAGCAATTTCACAATTGCGGAAGCTCCAACATGTGCTAGCCCATGTGCCATCTGGACCATAGGTTGTACAAAAGCCGTGGGTAACTTCCATCTATCCATCTGCTTATTTCTCCAGCAACCCTCGTCATCCAGTTCTCCTTCGCTAACCCATTGTTCCCGCTCTTTGTCAGAAGCGGTCTTTTGTATTTCTCGCACTTGCTCCTTCGCATCATGCCATCTCTCCACCTGTGACTTCACTACATACATGGCAGTAGTGCCGGGCTGCATCGCAGTCTCCCGTGCTACTCGATCCGCTAACGCATTCCCTTCTCCAACCTTATCAACCACTTTCCTATGGGCGCTACACTTAACAATGGCGATTTTCTTCGGGTATGTCAATGCAGTTAAAAGGTTGTGAACTAACTCCCCATGCATTATCTGTACCCCATGTGACGTTAGAAACCCTCTCTCCTTCCAGAGTAGGCCGAAATCGTGCGCTACTCCGAAGGCATAGCGGCTGTCTGTGTAAACATTCACACACAATCCTGTACTGAGCTCACACGCTCGTGTTAACGCTATCAGTTCCGCTGCTTGAGCTGATTTCTGTGGTATGCGTGCTGTCTCCACTATCGTCTGTAACGTGGTAATTGCATACGCTGCTGAAGTCGTACCATCTGGTAGCTTCAGGCATGACCCGTCTACCCACAACTCTCCATCTACATCTGAAAAGGGCGTATCCTGGAGATCAATACGACCCTTTGTTTGTTCCTCAGTCACAAGAATACAATCATGCGCTTTCTGTGCCTCAGGCTGGGTCTCAGGGTATGGCAACAATGTGGCCGGGTTTAATGTCACGCACCTTTTTAACGTAATGTGAGGAGCTAGAAGCGTCAACTCATATCCCGTTAAACGGGCACTGGTCAAATGCTGCGTCTTTGTTTGATTAAGCAGGGCATCAACAGCGTGGGGAACTAACACCAACAGTTTATGGGACAATACAATTCCTTCACTCTGCCGTATTGACACAGCTGTCGCCGCAACCGAGCGAAAACACCCCGGCAATGCTCGGGCGACAGGATCAAGTACAGCCGAAAAGTATGCACAAGGGCGCTGCTTATCGCCGTGCATCTGCACTAAGACTGATAATGCACATCCATCTTTCTCATGCACATACAACGAAAAGGGTTTTGCATAATCAGGGGTCCCTAACACTGGTGCTGAACAAAGGGCCTGTCTCAATTGCTGAAAAGCAGCGTCACACTCATCTGACCAGGGGATCGGGATGGGCGTGTCTTTTGTCAAGAGCGCTAGTAATGGCTTAGCTATGTGTGAAAACCCCAATATCCACTGTCTACAAAAAGAAACAAGACCCAAAAATGCACGCACATCCTTCTGCGTGGATGGCCTTGGTGTGTCCAAAATTACTTGGATACGATCTGGTGTGAGTGCACGTCCCTCCTTAGACAAAAGGTGACCCAAATAAGTCACCTTTGGTCTACAGAATTGCAATTTCTTCCTAGAGACCTTGTGATTGTGGGATGCTAAAAAGGAAAGTAAGGCTATCGTACTTTTCTCGCACAACTCCAGGGTGTCAGCCGCCAACAGGATGTCATCGACATATTGAATGAGGGCGACCCCCTCGAGTAAGGCAAAGGAATCCAACTGTCGTTTCAAAGCCTGACTGTAAATACTAGGGCTTTCTGTATAGCCTTGGGGAATTCTACAAAAACGATAAGATCTATTGTTTAATGTGAACCCAAAAAGAAATCGGCTATCAGGGTGAATGGGAATAGAGAAGAAGGCATTTTTCAAATCAATCACCGAGAACACGGTCGCCGTAGGCGGGACCAAGGTAAGCAACGTCGTGATATCAGAAACCACCGGGTACTGAGGTATCACGATCTTGTTCACCTCCCTCAAATCAATTATGAACCGATAAACCTTTGCATCCGTGTCCTTTTTCAGAATAGGGAGAATCGGACTGTTACAGATATTATAGGGAACTTCTTCCACTACCCCCACTGCGATCAAGTCTTGCACAATCTGTATGAGAGCCTCCTCGCCCTCCTGGGAAATACGATACTGTGGGAGGCGTGGTAGCACCGCCCCCTCCTGGACACTAATGTGGACCGGAGGAATCACCATTTGTCCGACATCTGTGTCTGAAGTCGCCCATAAAGTTTGGGGGAGGGTAGCCAACAACGCATCCTCTGAGATCGTACACATCCGCCCAGACCGGGGGTAGTTGTCATTTAAAATCACCCTCACACCCTCAGGGGAACAACGAATTGTAGCCCTAAAGTACTTTAACATATCAAGGCCCATAATGTTATCCGGTGTGTACGGAGCAAGCAAAAACGGACAAGGCGCAGAAAAACAATCAACTTTAAATGCAAGGGGCTGTGAAAGAGGGCTTCGGGAGAGTGTACCGTCAAACCCTACCGATGTAACTATTGAGCCGGATGGGGGAGCCCCCGGAACCAAGTACCTAGACAATGCACTACGTGTCGCTCCTGTATCCACTAGGAACTGATCAGTAGAACCTAAAACCTCAGCCGATACATAAGGACCCGTCTGATCGACCGGCACCTCAACTGATTCAGCCCCCATCCTACGCATTCCTATGCATGCTGAGAATCATGATATCCCGATCGATCGATGTCCGATACATGATACTGGTGCTGGCGATCGAAAACGTTTGAGCTATCTCGGTGCTGTCCAGCAGTATCGAAACGGACATTATCGTTGGAATTCCCTCTAAAGTTCGAGAAGCCCCCTCTACCTCTCGGGCCACCCGGAGTGTGCCCCTGACGCGAAGTACGCAGCGCTGGGCAATCCCTGGCCCAATGGCCCAATTGCTTGCAATACGCACACTGGTTCCTATTCAAATCAGAACGGCCCGAAGGGGGGCCATAAGATCCACCCCTTCCTCTATTATTATTACCCCGGCGGGGCGGCCCATATACTTGTGCTAACATCACTTTAGTTTTAAGATCTTTCGATTTCTTTTCCTCCTGACCCTTCGCCTCGTGCTCCTGACGCTCATAATACTGAGCAATGGTCAGAAGGGCCGTCGGTGTCGCGGAGGACCAAGAACTCTCACTCGCTTTTAACCGGGCCGCAACTGCCGGCAGCAGATTAGCCACATATTTGTCCGCAAAAAGGTGGCGGCCCGTGTCGTCAGTAAGCGACTGGCCACTAAAATCATGAAACGTTTCCTCAAAACGCGTAAAGAAGTCCGCGACTGACTCGTCAACTTTCTGTTTACATGCTGCTAACATATTCCAGTCAATCTTTTTAGGGGGGATAATCGTCTTCAACTTAGCCACAATAGCCGCAGGGAGATCTAAAATATTCTGGGGTGGTTTCTGTGCGGGCTTCCGTTCCCTATCCTCATCCTCAAGGTCAGACCACCGGGCCTTGAAGGCAACCGCATCATCTACCTTCCGGACAGAGCGCCACGTATCCGGCGGTAGGATAAGGCCAAAGAACAGGTCTATGTCCGCCAGGGTCATAATGCAAGAATTCAAGGCCCCCTCGACTTCTTCATAGAAGGCCGCTGGATTCTTGCGGGGGTCAGGCAATGCATTCTTTAATGCCATAACATCGGCCCTATGCCACGGAGTATAAACCCAGTTATATACAAAATATCCCCTTGCATCGGCGGAGTTAATGTCCGAGCTAGTCCCTGCTCCTTTCGGAGGGACATACAAAGGTGCCGCCTCTCGCATCGGTTTAGCATGCACTACATTATCCTTATCTGACTGGGAGGTGGATGAGTGGCCCCCTGCTGCAGACGAATCCGACTGCTTCTCCTCCTCCGTTTGTTGACGTGCTTTCTCTCTAAGGGCCAGTACCTCGTCCCGCAAAGCGAACAGCCGTCGAGCCGCCTCAGAAGCCTTAGGGGGAGAAAAAACACCATTACGTAATGCTCCGGCATCCAAAGACACGTCGTCAGGCTCAAAGACACTAGAATATTTTCGGAAAGCTGCGATTACTTCTTCTGAAAAATGAGACAGAAAATACACCCTCTCTCTATCTTGCCACGACCCCCAAGCATGGAACAACTCATCCATAGACATCTTGCCCTTAAGTGCACGAAGGGAAAGTTTCCGAAGATCAGCCATGTGCTCGGCCGATAACATGGACCGTGTGTCGACCTTACCCGGAGCCGGGCCAGAATCTTGCGGCCGTGGAGCAGATGCGCCAACATAAGGGGGCGGAGAGCGATCTAGTAAATAAAAATCGTCATCAAGATTATTAAGGACAGGATAAAGCGGCTGACGAACAACATATTGACCCGAAACTTGTAGCCTACGCTCTTTCTCTTGTCTGTCCGTTTGCTCTTTGTCCTCCCGGCGCTTCGCTTCCTGCGCTCGCATATGATCATTTTTTCGTTGCTCCTTATCAAACAGCGCTTTCTCACGTTTCTCTCGCTCACGCACTTCCTTCACCCATAATCGCACACACTCAAACATATCCTGACGAGCACGTCGCTTACACATACACTGTTCCACATACTCAATCTTACGTATATCAAACGATCCATACAAAGGCCATCGCAACTCAGGATCCTTCCTAGTATATTTCCTCCATAACGTGCTGTACATTATGGAAGAAAGACCATGCTTCACATACATATCCCTATTAGGAGTCCCCTCTGGGGGAGCTGGAGCAGATTCCTCGAGGTTCAACCGGTTCCCTAGACAGCAGCACCACTTACGAAGTGCGCTAAAAGCAGGCATGCTAGGAATAATGCAAAATATGCAGTATTATCAAGAAAAATGGCACTTAATCGTTGCGCCGTTCAAAGTTTACACAGCTCCGGAGAAATTTCTCCACATTACCTGCCTATATGTGTTGCAACGCATATATTTTCACAAAGACAAATTCAAAATATGACTAGTCACCATCAATTCAAACTCAAATAGCCAGACCAGGCTTCAAAAACTCGGAGCAAGTACCGTACAACGGTTCTTACCAATCAAGAGTCCAGGTTCCAACTGCCAAGCTCCACAATCGCCCAAACGGCTCTCACGGCAGGACCGACAGAAGAGGTCTCAGTCGATGACCGGCGCCACCCAGATGGTCAGCTCGGAAGGGAAGGAAGAAAAACCTCGGGATGCCAAGGCTAAGACGCCGCTGGCAGTGATCACGTCCCTGGCCAAACTCCTCACCTTCGTCGCGACCAGTCCTTCGAGCATCCGAGTCGCCGATGAGCCCCACGTGACGGGCGCCAATTGATGAATACAAGCCCCAGCTAGGCCCGCAAGAGACAAGGGTTCGCTCTTCTGTAACGAAATCTATAAGGAAGTTGGCACGGAAACTGCAAAGTACAAAAACAACGTTTATTAACCCTTAAGGGTGGTCCTACAATCCACACAACACTCTTCAGTATTGCAAGGAGTAGCACAAAGAACTTGCATACACAGTCCCCTTTTATACACAACAGAGGGGCTCATGAGTGGGTGGATACCACTAAGTTGAAGAACATTACCATTTATGGTCATTCTCGATACTGAATCAATACATGGGCGGAGCTAACACACTTCTTGGGCCCGCGAAAACACATGGTCAAGCAAAGCTAATTATAACAGATGTGGTCAAGTCTGGGCATGCGCCAGACGGACAAGGGAGAGCTATTTATAACCTGTTGCTAGGCAGATTACAAGAGCAACTAACACAGAGGTCGGACTCTCCTCGTGGTGGACACGTGGCAGCATGTCAATACAAAATGGAATCCGGACTTCGGCCAACATAATGAGGAAAACACGATAAAGGGAAACACTAATGTTTTCAGTAAATGCTTAATCACATTCTGCCTTAATTTACAACAGTGGGGGCACCAGAGCTGAGCGGTTGTGCACCCTGCGACAATGCCGTGTCCTGTTTGGGACGGATTGGATTGGATTTGTCTGAGGCCTGCTGGACCAGTGTGTAGGCATAAGGTAGAAGTCCTCAGGGGCCCACAGATACGTGTTGTTGGAATGCTATGCACAGAGTTTGTGGCACCCCATCGAAGGGAGTATAGGGATTTAAATGATGCCATGAATATGTACCCTGCCATTGTGTAATCAAGATTCAGTTCCAAATGAGTAACCTACTTGTCCGCTGTGTATGCCGGTGGGGTGCATCAACAGGAAAAGAGTACTGCAGGCCTTGCTCACGGAGTCGTCGATGGTTTGAGGAGGCTGCCAAGGTTGCGGCCCTCTGGCTTGTAGCTGGCTCAGGCATGTGGTGGGTACTCTTAGAGACACACCGGTGTCGGCAGGTGAGCAGTGAGGCCTGGAATGCGCAGGGGCGGACTAGACTGGTTTCTGGGAACAGCAGCCCGGGCTGCGGCAGGCACCCAGGATCGCAGGCACAGCCACACACGGCGTCGGCCTCATGGTGGGGTGAGAGGCGCCACCCTGGCAGACATGTTGGCCATTACGGAAGAGAACCACGCCCAGAGCTACGTGCTTTTTATTCACACCCCTACGCTAGCCTGGCGTGCACCGGGCCAGCCCACTCCACACATGCTTAGAGGGGGGACATAACAAGATACATTTCCGTGATCTTCCCCACTGCCTGGGGTAAAATGGTTGCATCCACTGTCCACAACACTACCAACACCAGCATTATATGTCGACACGGATATGTCTTTGGTCTGAATACTGCAGTCTGTCCAGCACATCCACACCACACTTGGCATTGTGTACATTCTCATTCATGGGTCAGTTGCCTCCTTCCCACATGCCTGGTTCCCACCTCTCCCCACATTCTGCTATTGTGTGGCTGAGGTGCCATGCCGATGATGGCTCATGTACATGGCTAGGCCAGGTTGCCACAGTAAGTTGTGCTGTTTTGTCTTGTGGGTGGGCATGTTGTTTGGCATGTTGTATGTGGGTTTGTAACGTGTGTATTGCCAGAGTTGTGAGTTGCATGACTGTGGATTGGAGGTGTGTGGTGTGTTCATTTGGTACTTACGAATGAGCACTGCATTTCCGTAGGTGCCATCCTGGAAGCGCCAGTTAATGATAGACTGTCAGAAGATGTGTGAGTCATGCACAGTGCCTGGGAAGTTGGCGACGACATTGGTGAAGTGTCCCCGGTAGTCCACTATTGCCTGCACATTGATGGAATGCATGTGCTTTTTGTTGCGGTAATTGTGTGCAGTGTCGGCAGGAGGCACAAGTAGGGCATATGTGCAGTCAATTGCCCACAACATGTGCGGGAATGCAGCTATAGCGTAGAAGCCTTACTTGGTCTCTAGCTGTTCCTGTGCAGTGTGGGGGAGGTATAGGTACTGGGGTACCAAGCTGAGCATGGCATCCAGGACGGATTTGAGGAACTTGGATAGGGCTGGCTATGAGACTCCTCCGACTCTGGCGGTTGTTGGTTGAAATGTTGCAGAGGCCAAAAGATGCAGTAAGCGTCAGCAGCTTTGTCTGCAGAGGGATGTTGGTTGTCTGTTGTGTTGGTGCCATCAGCCTGTGGGCAATGATGTTCAGGATGCATAGTATGGTTGTCCTTTTGAGTCTGTAGTGGGCAATGACATGCTCTGGTGTTAAGTCTGTGAGGCTGGTGCGTTTCCTGAAGGTCCGCTGTCTTTGTCTGCGCTGTCTCTGTGGTGGTCTGGGGGGGCGGTGGGGGTCCAGGGGTGTGGCGGTCCTGGGGGTGGTGGCGGTGAGTGTTGTGGCCCTGTTGGTGCTCCGAGCTGCATGATGAGTAGCTCCATGGTATCTGTTGTTCTCCAGGTGTGGGTCTGGGCTGGGTTCCCTTTTCTGGTACCGGTTCTCATCCGACTTTGCACCAGGACAGAGCAGGTGTTAATTTCCAGCTGCTAACGCTCCTTATCACATGTTTTGTGATCTTATCGCCTATCTGGGTGGTCGTTGAGAATGTTGTGGTGTGGTGTTGTCACAGCTTTTTGCTCAGGAACGCCTGCTCTGCATTTCATTAGCGATAGTTGCCGGGGTCATCCGTGGCAATGTTTTTTGAGGATGATATCGCCGGAAAACTGGTGATATCGGCTGTTAGCACCAGCTTGTGAATGGGCGATAAATTTATCGCGACTTTGGCTGCGATAAGATGCCAGAACCTCGGCGATAACTCCTTGAGAATATGTCCCCTGGTTGTTTAAACAGATTTACAGAATGTAGTGGGTTTTGTATGGCTTCACCAGACAGGATATTTCATTAGTGCCAAGAGTCCATTGGTGAGCGTGCGCTCTATTAGACTACCTCAATATAACATAACATAACATTTTGTAGAAGGAGAGGGTAAAGTCTATCCAGTATCATTTGTGATTGGTACATGTATTACCCCAATCCATGGTTAGACTAACAGGCGTTCCCAACCTTCTCCTCTTGGGAACAGAAGTCCAGTTGTATGCATTTTCAATAAACAACGTACTAACTGCAACTTAGTAATAAGCTGTCAGAAATTGTTCTATCTAAAACAGTATTGAAAATCATGAATTTATGATTAGTGAGGCAACTCCTGTGAATACGTTAGCGATCTTTCATCTTTATAAGTTAAATTTTGTAATTTACTGCACACCAGATGCACATCGAATCGTGTTTGCATTCAAAGAATGACAATGTTGATTTGAATTAAAATCACAAGAAGCAAAAGGAAGAATGTTCCCAGTTCTCACAACTGAGGACGTGCCTCCAAATTTAAGCCACACTAAGGAAGGTGGGGTTTTGCAGGTCATTTTAATCAGCCTGATTAAAAGTGCAGAATCACTACAGATTATTATAAAACCGAATTTAGTGCATCACCACAATCTGCAATACAAGCTTCCTTGTAAAGCAGAGAAGGAGTTTGCCCCAGTCGTTGATAATATGATTGAGAGGGCATTTTGACTAAAGTGCTATAAAGCTCATGTAAATAAATTCACCTATAATGGGGTTGAAAAAGCAAATAGCAAATGAAGAGTAGTTCAATAACTTTGTACAAGTACTGGAAAAATATTTGGAAAGTTTAAAGTTGCCTTGTGATTCAGTTCCGGTGCGGTACATTGTTGATTTGATGATTGCCGTTAAAACAAGAGAGCTATAAGTTGGACACAAATGCTTTATTAAATCATTAGGTTGAAAATGAGCATAACATGCCCAACTAAATTGGATTAGTGTCAAAAGGAAATAATTTATCTGTTACACCAAATTAAGAAAGGAGTGGCCAAGGTGTCCAAACAAAGTGATTCTGAGAATGAACCCACCAACTACACAGAGGGAAGTGAGAATCTTCCTAGGAATTTTATGCTAATTACCTCAATGGATTTCAAACTTTTCCTTGATAGCGAAGCATCTATAGAGACTTACTCACAATGATGTAAATGGTCCAGTGCAAATGGATGAAGAATGCCTGAAAGCCTTTATGGTGCTTAGACACTCATTGTGTACTACGCCCACTCAAGGAATAGCTAATTATGAGAAAGATTTTCATTTATTAAGCTATAAAAAGGAAGGGTGTGCACTTTTTGTTCTTATTTAACATCATAGGTCTGGGAAAAGACCAGCTACATATTTTTCTGCAACACTTGAACAAAAAGATGCCACTTTGTTGGGTTACATGAAAAATATTGCTGCTACTACTTTAACAAAAGTCTAGAATGACGCAATAGTGATGTGGTATACACTTATTGTTATACACTCATTGTGAAATGTGCTTCACGCAGAAGTGGCAATGGCTTGGTTTCATTGGGCAACAACTTTGCAGATGAAGTTGCAAAGTTCTGTGCTCCTAAATCTAGTACATTGCCGTCAAATGTTAATTCTGAAACTGAAGTTTAAACTGTGAATAGCTTTTTGTGAATGTTAGTTCAAACTCTTGAAGAAATTGCAAAATGATGTATGTATCAAAGGATGAGAAGAAAAGTTGATAAAAAGCAGGGTGCATACAAAAGGAAAATTATATTTGGAGATCAAAAAATAAAAAGTATGTTTTTCTAGACTAAATGCTAATGACTATAGCAAGATATATGCATGAACCTACAGATGTGGGTCATGATGGTCTGATAAAACCTTTAAAAACTACTGGTTTAATCCTCATTTTCAAAATATTTCATTCAGGCTATGTCAAAGGTCAATCAATCAATCAGACAGCATTTGTATAGCCTAGCACTATCACCCCTAAAGGTACTAGGGGGCTGAGGAGGCCATGTCTCCATCAAAAAGCAAGGTTTTGAGTTTCATTCTGAAATCCACCAGGGAGAGTGCCATTCGGAGGTGGAGGGGCAAATTGTTCCATGACTTGGTGGTAATGTAGGAGAAGGAGCGGCCCCATTGCAGTAGATGCGGGGGTTGTGACTGGGCGTAAGGAAGAGCGCAGGTGGACAAGTAGAAGTGCAGTCGATGGTTGATGTAGGATGGTCCTTGATCGTTTAATGCTTTAAATGCGTGTGTAGGGATCTTGAACTGACATCTCTGCTGGATGCAGAGCCAGTGGAGGTTTCTGAGGTGGGGGGTGACGTTGGTCCATTTGGGGAAGTCCAGGATGGGTCTGGCTGTGGTGTTCTGCATGGTCTGGAGTTTTCTGAGGTGCCTGGTGGAAATTCTGGCATAGACAGTGTTGCCATAGTTGAGGTGGCTAGTCATCAGGGCCTGCGTGATGGTCTTTCTTGTGTCGATTGGGATCCATGTGCAAATACTGCAGAGCATGTGAAGAGAGTGGAGGCAGGAAGAGGCAACTATGTTGACTTGTTATTTCAGTTGGCTGTCGAGGATGATGCCCAGGTTATGTGCATAGTCTGTCAGTGTAGGTGTTGGTCCAAATTCTGCAGGTCACCAGCTGTGTTCCCATACAAATGTGTTCTTCCTGAAGATTATCACTTCTGTTTCATCGGAGTTGAGTTTGAGGCAGTCAAATACATTGGTCATGGCATTTCAGAAGTTGAATTTGGCGTTGGTGGGGTTGTCGATGAGCGAGAGGATAAATGTCATCTTCGTAGGAGATTATGTTGAGTCCATGGGATCTGATCTGGTCTGCAAGGGGGGTCATGAAGATCGTGAACAAGGTAGGGTTGAGGGATGATCTTGTGGTACATGACCTGTGATGTGCTTGGGTGCTGAGGTTAAGGGACAGTCGGATGCTCTGTGAGCATATTGTGAGAAAGGATTGGATCCACTTTAGGGCGCTTTGCTTTATGCCAATTTTGCAGAGACTGTCAATGAGGGTGTTGGTGGAGATGGTGTTAAACGCAGCAGAGATGTAGAGAGGGATCAGGGCCACAGTTTTTCCATAGTCTAAGATAGTTCTGATGTTATATCTGGCGGCATTCTGCCTGGTCTCAGTGCTGTAGCTGGCCTAGAATCTGCATTGTGAAATGTCAAGTAGGTGGTTTCGTTCCAGGTATTCGGTGAGCTGTTGATTAATGGCCTTTTTGAGTACTTTAGCTGGGTAGGGGAGCAGGATATTGGTCTGGAATTTCTTAGGTCACTGGGGTCAGCCAAATGTTTCTTTAGGACGGGTCTCACCTCGGTGTGTTTCCATCTGTCCCAGAAGGCTGCTGTGTAGATTGAGAAATTGAAGATGCTGGTAAATTCCTTGCTGATTGGTTGGATCAGAGGTTGAAGAAATGGTGAGGCAGGAGCCAGTGGGCACCGTACGGGGGGTGGATGATATGGAGGTTGTGCTGCTCTGTGTGTCGAGAGTGGACCAGGTGGTGATCATATGGCTGGTGCTTGCTATTTGGTTGAGGTTGTTGAGGCTATGGGTGGTGGGTTTGGGGTCAAAGTTGTTATAGATGGTGGCAATCTTGCTGTGGAAGTGGTCCGAGAGGGTGTTGATGAGCTCTTGTGAGTGGTGGGTGGTGTTCTCTGTGGCTGTCGGGTTTTATAATTCCTTGACTATTTTGAAGAGTTCAATCGTGTAGCTGGACATGGAGTCGATGCAATAGGTGATGGCTGATCTCTTGGCTTCCTTGATGCATAGTGGTAGTTGCTGAGGGTTTCCTGTGTGTGGCTCTGTCGGAGGGGTCCTTGGTGATGCGCCATTGCTTAACGAGTCAATAGAAAATGCGTTTGGTGGCTCGGAGCTCTGGAGTGTAACAGCTGGCTTGTTTTGAGGTTTTAGTTGGGCAACTCTGTCACTTGGAGATCCAGGCGGAGAAGTTTTGGACAGTCTGGTCAAGGTCCGCTGAAGTTTTAGGTTGTGTGGTGCTGATTGCATGTGTCTATTGAGCCTCGGTTATCTTGCCACAGCTGCGGTTGGTGGGGCTGTGAAGCATGGATGATGGTGTGCTCAGCGTTGGAGATGGTGAAATGAACAAAGGCGTGGTCAGTCCAGGTGAGTTTGATGATGTGGGTGAATTTGATTCTGTCGCTGGAGCTGAAGATAACGTAGAGAATGTGCCTGGTTTCGTGCTTTGGTTTGGTGACCAGATGGGTGAGTCCAATGTTATTTTCATTTTCTAGGAGGATGGTGGAGTTGGCATCGTTAGGGCTCATCATTGTGAAATTGAGGTCACTGAGAATGGTGTGGTGGTGTTGCAGGGATTTTGCACAAACACAGAACTATGCATAGGATTATGGTACCTTAATACATGGGGACTGAGTCATCCTACCTCCTTAGTACCTATGAGCCCAGGACCAACTAGCTATAGTGTCTCACATGCTCTCCTACTCACTCACAGAGAGAAAAATGATTAGACACCCCAGAACACAACACTCCCAGCTCTCTCAGGGATCGCGGTTGCAAGACAAACTTAAATCAAAGAATGTAACTCTGCCAATTGTGTTGTGCAATCCCCAAAGTATTGTGTGTGAACCAAGGAGGATTTAAAATCACCGTCCATTATAGTGCCTGACACAATCGTGCAGGCTGCATAATAAGCTTGCTTAAACAGCTAGCTGTGCAGATCCATTAGTGTAAATAATACCTTTGTATTGATCAAGAGGGAGTAACGATAAAGGAGAAGGATGAACATGTTCATATTGGAAAAATTTGTGTGTTTGCAAAGAAGGATCAAAGATAAAATTGACATCAGCCAACGTCAACGAACTGCCCATTGTATCCAATGTGGATGTAAGGCTTTTTTTTTTGGGCACACTCATCTTCGTGATGCTTCTAACGCGGGTGCTGGCGAAACCATGATAAAACATTTTCCCTGGCCATGAGCGTTCCTTAAGAATCTCCATCTGCACTGCTGTCATAATCTTTTCTGTCCATAATAAACTTGTCTCTGCCTAAGTGTATAAATGCAATTTATAAGCTATGGGAACTGTGTCCCCTTCATTAAAAGTCACATAGGTGAATCCTAAAGTTCCTGGTACTATCCTTATGACTAAATTAGTGATATTGCCTCTTGTAAACAAGAATTGAGTCACGAGCAAATCAGACTGCAAAGACCTAAGTACTGCGGGATGTCCTGGAAGCCAACTGGAAGATGAAAAAGAAGGTTGTATCAATGCATATAGTGGTTTGATATGCAGGACATAATTAGGAATGTAAGTCCTGCCGCACTTCAAGAAACCCAGCAACGATTGCAATTTTTTGAGGGTAGATGAAGGTTGCAATTGAGCACATTTCTGCAAAAAGTGGGGGGCTAACCCCCTACGTTCATTATTGAGCTCATAACCACGTGAAAGGACTGCCAAAAAGACAATATTCGACTTTGCAAAATTGAATTTGTAACCCAACGTCACAAAATGTGTGATAATGCGATCCACACGGTGAAGATGCGGATTCATATCATCGTCCGTAAAGTATATGTCATCGACGTATGAAAAGGCATCAGGGTCAATTTCATGCAAGATTGACACAATACGTGACAATACGTGACAAAAACACTCCTGGGCTATTTTAATATCCCATAGGCAATCGCGTATATCGGACGTGATTGCCAAGAGCGCTGAATGCAGTCAATGCGCGGCTTTCGTGAGCCGATGTGTGACTGAAAAACCCATTGGAAATATCCAACGTAGTTTTCTATTTCTTTCTAATAATGTTGTTTACTAACACAAAGTTATGTGTGTTCTGTACCGCAAAGGTACGAACATGACTGTTCAAGTGTCTGTAGTCTAAAACTATACGACATGAACGAAACACAGGGCTCAATTACACCCTGATATTCCAATTGAGTCAAGATATCACTCACGGACGCTTTAGCATCACATTTAATTGGATATTTTGTGTTTTTGACTGTGGTGCAGAATGCAAAGGAATCACATGCACTGGGGAATCCATGTCCTAACATGTAAGCCTGGGCGAAGCACTACGCTACGCTCGCGTAGTTTGCGAAGTTCGTGCTACTTCGCACAACGCGAACTGCACGTAGCACAGTGCGAACACGCGTAGTGTAGTGTTGCGTAGTGCTGCGGTCATTTTTTGCTTTTTCGCGGTCCTCAACGTCAAGTTGGCGACCGCGAGCAAGCAAAATGACATCCCGGCGAGACTTTTTCCTTGTTCGCGATCAGCAACTTCAAGTTGGCGATCGCGAGCATGGAAAATAAACCTCCTGGCGAGATTCCCAACACAAGGAGGTCAGGTTTCTCATTGCGAGTGGTCGCGTATGCTCGCGACCGCTCGCGATGAGAAACTACCATTTCGCGTTGAGAAAGCTGAAGCTCGAGTAAAAATCTACTCGAGCAGCAGAAAACTACAGCTCGCACTGTGCAAGATGCCATTTTCAATGATTGCACAGTGCCGGTTGCTTGTCCGCACTGTGCAATCATTGAAAACGACATCTGGCACAGTGCGAACAAGGTACTACGCAGTTCGCGAAGTGCTACGAGTAGCTCGCGTAGTGCGAACTTCACTTTGCGTAGCTTCGCGAAGTGCTACTTCGCGAACTACGCCCAGGCCTACTAACATGGCTGATTGCGATATAAAGCGGGAGCCAAGGCTAGGGCCCACTTCAAAGCGTAAGCATGTTTAGCCTCCTCTTGTATATATTGTGAAAAACAGGGAAGAATTACATTCTCACCTCTAGAAGAAGCAAGGTAAACGGGGATGGCCAATCAACCTCTGCCAGCAAAATATCATGAGAAGTAACATTGTCCCAAAAGACTGCTGTAACTGTGCATTTAATATCACCTTCAAATTGAAGGCTTACTTCATATAGCAAATCAGGAGGAGCAAAAAACGTGTATCGGCTGTCTCAACGGTAATAAAAGTGTCAGTTGCTTTCACCTACAGACGCTGGTGGAGTGTCGTTCGCGCTATGGTAACCTCTGCTGCGCTGTTGAAGAGGGTTACCACCCAGCTCCTGATGAGGAGGAGGGTTCTCACCATCTGAGGTGTACTTTGCCGTTAAAGCAGCAAGTTTTTTCTTCAGAAATGGGGCTCGATATTGAGGTGGTTCTTCCTGCTTGACTTTCACATCAAACTGATGCTGAGTGTCATGTCTCGTTTGCGTAAAACTCGCCTTGTCTACGATCCTGTCGCACTCCTCTGCCGAATTGTCGATCTGGCGATTCTTGAAAGGCATAAGGAGAAAAAGGATCAGGAACCCGGAACCTCTTAGGTGTCTTCATTTAAGAGCGGTCACACAAATCCTATCTGCGTTCAGAAGGATCAGGTGGAGGCGAACCAGCATGAGAACCTGGCTTCTGTTGTTGCTGCCACACACTTTTATTCCAAGCCTTTTTAGGAAAGCCTGGACATCCCTCCTTCTCAGGAGAGGGTTTACTCTGTGCCTGCGTAAATGGTCGAACCCCCAAGATATTGCGACCCAAGGATGTATATACATCAGCAATAATAATTGTCAACTGTCGTTCCCAATCAGCGTCTGCCACTGCCGCCAGGCATTGGCGCACTTGTGAGCAAACTGCTTCACCTTTAATGTTGGCCAAAATCATATCAGAGACAATAGAGAACATGCCCACTAACTTCATCCCCAAATCCAGGGCTGGAATAGCCCGTGTTCATCCTGTACCTTTTTCAGAACACTCAGCAGAACGCTCATGGAGAGGGTGCCAAAGCAAACACCGTCCCCCAGGTGGTGCCTTCCGCCAAAGGAGGATTCAGGCCACTCTGCAAACTTATGGTAAGGATCATGTGTTTCTCAACAGGACTCATATGAGGAAATACAGCCGCCAGCTGCTCAATGTTTTGCGTGATCCAATATGGCAAGTTCTCACAATTTTGGGGACATTTACTCATCACAGAATGAATGATAAAGGGACTAATTACAGGACTGTTGCAGGGATTCTGCACATACACAGAACTAAGCATAGGATTATGGGACCTTAGTACATAGCGACTGAGTCTTCCTACCACTTTTAGTACCTATGAGCCCATGACCGACTAGCTATGGTGTCTCACTTGCTCTCCTACTCCATCACAGAGAGACAAATGATTAGACACCCCAGAACACAACACTCCCGACTCTCTCAGGGATCGTGGTTGTAAGACACACCCTTTCGCTCACACTCTTGTACTTGTGCACCATAAGATCTGACAGAGACACAAAAAAGTTTAAAATATTTATTTTAACTAATGTGCTCTAATATGCAGTATGCAGGATACATGCTACAATAAGCAGGGAAATGCATAACACAAATATTGTGAACATAGCAGTTAGTACGTAAATCATGAAAGGAGCTGTCATTATAAAAAGACAGTGTAGCATAACCTCCCTCCCCTTGGACAAAAGTAAAATGATTATTTATTAGAAGATCTCTGGGTGTTATCTGCAGACCCCGTACCTTAGTCTATAGATGGTAGATTTACATCATAGGTGCTGTCTTGCTCTTCTCCCTGGAAAGTTCCCTTTCCAAGTGTGTGCTACCTGTCTGTGTATTCTAATAAGACAAAAGTACATATTCCCAAACAGCAGCTGAATCGGTATGTTTTGTCTGGGTGCTAGGTCTTGGACCAGAACAGAATAACAAGGTACATTGTTGATCGACCATGCTCAAAATGTTCAGACTAAATCACTGGACCCTGCAGAGTGCAAACACAGTGATAGGTTCTCATGGGAAATCGGCAAAAGAGGCATTTGCCAAAGAAACCCATGTAGTAATGTGTGCAAATCAGTGAAAAATGTGCAGCATACTCATGCTAACTTAGAGAACATGACAATGTCCCGATGGGCCATGTGACAGTGGTGGGAGTCGATGGCTGGGGGGATGAGAATGGAGATGATGTCTCAGAAGGCGGGTCGGGCCCTGGAGGTCTAAAGGCGAGGGTGCCTCTTATCGTGGTCTTCGCATTGGTCTGTAGTCGGAAGTTGAGGTGTTCAATGAGAGGCTTTGGGTTGTCTTTGGTAGTGGAGCATCGGATGGTTTTCTTGAAGGTGATTCCGATGCCCCCTCAGTTTTTGTTGGTGTGGTCGCGGTGTATAATCTTGTAGCTGTCAGGAGTGGCAGTGGCGGTGTTGGGGTTCAAGGAAGGGTTCAGCCACATTTTGGTGATGAAGGCCACATAGGTGCAGAAAGTGATCCCAGATTTCTGAGCCGTGTTTGCAGAGGTAGCAGGTATTGATCAGGATACATAGAAGCACTTCCAGGTTGTTTGTAGTCCTTTGAGCTGACGTGGTGTGGGAATCATTGTGGGCTGTGATGAAGGTGAGATGGCTGTGGCAGCAGATGAAGGGTCCTTTGGCTGATCCTAGGGAGGAAGAAAGGCAGCTGTTGCTTCAGCGTCCAGGGCCCAGGAGCTCCTTGGTGGTATATCGGCGGGTGGCAGGAAGTACAGTGGTCCTGGTGCTGGGTGCTGTCCAGACATGGATGGGCGCAGATGGCCGCACAACATTATGCATTTGTAGTCCTGGGAAGTGGAAAGGGCTATCAGAGAGGCAGGAGGGCAGGAATCAGAAAACAGCAGGAAACAGGGTCAGAGAAATCCCTGGTGTGCTCAATAAAATAGATATAACGATAAGCCCAACCCAATTAAATCCTTCCCCAAGAGTTCTGAACCAATTTAATGTAGAATAAAAATAATGAGGCTAAGAGTTGAGGTGAGGCCAAGAGATGTCAATGGCAGCTGTCCCCTGGGACCGAACCGATGTCCTTGAAGCTGGAGTTGAAATGCCGATACCACGAGGCAGGGAGGCAGGAGAGCAGCACACAGGACTAGGAGGTCATTGTAACGTGTCAGCAAATAAATGTGAGAAAGAGGGCATCAGCGACAATGGGTCATGTGTGTAAGTCAGAAAGTCTTTTCACCAGACTACAGGTGGATTTTATAGAAATGCCACTCTGCAATGGCCTTAAACATATATTAGTGATAATGTATCTGTTTTTGAGGTCGGTCAAAGGATCTCCACTAAAAGTTGTGACTCATTGATTGTAGCCAATCTATTAATGAAGGGGTTAATCTCAAGATGGAAAAGTTAGGCAGCTTGAGAGAGATATAGTGAGAGATGATATAGTAGGAAATATGTAAGAAAGAGAAATAGTCTACCAAGAGTTGCAGGTAGAGAGAGGGGTCACAGAGTAAGGTATTGGGAGATGACACTGTAAGAGAGGTTTGTAGGAGAGCTAAAATGACTTCAGATGCAAACAGCAGTAAAGTGTGTATGGAGAGAGTTAAGGTAGAGAGAGAAATTAGATGAAGATGTATTCACAAAGAGTTGTATAGTGAGCTAAAGATACGGTTGTGAGATGCAGGTACATAGAAGTAAGGTAGAGAAAGGTTTAATGAAACGGAGATGAGGTACAGAGAGGAGAATTGGTGAGATGCGGGAACATAGATATATGGAGATAGAGAGAGGGATAAAGAGGGTGGTAGAAAAGGTGAGGTGAACTAAGAAATGTGACATAAGGCAGACAGATAAAGAGAGGTGGAGGGTGATGGGGAGGCAAAGAGAGAGGGTGAGGCAGAGAAGTGAAGTAGAATAAAATGGCAATAGTTTAGTGATGTGAGTTACAAAGAGTGGAGATATAACATTATAGAGAGGTGGGGACAGCTAAAGTAGAGAAAAGTGTGTTATAATGAGTACAGAGAGGTTGAATCATAAAGTAGAGAGAGGAAGATAAGAGTACGCTTGAGAGGGGTATCCAGAGAAGTAGAAAAAGAGAGTTAAAGTAGGGTAAGTGATGATAAACTAAGATATAGGTGAAGTAGATGCAGAGAGTGATGAGGTCAGGATAGGTAAAAAGAAAGAGTCAGAGGTACACAGATTGCGTGAAAAAGAGGGAAAGGTAGAGGAAGAGAAAGGGAGCCTTCTATTGGTCCCAATCACGTTACCAAGGGGCCTCTTGAAATGTAGGGGCCATGAACATTTGTTTTTTTTGCTCATGCCATAAAATATCTCTGGGTGTGCTGGGCTAGAACAGAGCAAAGCACAGAAATAGCACTCAGTGCTCTTGTTTCCTACTGAAAAATACTCTAATATACTCATAACTAAATACTCAGTAAAGGGATTACAAATAACACATGTCTGGAAGGTTTCAGTGATGTTAGCAATGTCGAACCCTTCCTAAAGCGACCTTTCAGAACAAGCAAGGTACAAATCACACACCCTAAAGCTGTGACACAGGGAGTAAATAAAGCCTAAAAGCCTGAGTGTTTCTGCTATCAGCAAAGTATGATGAGACAGTTTGTTCACAAACATGCTCTATCCTTTGTAAACCATCAATACCGTTCATTCAATGGTCAGGCAGTTTGCAGGAGAAGGATATGGAGATACTAACCCCACCTCCTTCTAATCCCCTGGAATGGGATAATATCTATTAGGCCTTTGATCTTTCAGTGGTAACACATAATAACTAATTCATCTTTGAAATGTCATACAATTTGGAAGTGAACCCCATCATTTCAGGTGTCGGAATGGGTAATTATCATGTCAATGAATACCATGATATGTGCAGGCCCGACAGCTATAATACCAATAAATGCGATGTCAATGTATGCCATAATCTATGCTTGTACAACAGCGATGATACCAGCGTAGTGATGTCAACGTATGCCATAATCTATGCACAAATGACAATGTTGTTACCAGTAAAAGCAATGTGAATCTGCGCCATGATTTAGGAATACTTAAGTAAGTCAATATCAGTAAAGACAATATTGATGTACGCTATTACAGCTGTACACACAATGTTGGGAATGTCGATAAAAATGATAACAGTGACTGCCATATTATTTTTAGGAGTTCCAGTGAACTCGCATCATTGCTGTCAGATTTACCCAAGGTGACCTCCCCATCAACCTCAAGTCAGAAATACAAGGTCAGGCAGGACCTGCAACCCACATCCACACCCATGCCTATTGAATACCAGGTCACTGGTGGGGTTTATCTCCACCTAAAACCAAATGTGCATCCAGGGAAATCCCTGGATGAACCCACAGATAGATAGTCGCACCACAAGCAAGTCCAAGATAAAGGGCCCCAACAAAATACATTTGGCTAAAGGCTCATGTTTCCCAAAAATACCACACAGCTAGATACCAAATGTAGATAGAAACATTCAGCCAATCAGGACACGACATGCACACGACATGTAATGATCATGCACTCCTTATGCAGGACATCTTCGCACATACACACTGTCCCACACCAGCTCTCTGCGAGGTTGAAAGCCAACTATGTCCTTATCCAATGCCCAAACTTGGTAATTTATGACCGAGAGGCTTTTCAGGAATGCAGAAAATGACTTTATTGTACCTCACAAAGGGCCATATGTACGTAGCCTAATACCGGTCGGTAACGGCCGATTTTCGGTAATTATACCGTTACCGACCGGTATTTTGGCTTTTGACATGTAGGGGGCTCATTTCTGTATTCGGTAATTTACCGAATCGGTAAAATTACCGATTCGGTAAATACCGAATACAGAAATGAGATGTAGGGGGAGTGTGTGGTGGGTGTGGGGATTTGTTATTTACCACCAACTGTAAGTTGGTGGTAAATGACAAATGACTCAGTAAATGCATTTTTTGGCCCTTAGATGTGTGCAATGTGGCAGACACACATGCCCTCAGGGCATGTATGTGTGCCACATGTGCACACATGCAGAAATCAGGGGTGCAACAGGGTGTCAATGTGACACCCTGCCACCCTTGATTGAGCTCCCCCCATTACCGATTCAGTATCTACTGATTCGGTAATGGTAACTGGCTTCCCCTTGATTCCTATGGGCCTCCTGGCCCATAGGAATCAATGAGATACAAGTTGCCATTACCGAATCGATGAATACCGACTCTAAAATACCGACACTTACCGAATCGGTATTTTTTTCCCTACATTACATTTACCGATTCATAAATACCGAATCGGTAAAATTTGGTATTTAAGAATCGGTAAATGTAATTTACCTACATAAGGCCCAAAATTTATTTAACACCAGCCAAAATGTGTACACTGAGAGACTTTCCTCAGATGCATTCTGTCGAGAATCTCCCGGCCACTGTGTCTAATTAGATCAACTTGTTCCTGTTTTCCCAAATGCCTCTTGTCTTTTCATTTCTTTAAGGTAAATTAATATCCGTGCAACTTTTTGGCCAGCCAGCCAGCCAAGATAGACTGGTTCAAATCCGACTGCTTTCAAAGGGAGGGCCCCAGACCGAACTGATTTACATCTGTGAAAAATAGATTGGTGAGCAGATGCCATAATTGATTAGAAGTTCTGCTAAATCCTTTGGGTGGAGGTCCATTTAGAGAAAGCCCTCACAGGGTTAGGGACTGCATCTGATCCTGAGTACCATCATGTGGTGTAAGGCAAACTAGGACAAGCACATAGATCACTTTTGTTTCTCCCCGAGTCAGCACACTAGAAGAAGGTGAAGGTAGGCGCAGTTTTTGGTATTTGAACCTGGTCATGGAGTAAAGGGTACGCCTTATCCCTGGGTGTCAGTAAGGAATTGCTTGGACCACAGGACGTGGATCAGGGTATGCCTTTTGCCTGGATGGGAGTAAGGGATCTTTTGGACCACTGGGCAAGAAAGCAGTCGGTATGCAGCGGTTCTGGGTGTGATATAGAGCTAACATCTCAATCTTATTTTTTTGTGACAAACATTTTCTTAGTTCGATTGGTCTCAAAGCTAGTAGTATCTAAAAGAAGCGAGAGACATTCCCCTTTTTCTCTCTACTTGGACCGCTAGGCATTAGGCAGTCGGTCATACAACCCCTGGGTGTGATATAAAGTATTATTCGGAAGTTAGCAAAAATTTGGACCTTGGTGAATCAGATGTAGCTTGTCTCTGGCCACAGAGGGTCGATAGTTATCAGGTTATTTCATTTTCTCTGCACAAATTGTTGCAATTTTTTGACTGACAAACCAATATTGACAGACTATTGGGCTCACTTAGATCCACTTATCACACAGAGCACCCCCTATCCTTGTGCTATAGGGATTAGGAGGAGGCCACCTTTTTTTGGACAAATTAACTATTTTCTCTGTCAAACATTTTCTCTTTTTAGTGTCCTCTAGATTTTTCAATTTCTGCAATTTATTGTTGTTGTGGTTCTGATGACAATTTTCAAATCATACTGCATGTTTGAATGTTATATCATGTAGGTGAGTCTAGGCATTATGAAATAATAACCATTTTTTCCAAATCAAAAGATCATGATTGCTAGTTTACTGCTACAAATCAACTTGTACTGCTCTGAACTGACATTGAATTCGGTTTTAGGTTGTTATAATTTCATTGCATTCATTATTTGTTTTGTGTTAAATGTCCTATTTTCAATGTAGTTATTTTTTATAGAGCTTGTAACCAGTAGATTATTTTTGGCTCCAGGTCCTCTGAATATGACAGCGGGAGTGGAAACATAAGGTGGGGCCCACCAACCTAGGGGGTAGACAGGGAGCGCATGCTAAAGACCACCAAGATACGTGAGAATGCGCTCACCCTACTGGCAGCCCTGGGCAGCCCTGAGGAGTGCCACCTGGTCACTATGTTCATAAGAAAGACATCATACCACTTCCTGATGGATACAGGGGTGGCAAGGGTCTGCTTATGGGAAGGAGCAGCCTCCATATTAAAGACCACTTCCGAAATATGGGGAATCTTGGGATGCTTGGCTAAGGTCCCCCTCACAGAACCCCTCGAGCTAGAAATAGGTAGAAATAAGATCAGGTAACAGTTATTGTACTATCCGTCCTACCCAACCAATATATTAGGATGGGACCTATTGTACAAACTGAGGATGTCCATCCAGTTAATCCAGGATAGAACTATAACTAAGCCTGGGCAAAGCACTACGCTACGCTCGCATAGTTTGCGAAGTTTGCGCTACTTCGCACTACGCGAATTGCACGTAGCACAGTGCAAACATGCGTAGCGTAGCATTGCATAGTGCAGAGGTCATTTTTTGCTTGCTAACGGTCCTCAACATCAAGTTGGCGACCACGAGCAAGCAAAATGACATACCGGCGAGACTTTTTCCTTGTTCGCGATCAGCAACATCAAGTTGCCAATCGCGAGCATGGAAAATAAACATCCCGGCGAGATTCTCAACGCAAGGAGGTCAGGTTTCTCATTACGATGAGAAACTACCAGTCCGCGTTGAGAAATCTGCCGCTCGAGTAAAAATCTACTCGAGCAGCAGAAAACGACAGCTCGCACTCTGCAAGATGCCGTTTTCAATGATTGCACAGTGCCGGATGCTTGTTCGCACTGTGCAATCATTGAAAACGGCATCTTGCACAGTGCGAACAGGGTACTACGCAGTTCGCGAAGTGCTACGCGTAGCTCGCGTAGTGCGAAGTGCACTTTGCGTAGCTTCGCGTAGTGCTACTTCGCGAACTATGCCCAGGGTTAACTATAATCTGCTCCTCCCCTAGAGTCTCCCCCCAGAGCACCTGCCAGCAACGTCCACCCACTCCACGGGGATGCCAGCCATGTTGGTCCTAGACAATTGAGCCTTCTTCAAGAGAGTAGTCTTGGACTATATGGGAAACCTCTCAGAATTTTACGACCTAGCTCTTGGTAGAAACAGCCAAAGCAGTAACATGTAGGGCACACAGGGAGCAGAGGGGCCAGGATCGTGACACACACAGGGTCACTGTATCCCACGAGGCTAGGTACGGAGTTGGCACAAGGTGTGTCGGGATCATGGCAGTAGCAGGTAGACCATACAGCCTCTGTCACCACCCTGCCATTATAAACTAATGGGGTAACCAAAAAAGCCCTTGGACCTGGGTAACATATAGTAGATATAGCAATGTAGTCCTACTGGCATTGACTATAGAGAAGAAATTCGATATTCATTCACGTATTGCAATATTGGCAAGCGAGAGACACATTGAACAGACAACACTTAAAGCTGTTTGAAATTGTAAAACAAATGTTATATTTTCAAAGTTTTTAGTAATGTATACATTTTTCAGAGAGTTCCTCTTATCATGGTTGCTCCAAAAAGAATGCAAAAAAAAATGTTTATAGGCATGCACATGTGCATAGTGATTAGAAAGGAAGAGAAGAAATAACAATTCATAACATATTTTCATCTATCATTTTCACAAATGTCTAAGAAATCTCAGATTAGTCATTGTCAATAGCCTGTCTGAAAAGATGAATTCCTTCGTTCAATGTCAAAAGTCCTCACCACTCGTGGGAACGTATATATTCAATCTAGGCTAGGAAATAAATATCGACTTTTCAACCTGACTGCTGCATGGGGTGAATTAAGCCCTTGCATGCAGGTCTTCATCAGGACGGTAAAGAAGGAATGATAGGGCAACCTCCAAAAGACACACTAATCAATAAACGCTAAAAAAGAGTGTACTCACCACACCAAATGTACAGGAAAACCACTAACCTATATAGGTGCAGCCACACCGTTGGTGGGTGAATGGGTGCAACCTAGATAAACCCAGTTCTCATAGCCAATGGTCTATGATCCAAAAAGTTCACCAATTTGATCTGGTGTCACAAATTTAATAGATTTAGTCTTGCTAATGTAATCTTAGTTTAAAAATGTCTCTAAAAATCTTGCAAGGAAACCTACCTCACAATAAGCAGCTGATTGGAGAGATTTAGCGTAGTCGGTATCAGAGTCCCAAATTGGATTTCCATTGATGAAAAAGCTGATTAAAGCAGGCTGTGAATAACTGCACATAATGATTCATCAGGATTCTTGCATGTTTAAGATAAATAAAGTGATAGCGTGCCCGTATGGGTTCATTCACCCTTATTGCTCTTTATGTGCAAACAAATTTCAGCATGCCAGCAAACAACAATCAAATTGTTATATTTCTGTGAGTGAAATGAGCAATAAAAACTCTGGGTAAAATTCCCAACATTGTTACTGTGGAGGATGGG
Organism: Triturus cristatus; assembly: GCF_964204655.1. NCBI lineage: Eukaryota > Metazoa > Chordata > Amphibia > Caudata > Salamandridae > Triturus > Triturus cristatus. The sequence continues at coordinate 409,549,155 of NC_140583.1, read as the reverse complement.
ACTCTCTCCTGTGTTCACCTCTCTGGCTCATCTGACCACAACTGTCAGTTCGGAAGCCTGAACACGTGGTTTTCCGAAAGACGTATGAGCGTCAGCGTGCATATAAAAACATGGACTTCGGCTCAATCGTGAGTCATTGGAAAAAAGTCTTATTTCAAAACTGCTCCGGTTATTCAAGAGAATATCCAAAAGGAAGCCTGTAAACAGAGTCATGAAAATACAACCATTGTTAATGTGAAGAGAGATAATATCTCATAGATGGAAAATAAAAGGTGGAAAGATTAAATCATGCAATATGGACAGAGCTGGTAGCTAGTCTAAGCTATACATTTATACAAAAATGTTCATCTGCATACCTTGAACATTATACACAATGCAGGAGATACCCTCTTTTTCCTAGTCTGAGGAATTGCTGGGTGGGTAGTTTGCCCCTCAGACTCCTCGAGTGGTGGCTTGAGTATCATAGTAACATGTTTCTTTCACTGTTTTTCCTATATAATGTGGAGTAGACCATCTCATTCTTTAATTGTTATATCTAGGAAATGTATTGTCTTGTTGTTATATTTAAGGGAAACTGGATGTCACTTGATCGCGTATTGAGCCAACAAGGGAAATTATTTAGGGTTTCTTCAATACCTGTCCATATAATCCACACATCATCGATGTACTATCTCCACAACACTATGTTGTTAGTATATGGTTTGTAGGTATTGAATGTATGGCTCTTCTCATAGTGGTCCATGCAGAGGATTGCTAGATCTGGTGCAGACCATGCTCCCATGGCCACCACTTTGGGCAGGATATAGTAATTCCCTTAAAAGAAGATTTCTTTTTGTTGGTCATAGCAGTCTCAAGGAGGTTTATCATGTAATCAGTGAGGACCTGTACAGGTCAGGATATTCTTTACAGTGCTTCTTTTATCACATCCAGAGCTGATTTCTGGGGAATACTGGTGTAAACAAAGTAAAGTTATATCCATTGTCACTAAAAGCTGTTCAGAAGGATTGAATGCCTGGTTGTCTACCAATTTGATAGTTTCCATACTGTCCCTTAGATAGGCTATCCTAGATTCTGCATTGGGTCTCAGAAAAATGTGTACCTGCAAAGAGGTTCCTGTATTGAACAACATCTGTAGACTATCGATCTCCCCCGTGGCTTTTCCATGTTTTTGTGGATCTAAGGCAAGGTTTACATAGTCGGCAATCTGGTCTGTTTCATGTTTAGAAACTCATGCTCTAGTTCAGTGAGAAAACCCTGTTCCCACACGGAAAAGGTAATTTCTTTTTTATGTGTTCTGAGGGGTAGACACAACATTGCTGTTGCCCACAACCACAGACAATGGTCCCAGAGGTGCACCTCGAAGCAGGTTTCTGGAGCAAAGGTGATTCCATCCAATTCCCACTGCAGCCGCTGAGGGAGGTGATGTTACCCAAAAGTGATCCGGAGAGCCGGTGTTCACATCACTAGGAGCTGACGCATCCAGGGTGGCTGTAAAAATGCATTCATCATCAATGGAATATGCTGGACACTAGACGCACATTGAGTCTACCACAGCCTGCTCTCAAGATGTCCCCTGCATCAGTGGCATCAGGAAAAAAATAATTCAGGCTACTATTCCTGCCATGTTTAGGCCAGAGGGGCAGAATGAACACAACCACCCAACGGCACGTTTGTACAATGTGAAGCTGGCTAAAATGTCAGCGCTGAACCACCTCCCTTTCTCTTCGGTTTTGATGAAGGAGTGGGTTTTGTTGAATTTGTGGCAGCCATCTGCCTGAAATGGAAGGTTCCCAGTCAGTCCCATGTTGCCAGAGTTGCTGTTCCAGCACTACATCACAATGTGCTTGAATTGTTTGGACAAGCTTTGCAGCAGAGTGCTGTCATAGTATCCACCTTACAACAGACATGTGGACTAGTTGGCAAGTGACTGATTACATGTGCATTACTGCATACTAGATATCTTTTGTGGGGGCTAGATAAAAAATATCTTCAGGTGTTGACACTGCTGAGATTATTAATGCTGCTTGGAAGCATTCGATATTAGCGATGTTCGCAATGGAGAAATCCCATGCAGCTGCAAACATTTTGGAAGACTTTAACAATAAGGTCTTTGAATGGCTGTGACCAAGAGGGCTTAAGATTGGCTTTGTTGCCACGGACAATGGCAGTAATATAGTTAAGGCCATGGAAAGTGGTAGTTATTTCAGGGCCCTGTGCTTGGCATAATCCATCAACATCATTGTACAGGACTTTCTCAAAAAAGAAGACCAAGTAAGCAACTTACTGTCCACCTGCAGAAGAGTGTGCACTCATTTCAGCCATTCATTTAAATCCCAGAAACAGCGGAGGGTCATTCACAGTGAAAATAGAATGCCTGTTACAGCACTCATACAGGAGTTGCTAACACATTGGAAGTCCACTTATTACATGCTTGAACACCTGTTTGAACAGTACAGACCTATCAATGAATATGTCATGCAAAGAGGGGATCCACCTGTGAAAGGCATGATCAGTGGGATGGACCAATGGGGCCTAGTCAAAAGCCTGACAGAGTTGCTACTTCGTTTTGAGGTGTTCACACAGGAGTTCAGCAAAGAGGACAGCACCATGGGACAAACTATCCAGTTGTTGCACATGCTATAGGAACAGCTAAAGGAGGTGTCTGCAATGTGCACAGGTGTGGCGAGTAGAAGGATACATATGACTGGGTGGAGAGTTTAATCTTTAGTTTCTGCTAATACAAGGGTGCAAAGAGACATTGTGTCCTCAAAACATTACTTTTATGCCACAATTCTTGATCCACGAAACAAACCATTACTGTCCACTTTCATTCCTTTTTTAGACGGGGATGTTAGAAAATACAAAAAAGAATGGCAGGGAATTAGAGGCCCACTGCTCCAGGGCACAATCATGTGGGGCAATCTTCAAGTTCAGAGCCTGAGGGCAGTGCTGTTGTCTCACAGCAGCCAAAACCAACAACAGGAACCCCATAAACAACAAGACCAGGAGCATCAGCCCTCACATCTTCAACTGAGAGTTTTCTACTAGTAGTGCATAGTCCAATGCAGAGGTGAAGGCAAAAGAGGTCAAGGAAAGTGGAGCACCAGCGATGAACATTGAGTGAATGGTCCAGAACTATCTGGATGATGCAACAGAGGTGTACCTGATCAATACCCATTGGTGTATTGGTATGGAAAGACGTGCCAATAGCCAGTGCTCAGCAGTCTGGCAATAAACTACCTGGCTTGCCCTGTAGCCAGAGGTTCCGCTGAGCATGTTTTCAGTGCTGCTGGTACCGTTGTCAGAGTGAGAAGAACTAGTCTCTCACCCCAAAACATGATTAACCATGATCAAAGTGAATCAGCACTTTATATGATAGGATTACACCATACCTGAAGTAGCACAGGAGAAAGATGACAGAGACTCAGGTCATGGATGACCTACTTCTGGGTGAACCTCCAAAGATTGAGGACAAGCTCTACTTCCCTGACTAGTAGTCTTTCTTTTTTCTTTGACGCCCCAAAAAATGCAAAACAAAATATAGCTAAGGAACATTATTCACTTTAAAATTTGTATGTATCTGGTTGACAAATTGATCCCCACAATCTTACTCATAGACACATTTTTTTGCCGGATTGGAATTACAACTGTGTGCAGTGAAGAAGTCCCGACTTACCCTCTAAAGCAATTTCCCTCAAGCTAGACATTGGATGGAGAATACTACAAATGTGTGCCTGCCTCGAACCCAGGGACATGACTATCCTTTCCCACCCTAGAGGGACTGCCCCACATGTGACATTAGTATAATTTGATTTATATTAAAAATTATCTGCTTCATAAACAAATGGAGGATCTGCATTCTGCAATGTACCACCAATCGTCACAGTGAGCACACCAGAAGAACAAGTAAATGCTGGCATGCATTTCACGTTGAGTGATTGTTGTTTGTTGTGATGTAAACTTGTTGTGATATGTCATTATCATGTTTGTAGAGATTGAGAAGAGATGAATCATGTTTTGGCAGGCAGTGTGAGGCTGGGTGTCTGTTTGTTATACTTAATGTGTTAGTGATGATTGAGGTTCACAATGTTGGTGGCCTTCAAATGGCTTATCAATAATTTTACCCAGAGTATGATTTTTTTCCTTTCCCTTTAAGAGAAAGGATAGCAAGCTTCCTTCACCGGGTCCAGTTCCACACAGTCCACACTGCTTTGTTTTATGCGTTATACTCCTCAAAGACTCTGACCCGAACAGTCCCTTAGATAATACAAAGTTTACAAACACACATCTAGTCTACACAAAGAGTAACTCAAGCTTTCCATTCTTGTTATTCAATAACAAAATTGCACTACTACAGGCTGATCTATTGCATTTTGAGTCGGGACTTGGGACACTGTTAGTACAGAGTTGGACACCATACTCGGAGTCAGACTCAGGGCAATCAGGGATGATGGAATGACTCAGGGAGTGGGAGTGAGAGTGACTACTCCAAGAACTGCCCTCAGAAAAAGATGGAAGTTTGCAATTTCACTGAAACCAACCAATTTGGATGATGATGTTTTTGAAGTGGCCTAAAGGTAAACAACACCAAACCTACATAAGTCTCTGTAATGATGGTGGTGAGTGGTGTGACTGACAGCGGTGCGTTGATTTTTTACTTGATTGGGAAAATGCTATGTTGCAGGGTGTGTGTGCGCTCAGTGCTGTCTGCTCCTGTTGTTGAAGGTAACTGCCAGAAACATACATTTAGCCATGGTGCCTCTGAGTCTTCTTTTTGCAGTCCTTATGCAGTTTAACCTTTCTCTTTGAATCTTCAATATCATTTTTGTTTTTTAATCTAGAGGCCCTTTACCCTGCACTATACTGGAAAAACAATCTAGCAGACTGATACTTACCTTATCAAACTGCATCCGCCAGGCCACCAAGATTGACGGACAGTCCAGGAGGAATGCAGATGCAACTCTCAATTTGGCAATACAGTATCAGTTTTTCTCTTTAATCATTAGAGCTGTGTATGTTGTTTATGTTTGTTTACTTGACTCCTGCAGATATTTTAATTTTATTTGCTATCTATCAAAGCTCGGTACAACAGAACATAATGTAATTTGGGTCTATCTGGGGCAGACGGACAATGTGATTTGATTTACCTGTACTAGAATGCATCATCATGCATGCATTTCTTTTTCCTCCCATAAAATATTTATGTTGGTCGGCTGCCAAAATGAACGTTGTCCTTGTATAGTGTTTTTTTTGTCAAACCTTTCCCGCAAATCTCCCTTCCCATCTATTCTTCGAACCCCTAACCCTTTTACCCCAGGCTGTGTGAGTTATTAAAGTGTGACTGAATTAAATTTACACCATTAATTGATCACACACTTGGTGGGACGGATGTAGTTAAAGCAACACCAGCTCAAGGTGGGGCGAGGATCTTCTTCTGCTCTAAGTATAGCCCACACTGGCAATAATTATATATATATTAGATTGCCCAACCATGCACAGTATTCAATATACATTTTTTTCCAGAGGAACATAATTCATAATTGCCAGCATCATCTTCCTTCCAGCACTAAAGGTTACGCTTGTCCATGTCATTGCTCAAGTCGACTTTATTTTGTAACATTTACTAGTTCACCATTCTGATTATTTATTTTACTTTAGCAGTGCTTAATATGTTTTCTCATCTGGCAGTCTTCTTCTTGTGTACTACTAGTCTCCCTCTGGTGAACGTCAAATTTTTTTTGCAAAGCTTGATATAAAACATCAGTAACTCAGTTTTTATTTCAATTGAATTAGTTCCCTGCAATGAATATCTCTCATCCTACAGTTTGGGTTTGGCTAGGAGGGAGTGGAACCTCACTTCTAGATCTGGTGATTTCACTAGTATTCAACTAGTCCGCTAGCATGCTGCTACTGTCTACACCACCAGGGCACCTTGGGAAACCATGCAGCCATTGCTTCGCCTAATCACAGGTAAGAGAAGAACTGTGGGGGATTCATTGTTGAGCTGCAATAATCTATATATTGTGGACATTCACACACCCACACCCCTTACGAGTCCTTAGGGGTTAATATAATTGCAGACTGCAGAGACTAGGAGGAGAGAGTAGTAGTGAGGGTACTGCATAACTATCTGTTGGGGTGCTACACTATCAGCAGGTTCTAAAAACTGGCTGCAGGCTTACGGAAAAGTAAAAAGTGTGATCTAAAAGAGTACCCCCCCCCAAAAAAAGATTTAAATCCTATGCAGAACCATAAAAAATGTATTTCCAAAACAAGTATAAACTAGTAAACCCACAACACCTGGCCCACCCCCTCCCTAATGCCAAACAATGTCCAAAGTAAATAAAGTCCAAATAATTGTCCATGAATCAAATGTCCAGAAATAATTTCCCACCCTCTCCCTAAAAATTCCCACCCACCAAAGAAAAGGTAGAAAAAGGTGCTAGAGAGGCCTAGCGGTGGCCTAGGATTAGGAGCTTCCTCTCCATCCTGTCAAAATGCTCCTCGATCCTGGCTTCCAGGTACGTCATCCTCTGGAGTATGGAGTGCTCAAAGGCTGTATGGGGTCTATATGCGGAGCAGCAGTGGTTGAATGGCAGTGGGTGGCTGCCTGACCACAGTGCCATACTACCGGAGGCACTGGGGCCTGGCTGAGGCCCAGGGCACTGGAGTCTGCAGCTGCTGTCGCCGCTTCCACCTCCTCCGTGGCTACCAGCCGCTGGTTTTCGACCCTGATGGCCTCCGGCTTACTTTGCCATGTCCTGGCTACTATCTCCTGCCTGTTGGGTTGTGAGGATGATGGTGGATTGGCAGGAGTAGCTATATCAAGAATGAAAAAAGACAAATTGGAATCAATACTCTTAGCAAAACAGTAACATATACATTTATATAGTGGGCCAGTAGCACTAGCAGTTCATAACATTTGCTGGTATCCTCGATTCCTCAGCCCCTTTGATTTGGATGTCATTGGAGTTTCAGGCATTAAGAACTATGGAGTATACAAGTATTCTTCTTCTCTCTCTTGTTTATTTAAAATAATGTAGGAATGCCAGCTCAGCTGGTGCACTAGACAGATATGTGTGTCACGTTACTTTTCCCCTTTTGCAGGTGGCATGCTCTGTTAAATGCTCAAATACACTGTCACCCTGATTACAACAAAGCAGATAAATAGTTACTAATATATGAATGATTTACTGCATGACGTGATGTACTAATATTGTAACCATGGCTGACACTGGCAAAATGCCATGGGTAGAGAGTGGGCCTCGGAGGGAGGCGATTGATGATTATATGTTGTGCTTGAAAACTACTGTGAGTCAAGGGATTTGTCTGAAATACAACCTCAAACCTTTGAATCAAAAACCTTAATTAAAAAAAACATTCCTTGTTTACTCTTCTTCCCAGGGATTTTCCATGTGGTAGTTATTTCAGGGCCCTGTGCTTGGCATAATCCATCAACATCATTGTACAGGACTTTCTCAAAAAAGAAGACCAAGTAAGCAACTTACTGTCCACCTGCAGAAGAGTGTGCACTCATTTCAGCCATTCATTTAAATCCCAGAAACAGCGGAGGGTCATTCACAGTGAAAATAGAATGCCTGTTACAGCACTCATACAGGAGTTGCTAACACATTGGAAGTCCACTTATTACATGCTTGAACACCTGTTTGAACAGTACAGACCTATCAATGAATATGTCATGCAAAGAGGGGATCCACCTGTGAAAGGCATGATCAGTGGGATGGACCAATGGGGCCTAGTCAAAAGCCTGACAGAGTTGCTACTTCGTTTTGAGGTGTTCACACAGGAGTTCAGCAAAGAGGACAGCACCATGGGACAAACTATCCAGTTGTTGCACATGCTATAGGAACAGCTAAAGGAGGTGTCTGCAATGTGCACAGGTGTGGCGAGTAGAAGGATACATATGACTGGGTGGAGAGTTTAATCTTTAGTTTCTGCTAATACAAGGGTGCAAAGAGACATTGTGTCCTCAAAACATTACTTTTATGCCACAATTCTTGATCCACGAAACAAACCATTACTGTCCACTTTCATTCCTTTTTTAGACGGGGATGTTAGAAAATACAAAAAAGAATGGCAGGGAATTAGAGGCCCACTGCTCCAGGGCACAATCATGTGGGGCAATCTTCAAGTTCAGAGCCTGAGGGCAGTGCTGTTGTCTCACAGCAGCCAAAACCAACAACAGGAACCCCATAAACAACAAGACCAGGAGCATCAGCCCTCACATCTTCAACTGAGAGTTTTCTACTAGTAGTGCATAGTCCAATGCAGAGGTGAAGGCAAAAGAGGTCAAGGAAAGTGGAGCACCAGCGATGAACATTGAGTGAATGGTCCAGAACTATCTGGATGATGCAACAGAGGTGTACCTGATCAATACCCATTGGTGTATTGGTATGGAAAGACGTGCCAATAGCCAGTGCTCAGCAGTCTGGCAATAAACTACCTGGCTTGCCCTGTAGCCAGAGGTTCCGCTGAGCATGTTTTCAGTGCTGCTGGTACCGTTGTCAGAGTGAGAAGAACTAGTCTCTCACCCCAAAACATGATTAACCATGATCAAAGTGAATCAGCACTTTATATGATAGGATTACACCATACCTGAAGTAGCACAGGAGAAAGATGACAGAGACTCAGGTCATGGATGACCTACTTCTGGGTGAACCTCCAAAGATTGAGGACAAGCTCTACTTCCCTGACTAGTAGTCTTTCTTTTTTCTTTGACGCCCCAAAAAATGCAAAACAAAATATAGCTAAGGAACATTATTCACTTTAAAATTTGTATGTATCTGGTTGACAAATTGATCCCCACAATCTTACTCATAGACACATTTTTTTGCCGGATTGGAATTACAACTGTGTGCAGTGAAGAAGTCCCGACTTACCCTCTAAAGCAATTTCCCTCAAGCTAGACATTGGATGGAGAATACTACAAATGTGTGCCTGCCTCGAACCCAGGGACATGACTATCCTTTCGACCCTGATGGCCTCCGGCTTACTTTGCCATGTCCTGGCTACTATCTCCTGCCTGTTGGGTTGTGAGGATGATGGTGGATTGGCAGGAGTAGCTATATCAAGAATGAAAAAAGACAAATTGGAATCAATACTCTTAGCAAAACAGTAACATATACATTTATATAGTGGGCCAGTAGCACTAGCAGTTCATAACATTTGCTGGTATCCTCGATTCCTCAGCCCCTTTGATTTGGATGTCATTGGAGTTTCAGGCATTAAGAACTATGGAGTATACAAGTATTCTTCTTCTCTCTCTTGTTTATTTAAAATAATGTAGGAATGCCAGCTCAGCTGGTGCACTAGACAGATATGTGTGTCACGTTACTTTTCCCCTTTTGCAGGTGGCATGCTCTGTTAAATGCTCAAATACACTGTCACCCTGATTACAACAAAGCAGATAAATAGTTACTAATATATGAATGATTTACTGCATGACGTGATGTACTAATATTGTAACCATGGCTGACACTGGCAAAATGCCATGGGTAGAGAGTGGGCCTCGGAGGGAGGCGATTGATGATTATATGTTGTGCTTGAAAACTACTGTGAGTCAAGGGATTTGTCTGAAATACAACCTCAAACCTTTGAATCAAAAACCTTAATTAAAAAAAACATTCCTTGTTTACTCTTCTTCCCAGGGATTTTCCATGTATCATTGCATTGTTCTTCACCATTGGCTTTGCTACTTAGTCACCATTAAAGTTTTACATTCTCTTCATCCAGTCTTCACCTACGAATACCATCCTTTTATCCAAACATGGCTATCATTCTGCACAAACCTTTCATCAACATACATTTGTTATGGAATCACCTATGCATGCTTGTTTTCACACATTAATCCCCCTGGAGGTTTTCTTTCACCCACACACTTTTACCCACCCAGGCAGGCATCCTTTCATTCATCTTTCACCCATCCTTCACCCATCCATTCATCCTATCAGCCACCTATATGCATCCTTTCACCCACCTTCTCCGCCAGTCATATTACATTTCACCCATCCTTCCTCCTTCCATCCTTCTTTTCCTTTTCCATCAACACATCAAGGTCTGACTCTTCTTCATGAAACTCTCTGCTGAATTGAAGATGGAAGAGGCTATTAGTTACTCAACTTCCTCTGTATATGATAATGCTAAGTAAAGAGTGATGTCTTCAATTGCTCACAACTTAGTCTCAACAGTACAGTGTAGATCCTTGCAGTGAGTATATAAATTGTCAATAAGCAAACAATATGACTTACCACGGCCCACCACTGCCGCTGGCTCACCCACTGCAGCTGCAAAATCTGCTCCCTGGATGGCACCGCCATCTCCACTGGCCCCAGGACTGGTGGTCGGTGCAGCTAGAAAAAACATTACACATTTTTTAGATGCCATATATGCTCAATTGAAAATACCACAATTCGGGTACAGACAGTGGACCAGATGAACAACGGTTTTTAGCGTGAGCAAACGGGTCTTAGACCAGTTTGCGAGCGCTAAAAACCATGGGCCCATGTACAAACAGTATTTTGTGACTCGCAAATAAATTGCAACTCGCAAAATACTGTTTTTCAACTCGTATTTGGAAGGGGCGTTCCCTTTCAAATAGCGACTCCATAGCCATGTACTAATGTTTTGCAACCGCGATTGATGTCGCAAAACACTTGCAAATTACCACCTACTTCAAGTAGGTGGTAATGCATTCACACAAGGGAAGGGGTCCCTAAGGGACCCCTTCCCCTTTGCATAGGCATGCAAAATTATTTATTAAGGGCAGGCAGTGGTCCCAGGGACCACTGCCTGCCCTTAATCCCTTCACTGCTGGGCCCTTTCCCTTCCTGTGCTAAGCCCTTTTTTGGCTTTTTGGGGTAGTTCATGCTTAGGCCCCTGTAACTTTTTGACCACATAAGGTATCCACACCAAATTTTCGTCCTTTTCTTCCAACATCATGGGGATTCTAAATGTACCCAGGGTTTGTGGATTCCCCTGGAGGGGACCCAGAAATTAGCCAAAACACAGCTAATTATTATTATTATTTTTTTAAATGGGGAGAAAGGGCTACAGATGAAAGCGTGTTGTTTTGTCCCTGCCAATAGTATCGACAAAGGGGTAGTGGTGCTGAAATTGCCATCTTCCCTGCTTTCAGGGACAAGCAGACTTTAGTTAGAAAAACAACATGTTTACACAGTTTTGGCATTTTTCTGGGACAAAGCCTATTTTTGCTATTTTTTGTGCTTTCAACCTCCTTCCAGTTAATTGTAGAAAAGGGTATAAAAGTAATAATGGTTCCTGGAAAGCTGTACATTTTAGAAAAGTAGATAAAATTCTGAATTCAGCAAGGGGTCATTTGTGTAGGTCCTTCAAGGTTTATTTATAGAAACTAACAGTTGAATATAGGAAAATTTGAAAATTAGTTGAAAAAAACAGCCATTTGTGTCAACGTTTTCACTTGTAACTTCTTCAATTATGACAGCTGTTTGAAAGCAATATACCGTTACATCCTCTGGACCTTTCTGGTTGTTGGGATATATAGGACTTGTAGGTTCACCTAGAACCCGACGTACCGAGAGCCAATAACTGAGCAGCGTCTTGCAATGTTTTTTTATTATGTACCGGGTATATAGCAATTAATTTGGGAAAATATATACATGGAAAAATCGGTATGAAAGACACCTATGTATTTATGAAATTGGAACAAAATATGGAGTTTAGAAACAGTAGATATTTCGTTGCACATTTCTGAAACTGTGAGTACCCATACTAGCATGAGAATTATAGGTAATTTTTCAAAATTATTTCTTTTTTACACATTGTCTTTCATTTGGAAAGCAGAAATGCATCAAAGTCAATAAGTAATAAAAGTTGCTCTACAATTCTAAATTACCCTAAGTCTCCTGATAAAAATGGTACCTCACTTGTGTGCGTGGGCCTAGTGCCTGTGACAGGAAATGGCTCAAAACACAACATGGACACACTTGTTTTTTACAGGGAAAACAGCCCATAACCCTACATTACTAAAAAACAAATCCCTGGTTTCTAGTGGGCTTTCTGCCCCCCCCCAGGGGCTTTCAGGGGAAAAAGTAAATCCCTCTGGTGCCCGCACCGGAGGGATTTCACCTGCCATGTGTGAGGACGGCCGGGAGCTGTTCTGCGCACATGAGCACCGTGGTGCAGGACAGCTCCCAGCTGTCCTGCGCATGCATGGTGTTAAAAAATTAAACAGAAACGTTTCATTTTTTTTAAAAATGCATTCCGTTTTCCTTTAAGGAAAAAGGGCTACATTTTAAAACAAAAGCTGCTTTATTGATAATCAGTCCCAGACTTGGGGGTCTGCTGAGCCCAGTAGGCCACTATCCCTGGCAGGGTCAGCCATTCCAAATGGGGGGTAGCAAAATGCAAGTGGCTCATTCATATTAATATTAATTAGCCTTGCGTTTTGTACATGCCAAATAGAGAGTCGCAAATTGCGAGTTGCAAATGCGAAGCAATATGCGATTCGCTATGTGGCAGTTCGTACATCTGGCCCAGTATGTCTTATCTAAAATAATTAAACATGTTCCCGTTTGGGCATTTTGTTTGTGACAATTTTTGAAAAGCCTCTGAAGAAGACAACCTGCAAAACACTGGACTGAGTGGCTAGAGCTATTGGTGAATCTGAATTTTTGAAAAGAAATAAGAGGGGCCAACTGGGCGGACAAACGGACATAAGGCCTTCTTGGTTGGCAAATGCAATGGTGCCGTCCTCCCCCTCCTCTTCATACTGCCTTCCAGCCATGGTGCATAGTAATCAGTTCAACATCAACTCCTGCTAATAATACTAGGCGTAGATAAGAAGAAGACACAACTCCAAAATGATCATGGACATTTTCTCATTTTACTGATTAAGCATAAGAAAGTAAAAGAAAGCCTTCTCATCTTCCTTACATGGGCATTCAATCTGCATGGCAGAGAAGTAGTACTAGTACTAGTAGTAGTAAGGACCAATGGGTTCTCTGAGTCTTACAGTACCACCACTAGGCAGTCCACAAAATAAATAAGGAGAGAGGGAAAGCTGGCTGAAAAAACAGAAGAAAGAAAGCTACAGTCAAACTGGTACAGACAGAGATAGTTTGAGGTAAAATACAGAAACTAGAAATATAAAAACACTTAGTAAATGGAATAATGCAGGGATAACAAGATTTTTTAAACAGATAGATCGAAAAGGATTTGGGAAACAAATCAAATTAGGAACTGGTAGAAAATAGTTCAAATTAAAGAGCAGTAAAAGTTAGGGAAATGTATATTAATACTAACAACAGGAAGACTTACTGGGGCCAGCAAAGCCATCGGCCGAGGAGCGTTCCCAGAGACCAGTGCCTGCCCTTAATCCCTTCGCTGCTAGGCCCTTTCCCTTCCTGTGCTAAGCTTTTTTTTTAGCTATTTGGGGTAGTTCGCGCTTAGGCCCCTGTAACTTATTGACCACATAAGGTACCCACACCAAATTTGCATCCTTTTCTTCCAACACCATGGGGATTCTAAAGGTACCCAGGGGTTGTGGATTCCCCTGGAGGGGACCCAGAAATTAGTCAAAACACTGCTAATTATTATTAACATTGAACTAGTGTCGTGGACGATCCTATCTATTCCACATTTCCTAAACCCACCTAGCCCGCCTTTTCCAAAGACTTTGGAATAATTTGCAACTAATGATATTTGCTTTCAAGTTCTGATCTCATTTGCAATCATTCTCAACCCCCTTTGACGGGCCAATTGAATGAGTCTGCATTTTGCCTTTAAATTCATAGATGGTTGCATGCATTTACCAAATTGGTTGGTTGCTTGTCACTGTGTGAGCTAAAAAAAAGGTTGTAAGAGCTGAAGTGAAAGGATGCACACCACTAAATTACTAATGATGACTACCAGTATATTAGTGACAGGACAAAGGAAAGGTGTCTCTCTCTAATCTGCATTACTTAACTTAAGTTCTTAAATATTCAGCCCAAGCAAGCGTAAAGTTGCAAACAAGTGCGAATGGGTTGTGCCGAGTACCTGTCTAGAATAAGGATCACATATTATAAGATTTGTAAACATAACTTACCTGCATGTGAGCAGCATGCTTGCTATTTGGAAAATAATATGAGAAATAATATAGACCACATAAGTGATAATAATCTTAACAATTAACTACTCACCAAGCACCGCGACCTCAACCCCTAGCAGATCGAGCAGGTCCTGCTCCCGGTCCAGGATGTCAGACCACCGATGCATCAGCTGATTGTGGGTGAGCCAGACCCCAGAGCGTTGATGCACTGCCCGGTGCACACTCGCCCACTGCTGCTGGTGCTGCTGAAGCCGGTACCCAGACCTAGGCCTGCCGCCTGCTGCCAGGGTAAAGGGGAGGTGGTGCTATACAAAAAAAACAGCACTGCCACCTCCACCTCTGATAACAAGGCCCATGGCTGCACCCCTTCTGGGTGTCTTCTTCCATAAGGAAGGATACTATTATTTGCCACCTGTTTAGTGGCACAGGTCTCTGCCATGATGCTGGGGGGGGGCGGAAAATAAAATGTAGAAGATATAAAAAAAATATGGGGAGAAGAAGGAAGGAAGTAAAAACAATTAGGAAGAAAGTAGAGAGACAAACAGTACAAAACTTACTAAAAAACACCCATCAATTATTAAAAAACACAAAACATACACTTAAGAAGACCAAGGGAAAGATAATAAATAAAAAAGATCAGAAAAATGTTTTGGGAGAGAAGTATTCAAAAGATTTAGGGAGGATTCAAAAAGTAGGCCCCAGCACCATAACAGAGAAGAAAACAAGATGGCTGCACCTACACGCGACCAAGTGGTGCAGTTTGCTCAATATTTCTCCTCGAACAAGCAATCTGCATTGCCCTATGACAGAAACGTCACGCGAACGGCAGTACAAGCAACTCCGCTCGCTTGCGGAACTCTGTGTAGCTAGGGAATCTCCGCCTAGGCTTAATAACAAGACAAGTTCGCCACTGAAGCATTAAACACCCCGTGGAGAGAAATGTCCTTGCAAACTAAGGAACAGTTAAAGTGTCCTCACAATTGGAATTGCCTAGGTAAACATATCCCAATCAGGTCTATTGATCCTAAATCCTTCAATGTTACCCAGGAATCTAAATTTACAACTATTTGTGTCTATCGGCCAAATCAACCATCCCTTCCAATTGGCATCTGATGTATTAAAAGAGCCATTACGTATCATGGTATCTAGTGTATCCTCACTGAAGTGTGCTAAGTGCTGCGAATTCTCAAAGCATGAGAATGCAGATATATGCTGGGTGTTCAAATCCTTAATTTTTGCTAAACCAAGACATCAAGTTTGTTGCACTGTTTTCTTCAAGGAAAATCATTTGATGTGGTATGAGGCATGCTCTAAATAACTGCTCTGTTCCCTGAACCTGAAAATCTTTTGTCCCCCAAGATAGATTTTGTGTCTATGGTGTCTTTCCAAAAGTTGAAACCCTGTGAAGATGGTTGGGAAATAAAGGAAGTAGAGTATATCACCTTGGTGTTTGCAAGCGTATTTGTCTTTGCTTGTGTAGGTGCAAGCCTATAAGATTACGAAGATGGTTCTGATGTATCAAACCATGAAAAATAAGCAAACTTGTGTTTAAAAGTCTTTGAACTACCTTTCGGCGGTGTTGGGAAGTTCTCCCATTGTGTGTAATTATAAACAGTGTGCGGGATACTAGCTTTGTCTAAAAAATGGTGACCATAATGCTGAAAAGAGAACATGTCTCCATAATTGCTTGTACCATCATACAATTAATCCTTAGAAAATCCAGCTGATTGCTCGAGATCTGCAAGCATATTATGCACAGTTTCAATGTCCCGGTCATCAGAGAAAGTACTAGAGGTGATGATGTTCTTCCAAACACTAGCGCCTGGAATTACTCCGAGACTGCATTCGTTTGAACCTGAAAAGGCCGGATCGTATGTATCATACAGTGACCTTGAAGTGTGATATATGAAGCGTTTGCATTATGCAGTGTCCTGAATATTAAGCCTTGAGAAAGCCCTGGCCAGAAATCGTGCCATAAGGGCGAAACACGTGTTGGCTGCTCACCTTTGTTTCAAAATTGGCTTGTTCGCTTTACTCTGATGAATATAATTGTTTAAATAACTGGATCAACTGAAACACAAGCCCCTCATTTGAACAATTAAATAATACCTTGGATTCACTAACTTATTTGACTTTTTTGTTTCTCAAAAATATCTTTTCAAGAAGGAGTGAAACTGACTCACTGCTGAATGCATGTACATTTTCTGAGGCCATAGAGGTCCAGTGCCTTGAGTCTTCCTCCACACGAAATAAATAATTAATTTGACAAATTGAGCAATTCTCTCCAGAATTGGGATCCCTGGGCCTCAGTATTTTTATAATAGCATCTATATCAGACAATGCCTCCTCATCAAAATGTTGAAGTAACTCTGTCACCCTGGCTGAAAAATACCTGGGGCTATTCAGATACCTCTGGGGTAATCGACAAATTTGGCGTTAGGAATATAGCGCTGAGAATGCGGTCAAATACCTGATCTCAGGCACTATATTTCAGCAGAAAAATCAATTTGAGATGTCTAGTGTTGTCTTGTATTTTTTCCACACAATGTTATTCATTAGTGACATTTGTTTAAATGTCTGTAATTTAAGACTAGACTATATGAATTATCGGGTTTCGTTACTGAAAACAAAGGGTTTATTCATAGGTGAGGTGCAATTCTAAGTCACACCCTAGTACTCAGTTGATCTAGGATCTCCTGACTTGTTACTTCGATTCATGCTCTAATGGGTATTGTCTCTGTGGGTCAGGAATCGACTTTAATGGAATTTCATGATGAGGTGACATATCATCCCACCCAACATGATTGCGGTTAAGTACAGGATCTAGTGCTAACACCCACTCCTGCGTGTATGACTTTTTAACTGATTCTGGTACGAGGCAGGTGAAAGTAGGTAAAATAACTGCTTCCTCCATTTGGCAATCCACTACACA
Source organism: Triturus cristatus (assembly GCF_964204655.1). NCBI lineage: Eukaryota > Metazoa > Chordata > Amphibia > Caudata > Salamandridae > Triturus > Triturus cristatus. Next base: position 409,532,134 of record NC_140583.1, on the reverse strand, counting down.
ATCAGGTAGTCAATCTTTTTCTGGCAAAAGAATGTAGGAACCATATGTCAGGTTCTCCCATAAGAGACACTTTACCTGCCTTGGTATGTACGCTTCCATTTGGAGTGTTATTTTGTACAAACGATGTAAGACACTTACCCTTGTATCAGGTGTTTTCACCATGAGATATTCACTCAGCGCCACTGCTGCCAGATAATTTACCAGGTTCCGGAGAGCTATAGTGAATTCTGCCCCGCTGTCTAGCATCATCACTGCACATTCCCTGTTCAGAAACAGAGTCCTCAGTAGCCTGGGCATTTCTAACTTTAATCCCCGCAACCTTCTTCTTTTGAAATTGTGGTTTAGAAGTCATTTATTTATCTTCCTGTTTATTGATGTAGTCCAAAATGTGATGTATCTCCCGTTTTGCTTGACTCGCTCTTCCCATATGTGTTCAGTCTCATTCCGAATGTTTTTCAGATGACGCCTGAAAGGAATCAGAGCAACGTGTATCAGTATCCTGATACTTGTCATGCTTCCTAATATTGTCACAGTTTCTCAAGTAGTATTTTCTCTCGGTGTGTTCCTGTTGAGGAGATCCACCCCTTGACGGTGTTCTGTTGTGTATTTTTTTTGTTTATTATCCCATTTTGTCTTTGAAGAATCGGGTGCCTGCTTAGAGTTATCCTTTTCAGAATTGCTTTTACGTATCGGATTCCCAGGTCTGGCTCCCAGATTATCTCTACCTAGTGAAGCATGTGTTTCTTCGATAATATTAGGCAATTCTCGCTCCTGCTGAGCAGGAGTAAATTCCCTCAGGCATTGATGTATAGCCACCGCTGCTGCCTCCTAATGGTAGAGACCACAAAGCATTGACTGTCAGAGTGAAAAATGAAATATCGGCAAAAACTATTGGCACCAGGATTATGCCACGCTTTAACCATACATGAGGAAACATATGGACATATTCTAAACACTTTCAAGAATGGCATGGGGGAAAGGTGTCTGTTCTCGTGTGTAGTTTGACCATTTTCCAATTTACTATAGGAGTACCTCAAGTGTCACTGGAATTTCTGTTGTGCCTGAAATGTTGAAGAGAGGGAAGAATAAGATTCATTCAGCTACTGCAGTTACTATGGGAGCAACAGAATGGGTTGTGACGCGTTTGAAGTATTTGGCAGAAGAATACCTTAAGACCCATTGTGATCATGGTATGCATGGTGGTCTTTTTGGTAATGTAATTCCGAATTGACAGTAGAACAACATTTCTTATGCAGATCATTTGTGGATGGATGTATCTGTCTGTGGTGCTTAATGCAACAGCAGGTATGCCTTCAAGCAGATGGAAGCCTTCTGACAAAAGCATAACATCTTTCGGCACCAGCACCATGTGCATCTGACTTGCCCAATAGCCATGTCAAGGAGAGAGTACAGTACATCTGCACTGCTATAGCAATTCCCAAGCAATCTCATATCTCTAGTCATGTGGCCTCACACAGTGGTGATTTCCCAGTCAACAGACCGAACTGTGAGCTGGCAAAATGAACTGCGAGAAGAGGGCTTTTCCCTTACCCTCTTCTCCCAAGTAAATTCCATCTGCTTCTGCAAATTAGGCTGAGAAACACACTATTTTGGTCTACAACCTATTCTAAGAAACAATATAAATCACATGTCTGAATGATCATGGTCAGTAACAACTCACTGACTATTACCAATGAATGTATTCTGTGTAGTAACAAAAACCTGGGAAAAAGAAATGGAGTGCATTGTGGTGATGATGATATTCAATAAAGAACTGTAATTTGAATGTGTAACCATAGGATTAATGTTGTAGGTGGAGGCATATTTCAATTTAGAAGTCTCCGACTGTGTGCCATACTATTTTACTTGCGAATATGGGCACTGGAATGTGGGACTCAAACTGCCCCCAAACAACACTGATACAAAATGACACAGGTACTGTGATTAGGAAGATGCATAATGGACAGGAGACACTGGTTGTGCTCAGTGTGAGAGGAAGAAATAAAGGCAGAAAGACTCCTCCAGGGAGACACAGACGCTGGAGCATGAAGACACAGACAATAAACAGGGAGTCACAGGAAATGAGAAAGGTAGCTCCCAAAACAAGGTGACAAAATGGCCAAACATGTGTCCCCAGGTACAGGGAAATAGGGAAAAGGCAACATGGAACAGTCACCAATGATGAGTTAGGAAGAAACAGACACTGGAACATCGAGACATAGATCCGGCTACCAAGGGCGCAGCTACCATTGGTGCAGCCAGCCCCTGTTAGGCACCGTCGACTAGAGGTTTTTTAGACAGTGCATACTATGGGCTTGGCTGTATTTACTCCTCAGTGGGAGAGTTACAGAGGAAGTAGAGGCTAACGGAACGATAACGAACAGAAAAAGGAAAGAAATGAAAGAAAATGAGAGGGTGAAAGTACAGGGGAGGAGGGCAGGGCAAGATGACAGAATGGGAGAAGGAAATAAGGTAGAGTGAGAAAGAGAAAGGAGATAAGGATGAACAAAGTGGAGAAAAGAAGAAACAGAAATAAGGAGATACAGGAGGAAGGAGATGAGGTTGAGTGGGAGACAGAAGATGGGGAAGAGAGAGACTGAGGAAAGGGATAGAGGGCAGAGCTTTCAATGAATAAAGAAGATGAGAGGAGAGAGGGGTGGAGTTAGGCGAGTAGGAAAGATGAGCTGAACGAGGAACTTGGAGACACGCAAGAAGAAAAGATGAGCAAAACGAGGAACTTGGAGGCACGTCAATTACATTAGTGTAGCAGATGCAGTGACACTGGAGTCCAGGAGGGGGATGGGTGTGCTTTACCATATGTCTACCAGAATTGTAATACCGGCTGGGGAGCGTAGTTTCATTGCTTCCACTAGGGCCTGTGACCTCCAGTTTGTGCCACAGACAGCTTCACAGGAGATAAAAGCACTGTAGGGGGTCTCATAAATGCTGGCCCATGGTGACAAGGACTCTGTGATGGGGAGATATAGAGACTGTCATAGAGAGACAAGAGCAATGAAACAAGAGGCAAGGAAGAGGAAACGTATGGAAAATAAGTACCAAGAACAAAGTATATTGATGTTGGGACAGAGGTGATGGGCATTCTGCCACTGAGCCAAGGGCAGAACTCTGGCCAAGTTGGTTCCAAGTACCGCATCAGGTTTGTCTCTGATTATACTTGTCATGCTCTATTCTTACCCAAACTCTTTCTCTGTTTTCACAAGAATTAAAATGTTTTTAGATAGGTCTGTCTTATTTTTGCTTTGAGCTGAGAACTACTATCATTGCATTCCTATTTGGAAAAAAACACATGCAGATGCCCGTTTCATTAGGAACGCTGGGTCTAATAAATGCCTAAAGGCAACATTGCCACATGCAAGAATACTGCAGGTTTCTTATGATTGAGCGAATTGAAGTTGTGGGATAGACGGAGACCCAGATTATGAGTCCAGCAGACCAAATCATTTTTATCCTAGATTCCTGATGCGATTTCACCACATATGAAAATAGTATCTAGTAGAAGGCTTCATGAACTTGTGTGATATTTTCGCTTGCACAAGTGCATTTGAAAACAGAAAAACATGGGATAAGGAATTACCCATCAAAATCAAAAACTACATAAAACAGCATGTTTAAAAACAAATACTGATATAAAAGCAGCTATCCATCAAAAAAGGTATTTTTTCACAAACACATTACTAGGACCTCGTTAGGCATTGTAATTATTTATTATAATTATAAACTGTTGCCCTCATTCATTATATTGTGATGCAAAGCAGCGCAGCAAGCCTTCCTGCATCTATATGAAAGGGCAGAAATGCACCGTATCTACCAGATATTGTGCATTCCTGTCCTTTTCCCCTGTGCTATCACACAATGGGCTACCATGCTCCAACAGAGGCACCTGACTTTTGCTCCATGGTGCAAGAGTGTCTGCGTTGCAAGGATGCTTGTTTTTGTGGAGGAAGGGAAACCTTCTGGGGCAGTGTCAAAAGCCATGGGAATCCCCAGAGCAACACCCACTGCATGCCCCTTTAGTGCAGAAATATGGAGCAAGCCACTGCGCCATCAGAGCATAGAAAAAAGCGACACTCCAGTGGTGCAGCTTCATTGCAATTGAAGCCCTGGGATTCTGGTTGCCAGAGGTATTCACCCTGTCCAAGCAGGAACTACAATCCTAGTCAGGGTAAGTCACAAACACAACCTATATTAACCTGTGCTTACCCGCTGGTAGCTTGGCACAGAGCAGTCAGGCTTAACTTAAGAGGCAATGTGTAAAGTATTTGTGCAATACATAAAAAGTAAATTTGTGAAAACATCAAACAAAACATATCGATACCAGTTTAGAAAAAAGTCAAGACTGATTTGCAAATGGCTGGGTCCAGACTGGAATGTCATGGTGAGCAAAAAAAAAAATGGATTTAGGCCCAGATCTCTGTACTGGGGTGAATGTATGACATTGTTCTGCATTCTGTCCATCAATTGTTCTTTTTGCATTTGTCAGCCCGAGTGGGACAGGTATGCCCAGACGTGGGTCCCGTGCTGTCCATGCCACTGCAGTCAAGCTATCCTAGATGATGAGGGGTGAAACCCCGAAACTGGTCCTAGCTTGCTTGGTTCGAGTCCAGGGAGGACTTGGCCTGGCAGTTCCTGCTGGACTGTTCCCATTGAGCACAGGGTCAAGACTGATTTGCTTATGGCTGCGTTCACGCTGGAATGGCATGATGAGCAAAAACAGACGGATTTAGGCTCAGATCTCTGTACTGGGGTGAATGTATGACATTGTTCTGCATTCTGTACATCAATTGTTCTTTTTGCATTTGTCAGCCCGAGTGGGACGGGTATGCCCAGACGTGGGTCCCTTGCTCTCCATGCCACTGGAGTCAAGCTATCCTGGCGGATGAGGGGTGAAACCCCATAACCGATACAAGGATTCTTGGTTCCTGTCCAAGGAGGACCTGGCCTGGCAGTTCGGACTGGACTTTTCCCTATTGGGCACAGGGTCAAAACTGATTTGTATATGGCTGGGTTCAAACTGGAATGGGATGGTGAGCAAACAAACAATGAATTTAGGCGCCGATCTCTGTACTGGGGTGAATGTATGACATTGATCTGCATTCTGCTCATTGGTGAAAACCTTTGCAAATCACTATGAGAGCACAGTTATTCCCCAAACAATTGTGACAACACCTAATCAAGACATACATACATCAATGCTAACATTTAAAGTCATATGACAAACAAACATTGCATTTTTAACCCATTCAAAAAAGTGTTGAATAAACACCATGCAACCACACTGCACTGGTTGATTCTGACATTTGGCCTCACGTCTCTATGGCTAAGAATTTGCATAGTATTGGCATAACATCTGCCTCCCAATCCTCCTCTTCCTCCACGATATAACTAGCTAAAGGAGTGGAATGGGACAGGTGAGGTGATGACAATAGCAAGTGCAATTGTAGACTTTAGTAGTAGATCTATTTTAAGACATTAAGATGGTGGTCAACACAAGGGCACTAGAGTCTTGAACCAGTGGGACCTGATGCATACTGGTGCAATGCTTACAAGTACAGGGGCAAGCTACTGGCAGTGGCTTGGGTGGTGGTTGCAGGAAGCTTCAGTGGGAGTGGGAGTGGCAGGTGATACAGAGCTGAGTGGTAGTGATTATATAATTTCATTAGTAAAAACAAAGTGGCAATCAGTCTAGTGTTCACTAGTAGCATGATTCATCATTGGGTCGTCACTCAAGGTACCTAATGTACCAGCGTGGGCTCAACGTGTATGAGGAAGGAGCATTTCTAAATTTACCTGAGTTAGATGGGGTCTGTGGTTAAAGTGACTAAACTTTCCAGCGCATCATCGCCCCACCAGCAGTGCCACAGGAGCTGTGTTTGCAGAGTGGTGTAAAAAGGGTTCCCTTGGACCACTCTCAGAAATCCAGGTTTGTGGGACTTACTGGTGATACCTGGAGGGCTAGTTGGCCCCCAGGGACCCTCAGTATTCAAGGAGACATAATCCCCCAACTTAGAATGCGCCAGGAGGGGCATTTGCAGAGTGGTGGATACAGGGGGCGTGGCCTGTGTCCAGCTTTCAGCAATCACACTATCTGGGACATACTGGAGGTATCAGGTAGGCTAGTTGGCCCCTAAGGATCCCCAGCAGCGAAGGGCGCTTTAATCCCCATCCAAGAGCGCACCAGGAAATGTGTTTGGAGAGCGGTGGGGAAAAGGGGCGTGGCCTGCTATGACAACTTAGCAATCTTGCTGTGTGGTACTTACTGTAGATAATAGGAGAGGTAGTTGGCCCCCAAGGTTGTCCTTGGGAGCCAACTACCCCTCTTATTACCTCCAGTAAGTGCCACACAGTAGGATTGCTAAGACATCATAGCAGGCCATGCCCCCCTTTCTCCACCACTCTGCAAACACACCTCCTGGCAGGCTACGGGATGGGGGATGAAGTCCAATTTACTCCTGAGGGACTTTGGGGGCCAAGAAGCCCTCCTGGTACCTCCTCTCTCTAAGTCCTATGCAGCAGATATATAGCTATAAAACATATTTAAACCTTACAGAAACACACAGTCACTGAATTGGGAATCCCCAGGTCCTCCTCCCAGCTCGTAGCTTATGAAGTGGTGTCAGCACATCACCACTCAGTCACCTGTTAAGACAGGTGACTGCCTTGTAGGTCCCCGAGGCAGTGACTGCATTGGCCCATCCTCTTGTATTTGCGCCGTGACCGCACAGTGTAATAAGAAGTGACCATGTCCTGGGCCTTCCCCGCAGATCCTCTATTTCTGCAGCACTTCGCTCACTTCACTGGCTCCCCCTTCACAAAAGGATTCTCTTCAAGATCCTGATTATAGCCTTCCGTGCCTACAACAAAACTGGCCCTAAATACCTCACCAAACGCTTCCCCCACTACCTGCCCAGCCGTCACCTTCGCTCAACCAACGACAACCTCATTCTTCTCCCCAAATACAATCTGAAAACGAAGGGCGAGAAGACCCTCAGCTTCCTTGCAACCAAAGCCTGGAACAAACTACCCAAATCCCTCAGACAACAAACCCAGGAAAAACCGTTTCGAAAACTGCTAAAGACCTGGATCTTTAATCTCCCGGACGATCACTCCAAAGCTTCCATCTAATCCTCTTGCACTGGCTCACTTAGGTTCCCTAGCGCCAAGATGCTCCCTCCGGAGCGAACGTCGCGCTCTATAAATACCCCACAAATATACAAATATATACCATGGGGGAGGTCTTACCGCTCCCTGAAGTCGTCCAATGGAAGCAGCGTCTCCATCTCTGTTAGGGGCCCAATTGCTGTTTACACCTGCTGCCACACAAACCACTAGTTCTTGCTAATCTCCCCCATGCAGTATCTCCTTTAGGAACTCTAATAGGATGTCTGAGTAGAGCAACTGGACGATTACCCTCTGCAAGCTCCTGGCCAAACAGCAGTGTAGCACCTGAAACTTTGTGGAATTTCTAGCACTAGCACAGCCACAACATCACAAATTAATTTCACAAATTTCTGCCTCCAATATCCGGAGAAGTCACCGAATATTCAGGGCTGTGTTACAGCCTGGAAGAAACCCTGTCTTAGCTCAACTAACTGTAACAGGTGAATGTCTCTGGTTTTATATGAGTAAAATGTCCAACTAACTATAACGTCCCTGATACCTACGTTTTTTTCAGTGAATTTCTAAAGTTTTTTAAATGCTAATTCCTAACTATAACATCTGTAAAACCTATGGTTTTTTCAGTGAATTTCAAAGATTTTTTAAATGTTAATTTCATATTTTAATATTTATAAAACCAATATTTTTTTAAATATTTTGCAACTCAATTATCCTTTTTTTATTTGAAAAGTTATGTAATTTTTTTAGATCTTCCAAAAAAGTTGTATATATATATGAAAACTAGACTCCCGTACCGGTAGTGTACCAAGCTCCATCACCACGTGAATCCTATCCGCGATATTGCGAAAGTCGTTAAGGATGCGCATTTCGTATCCGACAGCTTCGTAGCACCGTGTACCGCCTAACATCATATAAGGTCGTGCCAGCTCCTGGTTTGCTATGCGACGGCTGCGCGGTACCAATACACGCTTTACAGCATATACGTATAGGGTCGTGCCGGCTGCGGGTTCCGTATGCGACGAGTACACGCTGCCAGGCCCTGTGTTATGTCATAGACGTATGGTATCGCATCGGGTACGCCATTCCCTCATTTGTTTTTTTATGTCCCAAAACTATATCTAAATAAGTTTAAAGTGTCAATGAGAGCAAGCGATAATCTAAAATATTTTCCACATTTATATATTTCTAACTGTAATAAACTATTATGTTAGATATATTTTCTCAAAATCGCGTCGGGTGCGGCCTCCTTGCGGGCTGGTGCGTGATTGCCATGTGACCTTAAAAAAAAGCTTTTGATTGGTTCATAACATTTCCCATTGTAACAGTTGGAGGACCCCACCCATTTTAGTAATTCTCTCTACACCGTTTGATGAGAGACACCTCTTCAGCTTTTTTGAAAACTTTTTTGCTGTGTACACATATCTTATAGTACACACAACATGCAACAATCATCTTGATCAATAATCATGCTCTGTACAGTAGCCTTCCACGTGTGATAGCCATGCATCTGAAACGTTACATCAAAAAAGAAATGTGTGTTACATGATGCCCCCGGTGTGTGTGTGTGTGCACATTATTGTGCTGCCTTTCGGCCTGGGTATTGGTGGCTCGAAGGGGTATCATCAGCCACGGGCAGAGTGCACATCCTAGATCACATGTGACAAGCAGTAAAGAGTAATGTGTAGATTTGTGTTTCAGTATGCTCTGTTGTCAGGCTTTAGCAGTATAGTAGTGTGTCATATGTGAGACTTTCAGATTCACGTTTGACATGCATTGCTTGACTGTAATGAGCGTTATCACTGTGTATGACGTAGCCTCACTGCTGATCCTTCCTCCATCCGAGCGCATTCACATGTGTCCGCTTCACGATAGCAACACTTTCAATAATACCGCACACCATTGACATGCGTGTCTGCGCATATCCACAAGCTTGACAACGACATGTGATGTTGTCCATTCAATGTTTTCGGACAGCATCTCATTAGCGATATTTGTCACCCTCCCGGTACATGCTACATTAATGTAAATAGCGGATTGTGCGACGTCAAAACTGCAACAGGGACACACACATAAGTACACATCCTGCCCAGGCAGGATCTGAACAATGCCCAGATCCCCGGAATAATTATTCACACCCATACTCTGGCCTGGCGTAAATAAGCCCAGCCCACTTTGCGTACGTATAAATAGGATAACAACGACGCCACATTTCCCAGTTCTTCCACAGTGCTTCAGGTGATATGGCCGCATACACCTCGCATATCACAATGCGCAATAAAAAAAAGGTATTCATGAGGTGTACATCATCCTGGCAATCAAAACTACATCTGAATTGTGAACCCTACTGGACGTCGTGATTGGACACAAAGCAATGACAGCAGGTGAGCAGTGAGGCCTGGGTGCACAGGGGCTGCAATTGAGCGCGGTGCGGCGGAAGGGATGGGGTGCATCAGCCTGGGTGCACAGGTGCAAACAAGCAATGTTGCAGTGCATAATGATGTGATCTCTGACCTCATTCAGTCACATCTCTCTCTCATTTTAAGGACCTGTTGGACCGTACTGTAGGCCTGAGCCAGCGGGCAGCGCTGCCCTACAGACACGTGGCGTTGGCTTTTGGGGCACTATAGTGAGCTGATTACTAAGTGTACATGCACACAGACTTGCCCAACTGCATTGCACATGCATATTATCCTTCTAGCATGCACTCTGTTCCTTTGTACTTGAACGTTGGCATAATATATTATTATTTACCCTTGTGTATTCTCATGCACTCCAACTCCTCTTTGAACCACGATTACTACTAACAGTTGGTTGATCGTACTTCAAGAAGGATGGATGCACTCAACTGGTGTTCTCTCTTAAGCTTGAAATAAACCCTCATTTACCTTAAGACGTTTCCACCATTTTATTATTTCTCCCTTTTCAGACACTGAGTTAGTGGCACGAAAAAGCACACAGCAGGTGCTCAACTGGTGCTGATGCTCTGGCCTTTCTGACGCCTTCCATCATGGTATCAAGACACCGTCCCCGACCTGAGACCTGCTGTGCTACCATGAGAGGCACCCCGGAGTCGGAGCTCGCAACGGCACGTCGTTGGACACACCGCTTGTGGCATGTGAGCAGTGAAGCCTCGGTGCGCAGGAGCTGCAATTGAGCACATTGCGGGGAAGGGGCTGGGGTGCAGCAGCCTGAGTGCACAGGTGCAGACAAGCGATGTTGCCCTAGATAATAATATAATCTCTGGCCTCATTCATATCTCTGTTTCATTTGAAAGACTTGCTGGACCGCACTCTTTCTCACGGACCCCAGCGTCCCAGACACACGGGTGACGGGAGGTGAACAGTGGGGGCTGGGTGCAGTAGGCCGATGCTCTGTCTCCTCCTCCCTCTGTTCTTTTGCCTCTCCCTCCCCCACTCGCTCTCTGTCCCTTTCTCACTTTCTTCTTTTCATTCTGACTGCCTTTCTTTTTAGGTCTCGCCTACGCAGTGTGCATGCACTGCTTAGGAGACCTTTAGTCATCGTGCAGCTCTTATTACAAAGCACATACTCATGCTTGTGGTGGCATACTGCTTGTGGGAGTGTGCAGCCACGCGCCACAAGCACGAGTATGTGCTTTGAAAAAGAGCAGGATGCATGATCATGCACCCGCTCATCACCAGCACACTCACTCAAGCGCCTCTGAGCACCACTCGTGTGCTTTTTAAAATGTTCTTTTAGTGCGCGCGCGCACACAACTCCTGGGCTTGTTATTTCATTGTATTTATTTTGACGCCAGCTCATGAGCACGGCTCAAGTCTGCCTCTGGTCTCATGGGGTGAGCCACTGGTGGTGAGTTTTAGGGATAGGAACCTCATACTGTGAGCAGGAGCCAGTGTCACTGCGCAGGGTGCCTAGGCTCAAAGGGTAAGGAGCCTTTAGTCTTGTGCAGAGGGCGCTTGCTTGAAAGTAACAGTGCACAGGGCTTTAAATGGGCCGGGTCCCTCCTGGTCGTACACCTGCCAGCAATTAACAAGCATTTGCAATGCAATAGATCTCGCATTTACGCGGGTTTGAGCTATTGACAATGCAAATAACAATGCCTTTTATTTTTGTTTTCGTATTTAAAACATCAATCAAAGGCATTGTCATTTACAATGGCAATAGCTTAAACTTGCGTTAATGTGAGACCTAATGCATTGCAAATACTTGTTCTCTTGGACATGGCACACATACTTATGTTTCTTTTTTCTCTTGCAGGTTTTGTACGCTGCTTCCGGAGGAGTCCCACCCACTTCTTTCATGTTTTACTGTTGTTCGAATAAAGTTACGTTTCCATTTATTTGTGTTGTTTTCATAAAAGTTATTTTTTTACCAATAAGTAAGTGAGTGTATGGGTCTTCTTTTTCTGACAACACTTGTCTGTAGTTGATTGCGAAAATCGGCGGTTGATAGTAGCTTATGAGGGAAACATTTTTAATTTTGCGGTGCACCTACCAAATATAAACCAACAGACTATTACATAAATGAAGCCTGGGTAATTCTACAACGGCAAGGTCCCAAAACGCGTTTTCCCCATGCATTTTTCCATAGGACCTTTAGACACAGCTACAGCCCGAACGGCTGAACAGAATTACTTGAAATTTGGCAGAGAGGTAGCCATAAGGTCAAGGAAGTGCCTTCTGCAGGTCTGGTGTAAATCTGTTCAGTATTTCCTGAGAAAATAGCATTTGAAAGCATATCAATATCTATACGTGCGCAGCGTGCGCGCATTGAGCAAGCCCTGTGCGCGCACCCTGCCGTGCGCGAGCGTAATTGTGATTCGTTGTTACATGTTAGTAAACATTCGAATCGGTCGAAATCAGGAAGTGTCGGCCGCCATTTTGTCTGTCGCACTAAAAAGGAAAGGTGGAGACCGTGAAAAGGGGGCAGGGTAGGGAGTTCTAGACCCCCTAGCCATTGTCAGGGGGGCACAGTAGGACCACGAAGGGCAAAAAAAAAGATTTTAATTTTATAAAAAACATCGCGAAGTGCGCGCACTCTACGCGTACCCGAAAAAACCTTTAAAACATCACGAGGTGCGTTCACTGAGCGGGCACCCAAAAAAAAGCCTTAAAAAAATATAGAAATAAAAATCACTTTTAAGTGTTTAGATATTAGGTGGCTCTAAAAAGAGCCCTTGTGTTCATTGAGTGTTTTTGGTACCTACAAGTAAGTACCGATGCAGAGTCTAAAGTTCAAGAGGAAGACTCTGTTCCCTTCATCATTGAAATGTACACCGTCTCCTCTATAAATGTCTTGCATGTTGTAACGCAAGTTGTTGTGGTATATAGAACCCATACCATAGTCTCTGAGGAAAGCAGAAACAGACTTATTGACGTGCTTTCTTGCTTTGTCAATCTGCGGACAAAATTGGTTGGACCAGTTCCACTTTTGCCTTTGGCATATGTTAGAATATACAAAGGCAGATTGAGGAAAAAGCGACATCAATTGCACAAAGGTGTCCTTAATAAGCATTTCCAGACCTACCCCAGTTAAAGTGCCTAGGTCATTTCCACCACAGTGCACAATAATAAGGTTAGGCTGTGGGAGATGTAGAAAGGTTTTCACCAAAGGCATTAATTGGTGCCATTTTAACCCTCTCTGACCAATCCATTTAATGTCTACATTTGGCAAAGCAAGGTCTCTCACCATACCTCTTTTTTCTGCAAATTTTTCACTCCAGAAGACATAGCTATGACCTACAATCCACACTGTGAACATCTTTGAAGGAGAACAGGATGCACTCAGGAGGTGTCTTTCAGTAGAATGGCAATATGAAAAGAAAGACAGTTGAAAAATGGAGGCATACATAATTGTTTTTAATAAAAAGAACTCATTGGCTGTTTCAAACCATTCTACACTAAAAACTAGGCTGTATGTTTACATTTTTAAAAGCATGTTTTGGATTGGTTCAGAAAAATGTGTTCCCACTGAAGATTACTTTGGATATGCTGTTAGGTTTGAAAAGTCAAGCACTCTTGCTCTAAGGATTAGAAACATTGTCTGCTGAACTTCTGTCCTCTCTGCTCACACCTGTGTTCCATGAGCTGTTGCTATGGTAGCAGGCAGAAGTCATGTTGGGGGAAGGGATGATTTGCAAAGGGGTTGAAAGTTGCAACCAATAGAAATGTGTGATTCCATTTGAAAAAATGTGGGAAGGACTGTAATTTTACATTAACATGTATATGTGGGAAAAAAGAGAGGGAACAATTGCCATTTACTGGTTGTGGAGAGAGGAGAGAGGTGTACAGCTCTGAGATTCTGGCTCTGATAATCTGCTGTTTGAGTGCCACATTTCTTTCTCAACTAATTAATTTTAAAGGTGAGTTATGAGTTTGAGAGGGGAAGTATGTGGTGTATTTTGATATAAATAATAGAATTGTCATTCTTGTTTTAAAGTTGTGTTATACATTTTGTGGTTTAGAAGATATTTAACTATCTTGAACTTGTAAGATATTATGGAGTATGCCTTCACTGTAAGTTAAGGTGTAGTGGTATCAGTGAGGAATATTGTTTTGTGCCTAGAATCACATCATGAGTCTGTCTGCACACAGGATTTGTTGACAGAGATTTAATTTGTGTTGCTTTTGTTCTGTTAGCCTTGCACTCGCAGAAAAGGGGTAGTTTGTTATCTTAAAGTGTGATGTTAGCATTCAGCAGAAATTATTTACTGACCAATGAGAGGCACATCCAAACACATTTGAAAATAGTATGTTACATTTTCCTACCACTTTAAAAGTTGTGTTTTACATTTTATGTTAAGGAAGATATTTAAGTGGCTTGAACATGTTATATATTATGGAGTATGTCTTCATTATAAGTTAATGTGTACTGGTATCACCCAGGAATACTGTTTTCTACCTAGAGTCATACCATGAGACAGTGAGCACACAGGAAATGTAAACAGAGATTTGATTCGGGTTGGTCTTGCTCTATTACTCTTGCACTCGCAGGAAAGGGGCAGCTTGTTTTTTGTAACACATGGTGATGGCCTCAAGGAGCTGTTAGGACATGTGCTCCTTTCTGCCTGTCTAAACTAGAAGGAACATGTGTCAGGCTGTTACAGTAATGATCACTTGCTCTACCCCAGTAGTAAATGTGCTTTCAAATTGCCAAAGGAAATATCGCTTTCTGCCTAGAATCAGACCATGAGTCTGTGTGCACACAGTAATTGTTGTCAGCGTTTTAATGTGTGTTGCTGTTGTTCTGTAAAACTTGCACATTCAGGAAAGGCCCAGCTTGTTTTCTTCCAATGTGTTGGTTAGCACTCAGCAGAAATCAGTATGTCAAAAATGTGAGGCAAATGCAAACACATTTGAAAATAGCATGGTAGATTTTTCATCAATTCTTGTAATGGCTGAGGTGGTTCCTACATGTTGAAAACTCCAATTAACCCTTACCACACACGTACTCTTACACACATGTCTTTACTCTTCATGCAGTTGTGGGAGTCTCAATGCAGATCTCTCTTGCAGCTGACAATACACAGTCTCCAGAAACACACTCTTTGCACACAAGCAGCAGCTTCTGCTACACTCCCATGCGTAATAGTCAGCTCTGTGTGGTGTTTCAGAAAGCAGTGTGTAACGCAAACAGATTCAACGTCACCAAGGCTCATTTCCTTTGCTCTAGTCTAATCACTAACCCTCTAACACATGGTCATGGTCTCAAGGAGCTGTTAGGACATGTGCTCCTTTCTGCCTGTCTCAACTAGAAGGAACATGTGTCAGGCTGTTACAGTAATGATCACTTGCTCTACCCCAGTAGTAAATGTGCTTTCAAATTGCCAAAGGAAATATCGCTTTCTGCCTAGAATCAGACCATGAGTCTGTGTGCACACAGGAATTGTTGTCAGCGTTTTAATTTGTGTTGCTGTTGTTCTGTAAAACTTGCACATTCAGGAAAGGCCCATCTTGTTTTCTTCCAATGTGTTGGTTAGCACTCGGCAGAAATCAGTATCTCAAAAATGTGAGGCAAATGCAAACACATTTGAAAATAGCATGGTAGATTTTTCATCAATTCTTGCAATGGCTGAGGTGGTTCCTACATGTTGAAAACTCCAATTAACCCTTACCACACATGTACGCTTACACACATGTCTGTACTCTTCATGCAGTTGTGGGAGTCTCCATGCAGATCTCTCTTGCAGCTGACAATACACAGTCTCCAGAAACACACTCTTTGCACACACGCAGCAGCTTCTGCTACACTCCCATGCGTAATAGTCAGCTCTGTGTGGTGTTTCAGATAGCAGTGTGTAACGCAAACAGATTCAACGTCACCAAGGCTCATTTCCTTTGCTCTAGTCTAATCACTCACCCTCTAACACATGGTCATTGATGAATACAGGCCCCAGCTAGGCCCGCAGAGTACAAGGGTTCGCTCTCCTGTAACAAAAGCTAGAAGGAAGTTGGCACGGAAGCTGCAAATACAAAGACAAAGTTTATTAACCCTTAAGGGTGGTCCTACAACCTACACAACACTCTTCAGTATTGCATAGAGTAGCACAAAGAACTTGCATACACGGTCCCCTTTTATACACAACAGAGGGGCTCATGAGTGGGTGGATACAACATAGAGCAAAATTCATTTCCATTTATGGACATTTTCGATACAGAATCAATACGTGGGCGGAGTTAACAGTTTCCTGAGCCCGCGAAAACATGGTCAAGCAAGGACTAACTGATAACAGATGTGGTCAAGTCTGGGCATGCGCCAGACGGACAAAGGAGCTATTTATAGACTGTTACTGGGCAGATTACAAGAGCAACTAGCGAAAAGATAGGACTCTTCTCGTGCAAAGCACGTGGAGACATGACAATACAAAATGGAGTCTGGACATTAGTCAACATAAGACAGGAAACATGTTTTAACTAAGAGAGAAGTCATGTCTTTAGTGAATGCTTAATCATATCGCCGTTTTAGTTTTCAACAGACGACCCTTTCAGCATTTACTGAAGACATTCGGCTTATTAGGATAATCATCATATATGTCAATTTGCATCATCTCTTCCACCTCTTTGGTTAAATGTTTCTGATAGGTGACATTGGCAATAGCTTTCTTATCAAGTATACAGAATGACACACATAGAGAACAGAGTACAGGGCCACACTGAACACAGATGCAGCAGGAAAACAGAATTGCTACAATAATACAGAGACCAGTTAAAACCTTCCATCCCCACATAGTGATCAATGCCCAAAACCATCCAGAAGAAGGTCCAAGTGCCATTTTCTGTATGAATCTCAGCTGCGATTTTATGCAATTTATTGATAGCATTGTAAACTGATGGCGTATGGTCAGGAATAAACACACAGCAACTACTTCCGATAATTTTACATGCTCCACCTCTGTCAGCTAACATAACATCTAATACCATACGATTCTGTAATGCAACAATTCTAGTAATTTGTAATTCTTCCGTATGATTCCCAAGAGCAGCAGCGGTTTGATTCGTCACAGCCTCTACAACTCTTGTTAATCTTCGAACCTTCCTACTATTTAGGGCAGCTCCAACAAAGAAAAACAATCCTAGGTTAAAATCAATATACTGCTGTAAGCTAGTATCAGTTTGATCAACATCATCAATGGATAGAGTACGTTTATACCTATTTACAGTTACATTATTCAACAACTTCAAATCTTTATGATAAGATGCAGGTGCTAAGAATACAGGAGGTAATAAGAACGCTACATAACATACTCCGTAAACGATAATAACCCTTATTCCCACATACAAAGTATGTATTATGGGAGGCTAAGAAAGTACTATTATTTAATCCGTCGATGTTTAACACAATAATACAGTCGCTAACACCAACAGGAATATAACCCACCCTCTGAACACACAGATCCGCTTGAGCTTGTGCCACTTGAATCACAAATTTCTCATTCCCAGCAGTGTCTCTGGTGTTCGTGAAAATGTAGGGGATCGATTAATTGTCTGGTCGATATTATTCCCACTCCCATATTGTCCCATTCGCTTGTGGATAGCCTTCTTTATCCTGATGACATTCCCTATTAAGTCTAAAAAGTAATCGTCCCACTGTAGGTTTCCGTGTGGCAAAAAGCAAAGTGTACCATGCTCTACAAGAGCCATTATGAGAGAAAGGAAGAGGTATGAACGGCGTTCCTCCTTTCTTCTGATGAGCTGGCATCATACCACATATCCAACAGTTCGTAGCATTTGTAGCAACTTGGGTATGATGCAACATCTGGATGAAAGTGTTATTCAAATAAGACTGACGATGCTTCAATTCTTGATACGGAAGGGTATAAAAGTAGTGCTCCTCAGGCACTGGAGTGGTCAAAACAAGCAACTCATGGGCAGGAGTCACATCCTCAACAAACCATGTGGTTATACCAACAATAGCCACAATGATAATAAAGCTTGTCGCACAAAGAATCTTCTTCTTCTCCATCTTGTAGTAAAAAATCAATATCTTCCTGAAACTAAAAGGTTGTCAGAACTCTTCCCCTTAGGCAGACGTTGATTTCTTCACCAGCGGGCCAAGACGGGTGTCACTACACTAATGCAGGGCTGATCCCCCCCCTTGCCTCATTGGCTCTCCGTTTCACTAACCTAAGGGCCGTTCTGACAAAGTCTTTGGATACAAAAAATCACTTCCTCGGTCTGAGGTGATATCTTCTTCCTCCAGAAATCACTTGGTCCGGGAAGAGCTCCTCAGTGTCGTCCGGTTCCACAGCACGGCCTTTCTCCGCAGTCAGGATTTCTCGATGGTCGGTCAACACGGCAGCCTCCACCAATCCAGGCGGCACTTTACGACAGTGCAAAGAATGGATCCAGTTCTTCCGATTGGAAACTCGCACAGCTGTCCTCGTTGCAAGCAGGACTTGCTCAGGACCAACCCATCTCGGCTCCAGACTGTTCGTCCTTTCGAACACCTTAATCATAACCTGATCGCCAGGTCGGAGATTATGACCTTCACCTGTGGACCGATCAGGGAGCGCCTCTCGAACCTGTTGATGAATAGAAACCAAATTATCCGTTAAGTGTGCCAGATAATCATTCATCATTACACAAGGTACATCATACACTGACTTCGGTTTTGGTGGACCCCAAATATTCATTGGGCGTCCGAACACGATCTCGTAAGGTGTGAGACCGGTCCGAGAATGCGGTATCGATCTAATTGACAATAATGCCAGCGGTAAAGCATCTGGCCAAGTCAAAGAAGTCGAAGCTTGGATCGTCGCGATCTTAAGCTTCAAAGTACCGTTATATTTCTCGACCAATCCCGCAGACTGAGGGTGAAACACTGCATGAAACTTCTGAGTAATTCCTAGGCCTTTCAGGACATACTTGATAACGTCTGCTATAAAATGAGGTGCGTTATCACTCCACAACAATCTACAAACACCATATCGAGGGAAGAACTCCTTCAATAGCATCTTGGCTGTAGTCATTGCAGTATTGTCTTTCGTAGGGTATGCCTCAACCCATTTACTGAAGGCACAAACCGCTACTAGAACATACTTCAGATTGTTACAGCGCTCAAGCTGAATGTAATCCATCTGCAAAACCTCAAAGGGTGCAGTGGGTGTTGCAAATCCTCCTGCCGGAGTTCGTGTACCCTTTCCTGGGTTGTACCTCAGGCAAATCATGCAGGTTTGCACTACCCTCTTTGCCGTACTAGCGATCTCCGGATGCTCCCAAACTCGTGTGAGTAATTTGACAATTGCGGAAGCTCCGACATGCGCTAGTCCATGGGCCATCTGAACCATAGGTTGTACGAAGGCAGTGGGTAACTTCCATTTATCCATCTGCTTACTTCTCCAACACCCTTCATCATCTAATTCTCCATCATTGGACCATTGCTCCCGTTCCTTATCGGAAGCGGTCCTCTGTATCTCCAGCACTTCTCTCCTAGCATCGTGCCATCTTTCTGCCTGTGGCTTCACAACATACATTGCAGTAGCACCAGGCTGCATCGCAGTCTCTCGTGCCACCCGGTCTGCTAAAGCATTCCCTTCTCCAACTTTATCAACCACTTTCTTATGAGCACTACATTTAACTATAGCAATCTTCGTTGGATATGTTAATGCAGTCAAAAGGTTGTGAACTAACTCTCCATACATTATCTGTGCTCCATGTGACGTTAGAAACCCTCTCTCCTTCCAGAGTAGGCCAAAATCATGCGCTACTCCGAAGGCATAGCGGCTATCTGTATAAACATTCACACACAATCCTGCACTGAGCTCACATGCTCGTGTTAATGCTATCAGTTCCACTGCTTGAGCTGATTTCTGCGGTATGCGTGCAGTCTCCACTATTGTTTGTAATGTGGTAATTGCATACGCTGCTGAAGTCGTACCATCTGGTAGCTTCAGGCATGATCCGTCCACCCATAGTTCTCCATCTACATCTGTAAAGGGCGTATCCTGGAGATCAATACGACCCTTTGTCTGTTCCTCAGTCACAAGAATACAATTATGTGCTTTCCGTGCTTCAGACTGATTTTCCGGGAACGGCAACAATGTGGCTGGATTTAACGTTGCACATCTCTTTAACGTAATATGAGGAGCCAAAAGCGTCAACTCATATCCCGTTAGATGAGCACTGGTCAAATGCTGCGTCTTTGTCTGATTAAGCAGGGCATCAACAGCATGGGGAACTAATACCAACAGTTTGTGAGATAACACAATTCCCTCACTTTGGCGTATTGACGCAGCTGTCGCTGCAACCGAGCGAAAACAACCAGGCAATGCTCGGGCAACAGGATCAAGTACAGCCGAAAAATATGCACAAGGGCGCTGCTTGTCGCCGTGCATCTGCACTAAAACTGATAATGCACATCCATCTTTCTCATGCACATACAGTGAAAAGGGCTTCGTATAATCAGGGGTACCTAACACTGGTGCTGAACAAAGGGCTTGTCATAATTGCTGAAAAGCAATTTCACACTCATTTGACCAGGGAAGAGGAATCGGTGTGTCTTTTGTCAAAAGGGCTAACAACGGTTTAGCTATGTGTGAAAACCCCAAAATCCATTGCCTACAGAAAGAAGCAAGGCCCAAAAATGCACGCACATCCTTCTGTGTGGAAGGTACTGGCGTGTCCAAAATTGCTTGAATACGATCTGGTGTGAGTGCACGCCCCTCCTTAGACAAAAGGTGACCCAAATAAGTCACCTTTGGTCTACAGAATTGCAATTTCTTTCTCGACACTTTGTGATTGTGAGATGCCAAAAAGGAAAGCAAAGATAACGTACACTTCTCACACAGCTCAGGAGTGTCAGCCGCCAACAAGATGTCATCGACATATTGTATAAGGGCGACACCATCAGGCAGAACAAAGGAATCCAATTGCCTTTTCAATGCTTGACTGTAAATACTAGGGCTTTCTGTATAACCCTGAGGGACTCTACAAAATCTATAAGACCTATTATTCAAAGTAAAACCGAAAAGGTATCGGCTATCAGGATGAATAGGAATTGAAAAGAAAGCATTTTTCAAATCAATAACTGAAAACGTGGTCGCCGTTGGCGGGACTAAAGTGAGTAACGTCGTGATATCAGAAACCACTGGATACTGAGGTATCACTATCTTATTCACTTCCCTTAAATCAATGATAAAACGATAAACCCTGGTATCAGTATCTTTTTTCAAGATGGGTAAAATAGGGCAGTTGCAGACATTGTAGGGAACTTCCTCCACTACTCCTACCTTGATCAAATCCTGCACAATCTGTATGAGTGCCTCCTCCCCCTCCTGGGAAATACGATACTGAGGGAGGCGTGGTAACACCGCACCCTCCTGGACGCTAATGTGGACAGGTGGAATCACCATCTGTCCCACATCAGTATCCGAAGTAGACCACAAAGTACGAGGGAGGGAAGCTAAGACAGTATCCGCTGCAACCACACACATCCGTTCTGTCATGGGGTGATTATCGTTTAAGATCACACGTACTCCAGTAGGGGAGCAGCGGATCGTTGCTCTGAAGTGCTTGAGCATATCAAGACCCATAATGTTGTCAGGCGTGTTCGGGGCAAGCAAAAACGGACAGGGTGCAGAAAAGCGGTCAACATGAAATGCAAGGGGTCGGGAAAGAGGGCTTCGAGAGAGTGTACCATCAAACCCTACCGATGTAACCATTAAGCCGGATGGGGGAGCCCTCGGAACCAATAGTTTAGACAGCGCACTACGAGTAGCTCCTGTATCAACTAGGAACCGATCAGTAGAACCCAAAACATTTGCCGAAACATAAGGACCCTTCTGATCAACCGGCACTTCAACTGATTCCAACCCCCATCCAACGCAATCCTACGCATGCTGCGAATCGTGGTACCCAGAACGATCGTTCTCAGACATTTGATACTGATGTTGCCGATCAAATACATTAGGTTTATCCCGTTGCTGCACGTTAGGGTCAAATCGAGCACGATCATTAGAGTGCCCTCTAAAATTCGAAAAACCCCCTCTACCTCTCGGTGGTCCCTGACCGCGTCCCTGACAAGATGCATATAATACCGGACAATCTCTGGCCCAATGACCCGACTGTTTACAATACGCACATTGATTTCTATTAACATCCGACCGACCCAAAGGGGGACCAAAGAATCCTCCTCTACCTCTTTCTACACCCCGACGAGGCGGACCATACACTTGTGCTAGCATCACCTTAGTTTTCAAATCTTTCGATTTCTTCTCCTCATTCCCCTTTGCTTCTTGTTCCTGACGCTCATAATACTGAGCCATAGTCAGGAGGGATGCCGGAGACGAGGTCGACCAAGAACTTTCACTCGCTTTCAATCGAGCTGCTATTCCCGGTAATAAATTCGCCACATATTTATCGACAAAAAGATGTCGACCCGTATCATCCGTAAGTGACTGACCACTAAAATCATGAAACGTCTCCTCAAAGCGCGTAAAGAAATCTGACACTGATTCATCAACCTTCTGTTTGCATGATGCTAACATATTCCAATCAATCTTCTTAGGGGGAATAATTGTTTTCAGTTTAGTCAAGATAGCGGCAGGAAGATCTAAAATAAGCTGGGGTGGTTTTTGCGCGGGTTTTCTCTCCCTATCCACATCCTCAATCTCAGACCACCTAGCCCTAAAAGCGGTAGCATCATCCACCTTCCGCACAGATCTCCACATATCCGGTGGTAAAATGAGCCCAAAGAACAAATCTATATCCGCTAAAGTCATAGTGCAAGAATTCAAGGCCCCTTCGACCTCTTCGTAAAAGGCCGCTGGATTCTTGCGGGGGTCAGGCAATGCATTCTTTAATGCCATAACATCAGCCCTATGCCAGGGAGTATAAACCCAATTATACACAAAATATCCCCTAGCATCGGGGGAAGATATATCTGAATTATTTCCTGCTCCTTTAGGAGGAACATACAAAGGTGCCGCCTCTCGCATCGGTTTAGCATGCACTAGTTCGCTCTTATCTGAATGGGAAGTAGATGATCGTTCACCGCCGACATGTGAATCCGATTGCTCCTTCTCCCCTGCCTTTAGGCACGCTTTCTCTTTAAGTTCAACCGCCGCGTCCCGCAATGCAAACAGCCGTCGGACCGCATCGGTTACCTTAGAGGGAGAAAAAACACCGTTACGTAATGCTTTAGCATCCAATACTACAGCTTCAGGCTCGAAAACATCTGAATATTTCCGAAAGGCAGTAATCACTTCATCAGAAAAAGTTTCAACAAAATACAGCTTCTCTCTATCCTGCCAATTTTCCAAAGATTCCAATAATTCAGAAAGAGATAGCTTGCCCTTAACCGCACGAAGAGAAGTTTTCCGAAGCTCACCCATACGCTCAGTTGATAACATGGACCGCGTGTCTACCTTATCCGAAACCGATCCAGAATCCTGCGACCTCGGGGCAGACGCGCCAACATAAGGGGGCGGAGAACGATCTAATAAATAAAAATCATCTTCAAGATTAGTAAGGACAGGATAAAGTGGCTGGCGGACAGCATATTGACCCGAGACTTGCAACATCCGCTCTTTCTCTTGTCTCTCCGCCAGTTCTCTTTCCTCCTGACGCTTCGCTTCCTGTGCTCTCACATGATCATTTTTCCGTTGCTCTTTATCAAACAGCGCTTTCTCACGTTTCTCTCGCTCACGCACTTCCTTCACCCATAACCGTACACATTCAAACATGTCTTGCCGAGCACGCCGTTTACACATACACTGTTCCACATACTCAATCTTACGCATATCAAACGAACCATACAAAGGCCATCGTAACTCAGGATCCTTTTTGGTGTATTTCCTCCACACTGTGCTGTACATTATAGAGGAAAGACCATGCTTCACATACATATCCCTATTAGGAGTCCCCTCTGGTGGGGCTGGAGCAGATTCCTCGAGATTTAACCGGTTTCCAAAGCAGCAGCACCACTTACGGAGTGCGCTAAAAGCAGGCATGCTCAAAAATAATGCAAAATATGCAGTATTATCAAAAAAAATGGCACTTAAACTTTGCGCCGTTCAGATTTAAACAACTCCGGAGAAATATCTCCACATTACCTGCCTATATGTGTTGCAACGCATATATTCTCACAATAATCAATACAAAATATGACCGGTCATCACAAATCAAACTCAAATAGCCAACCCAGGCTTCAAAACTCGGAGCAAGTACCGCACAACGGTTCTTACCAATCAAGAGTGTCCAGATTCCAACTGCCAAGTTCCAAAATTCGCCCAAACGGCTGTCGCGGCAGACCGACAGAAGAGGTCTCAGTCGAGGACCGGCGCCACCCAGAAAGTCAGTTCGGAAGGGAAGGAAGAAACCTCGGGATGCCAGGGCTATCAAAAAGGAAAGCAAAGATAACGTACACTTCTCACACAGCTCAGGAGTGTTGCCATTCACGATCACATCCCCGGCCAAATTCCTCACCTTCGTCACGACCAGTCCTTCGAGCATCCGAGTCGCCGATGAGCCCCACGTGACGGGCGCCAATTGATGAATACAGGC
The DNA here is from genome assembly GCF_964204655.1 of Triturus cristatus. Taxonomy (NCBI): domain Eukaryota; kingdom Metazoa; phylum Chordata; class Amphibia; order Caudata; family Salamandridae; genus Triturus; species Triturus cristatus. The sequence goes on along the minus strand of NC_140583.1, from coordinate 409,508,018 downwards.
CCCAGCTAGGCCCGCAGAGTACAAGGGTTCGCTCTCCTGTAACAAAAGCTAGAAGGAAGTTGGCACGGATGCTGAAAATACAAAGACAAAGTTTATTAACCCTTAAGGGTGGTCCTACAACCTACACAACACTCTTCAGTATTGCATAGAGTAGCACAAAGAACTTGCGTACACGGTCCCCTTTTATACACAACAGAGGGGCTCATGAGTGGGTGGATACAACATGGAGCAAAATTCATTTCCATTTATGGACATTTTCGATACAGAATCAATAGGTGGGCGGAGTTAACAGTTTCCTGAGCCCGCGAAAACATGGTCAAGCAAGGACTAACTGATAACAGATGTGGTCAAGTCTGGGCATGCGCCAGACGGACAAAGGAGCTATTTATAGACTGTTACTGGGCAGATTACAAGAGCAACTAGCGAAAAGATAGGACTCTTCTCGTGCAAAGCACGTGGAGACATGACAATCCAAAATGGAGTCTGGACATTAGTCAACATAAGACAGGAAACATGTTTTAACTAGGAGAGAAGTCATGTCTTTAGTGAATGCTTAATCATATCGCCGTTTTAGTTTTCAACAGTCATGGTCTCAAGGAGCTGTTAGGACATGTGCTCCTTTCTGCCTGTGTAAACTAGAAGGAACATGTGTCAGGCTGTTACAGTAATTATCACTTGCTCTACCCCAGTAGTAAATGTGCTTTCAAATTGCCAAAGGAAATATCGCTTTCTGCCTAGAATCAGACCATGAGTCTGTGTGCACACAGGAATTGTTGTCAGCGTTTTAATTTGTGTTGCTGTTGTTCTGTAAAACTTGCACATTCAGGAGAGGCCCTGCAAATTTTTAAAAAATGTGTTGGTTAGCACTCAGCAGAAATTAGTATCACAAAAATGTGAGGCAAATGCAAACACATTTGAAAATAGCATGGTAGATTTTTCATCAATTCTTGCAATGGCTGAGGTGGTTCCTACATGTTGAAAACTCCAATTAACCCTTACCACACATGTACTCTTACACACATGTCTGTACTCTTCATGCAGTTGTGGGAGTCTCCATGCAGATCTCTCTTGCAGCTGACAATACACAGTCTCCAGAAACACACTCTCTGCACACACGCAGCAGCTTCTTCTACACTCCCATGCGTAATAGTCAGCTCTGTGTGGTGTTTCAGATAGCAGTGTGTAACGCAAACAGATTGAACGTCACCAAGGCTCATTTCCTTTGCTCTAGTCTAATCACTCACCCTCTAACACATGGTCATGGTCTCAAGGAGCTGTTAGGACATGTGCTCCTTTCTGCCTGTCTAAACTAGAAGGAACATGTGTCAGGCTGTTACAGTAATGATCACTTGCTCTACCCCAGTAGTAAATGTGCTTTCAAATTGGCAACTAAATATCTTTTTCTGCCTAGAATCACACCATGAGTCTGTGTGCACACAGGAATTGTTGTCAGAGATTTAATTCATGTTTCTTCTATTTTGTAAGAGTTTGACTCGTAGGAAAGGATCAGCTCATGTGATAGGATTTGAAAAGTTTTAAAAAAAAATTGTAATGAATTTAAATTACATAAAGGTATTTTTTTTTTGTTTTTTGCAGGTATTGCTGAGCAACAGTGAAAAAATATAAAGATGCCTATAAAGTCAAGCAAAAAAGAAAAGAAAAGAACCAACAACTATATTTGAAGACGACTGATAAAAAAAAATAGGAGGCGAAGCATGTGTTGGAAAAGAGAAAAAGTCTTCTGGTAAGCAAACTAAAGAATTTTTAAAAAATATCTTCCAAAAAAAAAAATGATCGAAAGATACATTCAAACAGTGTTTCAAGTACAAAACAACAACAGAGTCGACAGCAAAAACAAAATGCTAATATAGACTCAGAAGTTAGGAAGAGTGACTTAACACGGAAAATAGATTTTAAAAAACATTTGTCGAAAAATGTTTCAGGGAAGAGTGATGTTAAATTTGAAAAATATGAAAAAATATAAGAAAAAAACGAAAATTTATAAGAAAAAGAAATTAATTGAAAGTATTGCTACCAAGGCATTAGAAATAAAATAAAAACTATTCATTTTAATTTTGAACAGGATGCGTAGATTAGATAAATTAGTGAATGCAATGAAGTCACAAAGCAAAAGGAAAAGAGAAGTCAAAAAAAAACTTTTGTAAAGTGTTCTTAGGAGAATGGAAGCATAGTTCAAGTACTGAACCATTTTTTAATGAAGAGAGTTATCTTCAAAGTAATAGTTTGTTGCATGCAGTTGACACCAATGGTAGAGCTTATGAAGTTAAGGATGGTTGTGTAATGGAAAAGGATAAAATGGTTCCAAGAAATGAGGAACAAGTGATGGCTGATGAGGTTATGGGAAGACGTCCTAAAGCCCCACTGTACACTTGGAATTGTAGTAGTGTTTGTACTGTGCGTCAGGAATCTATTGATAAATTACGTGACTTTCTAAGAGAATATAGTAAAAAGAGTGTTAAACTGAAAATTAAGGTGCTTCAAAGACTAGATCCATGCAGAGTGAGAGAGAATACTGGTTTGCAAGGACATTCTCTGGCTTGTCAATCTAGGAAAGTGTGTCAAAGTGTTTTTCACCATTTTAGGATGCTGGCTGTTCATCATACTGAAATGAGAAAGTTTGTGAGAACATTGTATTTTGCTAAAAGTCCAGCACTAAAGTTAAATGAGTTGAATAATGCTCTGTTCCGTGGATCTGTATCAGATGTAGTGAAGGTTACTGATGAGATTCAGTTTTGTTACTTTGGTCCAGAGCAAGAAAGTGTAGAAAATGACACAGTGATTGATGAAAATGTGGAAGAGAATGTAGAACTCACTGTTAGTAAAACTTTTGAGGATGAAATGACAAAATTTACTATCATCTCTAATGAAAGACCAAATATTACTTGTATTTGTTGCCGGAGAAGCCATTACAAAAATCAAACAAGGAATGTTGATCTGTATAAAAAGAGTGAAAATGAAGATAATTATAAGTGGAAAGATTTTGCAACATATATATTTCTGGAAAATTGTTTTGATTTGGGTGAAGATCAGCGTATTTGTAAATACTGTTATAACAAGTTAGAAGAAAATAGAATGCCAGCTAGAGCTGTACATAATAATTTAGAATTGATTGATATTCCTCCAGAACTTTCTGATTTAAATACGTATGAGTCTATACTCATTCAATGTGTCCATCCGTTTCAGACCATAGTGCGTATGGAGCCAAAAACTGGTAAATTACCTCCTTCGGATTTACAAAGAGGTTTAAAAGGAAGAGTTGTCTGTTTGCCATTGGATTTGAAAAAAAATATGGAAACAATTGATGCAGATACTTTGGAAACTGAACCATTAGTTATTCTGGTTAATGGTGTACCTACAAAGAATAAGAAAATTTGGCAGGAGCTGGTGGATGTACGAAAAGTACAAAGAGCAAATTTGTATTTGAAAAAAAATAATAAATGGTATGAAGCCATTTTTATGGATGAAGATGAAGAAGAAGTACTAGAAGACACAGGAATACCAACTGGGCAACTTGAAAAAGTGGATAAGTCAAAAGAAGACGAAATTTATGAACATTTCAGCATACATCCTCTACATTCTAAAGAAGTTATGGGAAACGCTATTGATCTGTTTCAGATAAAGAAAGCACAAGGAACTCCCGTGAGTGTATGGGAGGAGAGCTTGGAAGATCGTTGTTTTCCCCAGCTGTTTCCTACAGGAGAAGGAGGACGATATGATGAACGTCCAGTACAGATTCCTGCTTCTGAGTATCCGACTACAAGACTATATGCAGAAGATCCGAGATTTCGTCAAAGTATTCCTTATTTGTTCCATCTTTTATTTGAAAGTGACTTGTCAGCACTATCTTATGCAGTAAATCACATTTTGAAAACTGGAGTACATCTACGTAATGTGACTGCAAAGGATTTTATGAACAAAGTGCAACAGCGTGATGATCATTTGGAATCTCAATTGATCAATTTGATGGCTTGTCAGCGTGGGACGAATGAATATTGGTACCGACGCCATGGAGAATTGAAATGTATGTTACGGAATTTAGGAACTCCTACATGGTTCCTTACCCTAAGCTGTGCTGAGTACGCTTGGGATGATCTTCTGGATTTTCTTCGAGAGGCAAATTTAAATATTGAAAACATCCAATACAAGACAGCAGGAGAATTGTGCTCATTGTATCCGGTTAATGTTTGCAGATATTTCAATCATAGATTTGAGGCTCTGATGTCCTTCATCTGCAATAAAAAAAATCCACCTCTTGGAGAAGTTGTGGATTTCTTTTGGAGAAAAGAGTACCAAGCCAGAGGTGCTCCTCATATTCATATGCTGTTGTGGATCAAGGATGCTCCAAAATTTGGAACAGATTCTGATGATGCAGTTTTAAGTTTCATCGAAGGATATGCAACATGTGCTATACCTAAAAGCACAGAAGAGAAAAATTTAAAAGAGCAAGTTTTACGTTTCCAAAGTCATCGGTGTGGAAAATACTGTCGATGAAAGTACAAGAGTAAAGATAAATTATACACAAAATGTCGATTTGGATTTCCACGACCTGTTCTTTCAAAAGGAAGAGTAAACAGTTTTATGTCAGCTGTGCCACATACTATTACAAGAAAATCACCTAAAAATACCTACAATCTAAGAAGAAAAGAAGAGTCAAAATATATAAATGACTACAACCCAGTCATTTTATCCATGTGGAATGCTAACATGGATATACAGTATGTGGCTGACAATTCTATTGCTGTTGCTCGCTATGTCACATCTTACATCACTAAATCTGAGAAAACGGAATTGAAGGAAATGTGGGAAGAGATTTCTCACGAGAAGACTGTCAGTAAAAAGCTATACAGTTTCAGTTTAAAGATGTTATCGCATCGAGAAATTGGATCCTACGAATGCTCAGATAGGTTATCATCTGCAAGTCTGTACTCCAAATCCAGAAGAATAATTTGGGCAAGTTTAGGTCTTGCAGGAATGCGAAATCGGGTACTGAAATCTATTCGAGAAATTTAGTATTTAGCAGAGTTCGAACCAGAAAGTACAGACATTTTAAGAACAAACATGTTGGACACATATTACCCCCAAAGAAGTCATCACCTTGAGAACATGTGTCTCTATGAAGTGCTGCAGAACTTTATTTTTAAACGGAATGTCACAGAGGATATCAACAATGGAAAATATAAAGTCATTGGTGAGGAAGGATGTTTGGTGAAGCAAACAAAAGGAAGTTTGAAAAATCACCGCAAGCTGAGTTGCGACACTCCTGATAAAAAGGAATTTTACTACTTGGCACTTTTGCAGCTGTTTAAACCATGGCGTTCAGAGGACAAACTACTTGGAGAATTTCAGAGCTATGAAGATTCCTTCAATGCTAGCAAAGACAGCGTTGAATGCAGTACTTTCACAACTTATGTTCAAATGTTAAATGAAGAAATTGAACAAGAAGCAACAATTGCAGCTGAAGTAGCTAGAGACAGTTCTCAAGACAGTCAAAGTTCTGGGACATTCAGTCAAGATCCTCTAGGACAACCGATCATCGAAAATGAAGCAGCAATAGCTATGAACGAAGTAGAAACAGCTATGAATCAAGCTCAGGAAGATTTAGTAGACTTAACATATTTGGAGGAGCAACTGAATGAAGAACAAAAACAAATTTAAGTCAGAGAAAAAATTGATCACGGATTACTACATGAAAATAAAGAGTGCTCATGCACATCTTTTGAACCAATGAGAATGTATGTAAGTGGACAAGCAGGAACTGGAAAAAGTTTCTTAATTAATGTAATTAGAAGCTACCTATAGAAGAAAATGGATTCCATTTTGTCTTGTGTTGTTACTGCTCCAACTGGGTTAGCAGCGTATAACATCAAAGGAGTTACCTTACATCGTTTGCTAATGTTACCAGTAGAGCATGAGAACAAAATACAGTACCACAAACTAGCAGGAGAAGCATGCTTGGAAGTTTCAAGAGTATTGAAGAAAATGAAAGTACTCAGTATTGATGAGGTTAGCATGGTATCAAACTTAATGCTTGCCTTTGTGCATTTAAGAATGCAGCAAATTCTGAAGACAGACTTTGACGTCCTATTTGGAGGAAAACACGTCATAGTTTTTGGAGATCTTTTGCAACTTACTCCAGTTAAAGGACAACTGGTATTCCATACACTTACACATGAAGACACAAAAAAGTCATTAGGAAGTATAGGCAATGTAAATATTTGGACATATTTTGAGTATAAGGAACTCATTACCAATATGAGGCAAGCCAATGATGAGGACCTTGCAAGTATTCTGAAAGATATAAGAATTGGACTACTCACAGAACATGGCAGAAAAGCATTACAGAGTCGATTGCTGAGTAATTTGTTTCCAACAGAAGAAATAGTTCCAGAGAAAATATACAAGGAAATTGCAGAAAAAAATACTGTAATCTGCTTAATGCCAACACTACATGAATGCTCTGTATTCAATCAAGAACTTTTGAAATTGGAAAATGAAGAGATCATAAAACTGGAAGCTGTGGATAAAATAGAACTTGAACGAATAACTGTTATATTGACAGGCAAATTGGGTACTAAATTGGATTCTCTGGAGAAAAACATTTAAAAAACAGCAGGTTTGGAAAAGAATCTTTATGTGTGTATGAACTGTAGAGTAATTTTAAGACGGAATTTGGATGTAGAGAAAGGTTTAGTGAATGGAGCTATGGGAAGAGTTGTGGGTTTTATTAATTACCAGAAAAAAGTTGGAATTGAATGTTTAAAAATAAAATTTGATCAGATACAAGAGGTTAAAGACATTTGTTGTTGTTCAGTTCGTTTCTTGCTTGTGAAAGACTTATATGTGCGTAGGAAGCAGTTTCCGTTTTCTCTAGCATATGCTGTAACTATTCACAAATCTCAAGGATTAACTGTTGATAGTGCTTTTGTAAACATTGGATCTACTGTGTTTAAAGAAGGTATGGCATATGTTGCTTTGTCACGCGTGAAAAAATTATCTGGTTTCTTCATGATAGACTTTGATGATTCAAAAGTAAGTGCTGATGCAAACTGTGTAAAGGAGTATAATAGATTAAGAAGAAGCTATGCTCCTCATTTAGGTCAGTATCCTGTGTTTGAAAAACGTGTTGTTTGTCGGAAAAGGAGATTTGAGAATATCTGTAATGAGGGTGTACAGAAGAGAAAACAAAAAGATAGTGATGTGACTGCAAGCAAAAAGAAAAAGGACAGTGTGGAAGAGGTTGTTGGTTGTCATTTTGAAAATAGCTCTGGTGTCAACTGCTACGCAAATGTAGTGCTGAATGTTGTATTTTATCTTGATTTTTTGCAAGAGCAGATAACACTAAATCACGAAAAAAGATTCTGTTCTTTGCTGAGTCTCCTCTATGAGAAGCTGAGTAATGATAAAACTAAAATAGAAAGTGCTTCTAATGTTAGAAATCTTTTAGATATATGTTCTGGACGTACACAGTTTACACAAAATCTCCAGCAAGATGCACAGGAATTCTTGATGTATATCCTGATGGTACTGGAAGATGAAGGGGTAGAAGTAGAAAATGTATTTGGTGTCTCTTATAAATGGGAACATTGTTGTGATAACTGTATGAACACAAGCAGTAGTAATGTTGATTCTGAAAGGTTCATATATTTACCATTACCAGAGAGTAAAACAGTGACTTTTAGTAAATTAGTTAAAGATGCTAATCACAACATGGAATGTTCTCAATGTAAATCAGACATATTGTCAACGTTATTTTTAAAGAAATATGGACAGTATGTAATTTTAATGATGCAACGTTGTAGAGCTGATGGTTCAAAATTGGACACTTTAATAAAGAAGTTTACAGGACAACAATTATCAATATCTGGAAAAACTTTTGTTGCAGTTGCAATAATTTTTCATGATGGACCTTCTATAACATCTGGTCATTACACAGTTTATCTTAAATGTGAAAAAGGATGGACACTGTTTAATGATTCTCAATTGATTTTCAAGCAACGTTTGCCTTATGATTTACCCAATTGTTACCTAATTTTTCTGAAACCAAAATTTTAAATACTAACATCATCATTGGAAGAAAGCATTATTAAAATTTAAAAGTATTTAAATTGGATATTTCGCTCAAAAGAGATTTTAAACTTACTATTTGGCCATAAGGAAAGGTAAAACAAACAATTGTGGACTTCTTTGACAGATATTATTTTGGAAAATGTTCTTTTGTAACAAGGTTTACAGACGTTATTTTTTGGAAATTGTTATTCTTCTTAAAAGGTATTTTTAACATTTCTATTAAGGTATGTTTTAGTGAGGATACATTTGGGGCTTTTTTAAACAATCTTTCAGATTGGTTTTTTTTTTGCCCGCTGTTAAATGATGAATACAATTGATTTCACTATTTTCAGTGAAAATCAAAACCTTCTGAAAACAGCAAAAAAAGGGCAAAAAATTTCTTTGCTAAATATGAAAAAACATGTACTGTTTAATAAAGTGTATTGTTGAATATTAATACTTTTTTTCTTTTTTTCAGAACTAGAAAGAAAATGTAGAAGATGTTATTCAGTTATCTTTGCAATTAAATAAAAACATTTAATTCTAAATTATTTATTTTGATGGTCAGGTAAGTTTAACATATCTGTATGTGTCACTGGTTTTGTTTCATGCTTCTTTTTCTTCACCTCTCCTTACTCTACTTTTCTCATTTCTCTTCTCACTCTCTCTTCCTGCTTTACTACTCTTTTGTAACTTCCTCACTCCTTCTATAGTACTCCCCTACCTTTACTACCTCCATCACTAATTTTTCATTCATGTTTCTTTTTCTGTATCCATATGTCTTAGTCTTTTTAACTGTCTTACTCCTTGTCAGTTGTTTGCTCTCTGTGTCTGTATCTGTCACTCTTGTTTTGCCTGTTTTACCCTTAATTTCCTTAACATCTCTGGGGCACATTTACAAGCCACCTGTGCCACCACTACGTCAATTTTCTTGACAAACTAGTTGCGCAGGGGGCTTTTCCATATTTACAAGGAGAGGATAAGCCTCTTTGTGTGTCTTTTCCTTCCCTTCATCTGTGAAATGTGCACCATCTCTTTTTTAATTACTTTGCCACTCCCCTCTCTTTCTCAGGGAGTCCCTGAAGGTTTACTAAAGGTGAAAAAAATGTGTTTTTTTTTTTAAAAAAAAACCCATAGGGTGCGCTCTGCGTGCGCGCACTCTAAAAAAAAAAAAAAAGAAATAGATTCTAAAAAACAAGTTTTTGTGTTTTGATTTTAGGTGGCTCTAAAAAGAGCCCTTGAGTTAATATAGGGACAGAGGAAGAGAAAAACGAGAAAAAAAAATAAGAAAATTATGGCCTTTCGCAAAGATGCTCCTCAAATTTTCTTTGAATGAGATCAATACTGCTCTCACCCAAAGAAATAAGAGAACCACAATCCATGCAGTGTGTACTCATCCTCCCAAAACAAGGACGAATATCCAAAGGTGTGGAAGAAGGTGAAGGCACCACTGCAGAAGAAGTGCTCGCCTGAGCTGCCGAAGATGTGCTCGGCTGAGCTGCTGCAGATGTCGTCGGCTGAGCAGGTGAAGGGTTTGCTCCAGAAGCTCGACGAAAAGTCACTGGATGTATTGCCTCAACGTGCCTCGTCATAGTATGAATACTAAAAGAATACTTCTTGTTAGGATTCCCACGTGACAAGACGCGCTGACACAGTTTGCAGGTGACCTTTGGTGCATTCACCTTCTTTTGTCCCTCTGGAAAAGTGAAAAACTGCCATATGAAGGAGTCTTTCTGCTTCCTCTGCCTCTGTCTCTCAAGAGTGTCCTGTTCACTCTCAGAAGATGGCTGCTGCTCTGCCATTGTATCTCAACACACAGATTAGCTCCTTCTCCTAGGGAATCAGAACTAACAATGAGGGGGGTGGGTGTGGTTTTGGAAGAATCTGGAACTGACCATGTCATGAGTGATGTAATATGTGACGTCATCAGCAGTGGATTGCGGGCGCGCGAGTTATAGTTAGCTGAACTAACTATAACGGGGGAATTTCATTGGTTTTTTACGAGTAAAATATCCAGCTAACTATAACGTGTGTGAAACCTCTGTTTTTTTCAGTGAATTTGCAAGGTTTTTTAAATGCTAATTCCGAACTATAACATGTGTGAAACCTATGGTTTTTTCATTGAATATATATATATGTATATATATATATATATATATATATATATATATATATATATATATATATATATATATATTCAAAATACTCCCACCTCATCAGTAGGATATATATATATATCATATATATATATTCAAGCTTACGGAGTACCCATTCATAGGAAGCACTCGGACCACTTTTGCACTGCAAGCATTTATTGGTATGGGTAATGTACGTTTGTCGATTTGTTTACAAGCAGCTTCTCCGTCTGCCTGATGCATTTTGGAGTTAATTTCCTTCTTCAAAGGCGTGGCTGGTGCGGCTACTCCCAGAATATTAATGCATCATGGCATGCTCTGATTGGGCAGTCCGAATGGAACTAATGCCATGCATGCAGGGACGCATAATTGCTTCACATCCTGAATGGCTGCACAACACATTCCTGCAATTGAAAAGCTCAGCATGAGGTTCGACACAGGGACCTGTCCTCAATCCATCGTAATTGTCCCATAATGTCGGGTTAAAAAATATTGCACCGAGTGGCCCCCTGTGAAACGCGGGGTGGTGCACTCCTCGCGGTTGGGTGGCCTCCTATAGATTCAAGCTCCTTAGTTACCCATTCATAGGAAGCACTCGGACCACTGTTGCACTACAAGCATTTATTGGTATGGGCAATGTCCATGTGTCGATTTCTTTACAAGCAGTTTCTCCGTCTGCCTGACGCGTTTCAGAGTTAATTTCCTTCTTCAAAGGCGTGGCGGGTCAAAGTGTGCAGGTGCGGCTACTGCCAGAATATTGATGCATCATGGCATGCTCTGATTGGGCAGTCCGAATTTAACTAATGCCATGCATGGTGGGACGCATAGTTGCTTCACATCCTGCATGGCTGCACAACACATACCTGCAATTGAGAAGCTCAGCGTAAGCTTCAACACAGGGACCTGTTCTACCCTACCCAGATTATACTGTTATCTATGTGATTTATGTGATTGGTGTTTATCAATATCATGTTGTATTGTATTTATGAATTGTCTGAGCATCTTTCGCATAAGTTCTTACAACAAGCCAAATAAAATGTATACATGTTTTAATATAGTTAAATTGTGTTTGCACGGAGTCCTCTATATCATGTTTTCCTTTTTGCAATGAGTTGCTAAATTATTTGAACCGTTTGACTGCCTAGGGATTTTGCTTTCAATTCCACCACCCAAGAGTCCCAGCAGGCCCTCTGCTCTGCATTCTTTCTCTTTTTCCTCACTGGGATTCTGCGGTTACTCTTTTGGGAAGCAGACCATGTGGGCCGAATCAGCAGTCACCAAAGGCTGCAACGGGATCCATCTGGTCCCCGTCAGGACAGTTCAGTGTGCAGGGAAGGTGGCGGGGCACTTTGGTGGTATCAATGCCCCCCGGAACCCACTCTATCAGTAGAATGAGAGTGGATGGGGGTCTTCAGCTAATTCTCAAATGGAGCCCCACTCACTCCACTGATGGCTTTTTAAAATATTTGACAACTACAGTATCTTGAAGGTGAATATACACTGTTAAGCATAGATTTCTTATTTGTAACTCAACATTAATGTATCTTAAATATATATATTTTGTGAAGTTATATATAGGTGGAGTTAACTATAGAAAACAAATACTTAGTTATATATATATATATATATATATTTTATACATATATGTACATATATATATATAATATATGTACATAGATCTTCACAATAGTGTGGTAGTTGATATTCTAGTGACAATATTTATAAATGTCCATATTTAAAGCTCAAAATAAGGGTACCATACCTCAGCAACTCTTAATGCGAAGGCAAATGTCATGAATTGTTTTTCTTCTCTTGGTACTGGATAGCACACAAGTTTCACAGTTTATCAAAGCCAAACTGATGCCAACTCTTTTATTTGTTTCCTACCTGGACAAACTTACATCGTGGGTGGACCTGACCCAATGCCAAACTTACAGATCATTCTTTGGTCTTTTAAGCATAACGGTCCAATCCCAAACCAGGTTGAATCTTGGCCTCATCAAGCGAGAACTTGCCATAGATGGGAACTTTTTTAAGATCTGGTTAAAAATAAGATCTTTTCATAAGAACTTCCTAAAAGGTCTAATTTGGCTAGAGTTGTTCCAAGTTGAACATTTGATTGCTAATCCTTGGTCCGCACACCAAGGTGGTACTGTGCAGAGACATAGGGCCCAATTACAATTCCGGTCAACCAACCATCTGACCACCCAACCCCACAGCCGTGATATTATTCTGACTGCCGAGGACAGGAAAGTCTCCCCAACATATTACGTTGCAACTGCTGCTAAAGTGGAGGCCTCATCTATGACAGTGCACATATGTCACTGCAATTGTGTGCAAACTCAGAGGAAAGATGAATTATACACAAATGCATGACATATGTGGGGATATGCCTTGTGCACCATGTACCCCATTGCTGGAGTGTGGTGATTTGTGCACAGTCCAGTCAATAAGGATACATGCCACCTACGGACTTACCTGCATTCCGGCACCCACAGGGTCATAGTCTTCGGGGTTCAGCTGCCTGGAAGAAGGGATCCACATTGGAGACGGTAGGGAGAAGCTGATTTTGATGAGTATGCACCCAAAGTCCATTGTTTCCAATGACACTAGGCAGGCAGTAAGACCGCCAAGTTCAGGTCATCGGAAACCCACATCGTAATCCAGATGACGGTCGGAGATCCCTGTACTTTCCTATGGATGCTGTTCTTTTCCGACCGCCATCTCAGAGGTCAGAGAAAGAGTGACGGAGTTGGTGGTCTTTCAGCGGTCAGTCGGAGTACAGGAGACATGCAGCATTACCCGGTAGTCGAGCCGACCACTTCTGATGAGACTGCGGTGGTCGGACTGCCTCCGACAGGTCTGCAGAAGTTAGTCTGACTGGAACCGTAATCAGGCCTTGAATGTTTGGATAGTATAGCACATGAGATCTTCCACCGGCACTTTCAAACAGTAATAGATGCTCAAACCAAACAGTTGTCATTTGAGAAAGGATATTTGACTTTGTTAGATGAATTCATGGCTGATAGCAGATACCTTTAGATTGAGTCAAATGCACAAATAAGTTCACCACAATTTCTAAAGTAATAAAGTGCAAATTTCTAAGATTGAGTCTCCGTCTCCTCTCCTTGAGTCAACATCGGAGAGGTGGAAAATTGGACTTGTTGTTTCTACCAGTACAAAGTGGAGCTATTGCTGCATGCAGCATATTTCTAGCTTGCACTTTACAAAGAACCAAGGCATTTGCTAAAGACCCCTTTTTGGTAAGGGTGGGCAATATATTATGCAGCAGAAATACACTTATCCCTTCTCCATATTTGTTCCATAGAGGAGCTCCAGCATCCTTATGTATTTTAACCTTACCATTCGGACCTCTGAATACATTTTGGTTCCAGGTACTGGCTTGTAACTTTAACTCACTCACTCACTTATTATCCTAGGCCCACACTCCCACATGCACAACTGTGGTGTCTCCTTAAAAGATCTCTGATAAAGAGCCCTCTCGCAGGGCCCGTGGAGGACAGCAGCACCACCTCCACGAGGAGCAACGCCCAATGATGAACCATGACACTCGCAAGGGTGTGTGAGGGCACCATATCCAAAAGGAGGGATTCCCCCATCACTCTTCAAAACCCAACTTTATTGAGGCTGACCACTCTCATATTTTTTTTCTCTCAACCAGAAAAAGGTTGTAATTTTCTTTTAACCTTAGGAACAGCTACACCTAGTGTTTAAGACATTATTTCTAAATGCCTTAGACAAGAAAGGACAACAACATTAAATATTTACCTGCATTACCTCTTCAGGATGGTTAAGCTCCTTTAAATGTGTACAATGAAACATGGATAAAACTTGAGTTGAGGTTTGCCAAAGGGATTAATGTGGGTATGAGAAGGCACAGGTGTTATTCCCAAACCCAGAGATCTGGAGAGTCAATTGACAACTTTATATCTAGACTACAGGAATTGTCGATAAAATGCCAGTTTGTATCCATGACTGAGGAAATGATTAGAGAACAAATATTAGTTCAGTGTAGGAGTAAAAAAATGCATGAACGATTGTGGGCTGTTGAAGGATGCTATTGAAATAGCAAAGAATGTGGAAAAGTCAAAATACTACATGAGGGAAATGGATAAGAGAGATGCAAGGAATGAGGTGTCATCAGTAGAAACGGTGGCAAGTGAAGTGGTAGACAAGTCGAGTTTTGTTAAATTATGGAAAGGGTTATGAACAGTAGGCCAACAGGTAAAGTTTGTGGGAGATGTGGCAGTTACAGTCATACTGCAGAAGCAATAAGTTGTTTGGCCATAGGTGAAGAGTGTAGGAACTGTAGAAATAAGGGTCATTTTTCCAGGATGTGTTGTGATCCAGCAATGGGGAAACTGGCTGTGCTGTCAGAAGAAGAAGTCCTTCCTGAAATCATGAGTGTAGGTGAAGATAGAATTTTGTGTGAAAAGGGTTCATCATTGTAGGAAATCAAGTGTAGCTAATGGTTGATTCAGTGTCCGTGTGCAGTATTATACCCAGAAATTAGTTTTTTACATCCCCAAGATATCAATCTTGTTGGATATCATGGTGAAAAGATCAACATTATTGGCTAGATGTTTACAGACATTTTATTTAAAGGGAGGGTCATAAAAGTTATGGTGTACTGTACAGAATCAATACACATTCTCCCAATCAAGTCATGGTGGTGTAAGAGGTTATACTAGAAGATATAATCAGAGAAGCTGGCAGTGTCTTTCAGGAAGAGAAGGGAGAGCTGAAAAGTTATGTCCATAGGATAAGACTGAGCAAAGGGATGGTTCCAGTGCATCATAAGGCCAGGAAGGTGTCCATTCTGGTTAGGGATGAAGTAAGGAAGATGCTAGATGTGATTGTTGGAAAGTGATCTGATAGAACCTGTGGAGACGTCAAGTTGGGTTTCTCTGGTAGTTTTCTCAGAGAGAGCTGATGGGTAGCTTAGGTTTTATGTGGATTTAAGAAGTTTGACTCAAAATGTGCTTACTGACAATTTTCCTCTTTCTAACATAAACGAATTGATTTTGATGCTCAAGTGTGGAAACATTTTCTCAAAATTGGATTTAAAACATGAAGATTCCAAGCTTTTGACAGCATTCATAACTATGGAGGGCACTTTTCAATTTACTAGAATGCCCTTTGGTCTATCTTTGGAAGCCAGTGTCTTCCAGAGAGTTATGACTGAGGTGTTTAGAGGGTTGGATAATGTCATCTATTTCAGGATGACATTTTGGTATTTGGGGACAGTGTGGAGAGTCACAATCTTGCATTAAAACAGGTTCTAGATGGAATTTCAAATTCAGGATTGACATTGAGAAAAGAGAAGTAAATGCTCTTGGTGAATGAGATTGAGTATCTTAGGCACACCTTGTTGTCTGATAAGATTAAACCCAAAAAAGATTTATTAGCTGTGATTTAAGTCGGCACATGCACCCTGAGACAAAGACCAATTAAGATCTTGTTTATGTTTAAATGAGTGGTACTCCAAGTTTGTGAATATTTTTGCTTTTAAGACAGAATGTTTAAAAAGCTTGTTGAGGAAAAGTGTACATTTTTCTTGGGGTGATGCTCAAAGTTTATGTTTTAACAATATCAAAAGAGAAGTGTATGAGGCTGGGATTGTGGTTCCATTTGACAACAAATTTAAAACTGCAGTGGCTAAAGATGCGAGTGCCACTGGGATAGAGGCAGCATTATCTCAATTTCATGGTTCAGCAGACAAAACTGTTGCATTTGCATCTTGTTCTTTGACATCTACAGAATGGCACTATTCAGAAATTGAGAAGAAGGCATTGGCACCAGAATGGGGAATGGAGCACTTCAGAACATATACATGGGCAAGTCAAATTGTACTTTGTACCAACCACAAACCTTTGGAACAAGATTTATCGCCAAGTGGTGAAAGCAAAGGTTCTGTTAGACTGGCTAGGTTGGCAGCCAGGTTAAAGGATACAATTACATCATTGCTATATACCTGGATAGAGAAATATTTAGATCACTTTTCATGTATATAATTGAATTGGGAATATGTCGAGAAAGAGGCAGTTAGGTGTGGAAAGGAAGGAGCAAGTGTGGGTGAAGTATTTCATTTGAGTTTGGGAGTGGCGAGTAAAAGCGTTTTAAAGGAGGTTTTTCAAATAACTGTGAAAGGTGGAAGAAGAAAGAGCACTTTGCTGACAGCTTTGAGGTCTTATGGTAAAGTGCTGGATGAGTTGTCATTGGTAGGGGAAAATATGTTGGTGCGTGGTGAGAATATTGTCCCACCCATCGACATGCAGAAGAAACTGTTTCATATTGTGCATGAAGGGCATTTTGGTCAAATGCTCACTAAGATAAAGATTGAGATCCGAATTTTGCCAGGATGATGATGTAGTAAATTGGGTGGAGTGGTGTGTGGTATGCCTGGAGAGCGAAAAGAGATTGAAAGTGAATGATCAGGCACATTTTGGCACCCTACGTGACCCTGGACAAGTTTGGCACAGTGTGTGCGTGGACTTTATTGGTCACATGTTTGGCCATCCCAGGTCGGCCAAACCGGCATGCGCACTGAAGCTGTCTCTAACCCAAGCACATTGCCGGGTTGGAGACAGCTGGGACAGGCTCCCAGTCTAACTGGGAGCGCAAATTCATGTCTCAGGCCAATCCTGATGCTGCTTTCATGCTACAACCAGCAGCACGAGAGAAGCGTCAGGATTGGCCACAGTGGAGTATGGGAGCCTGCGCCAGCATGGGAGAGGAGAAAAAGAGCGAGACGCGGCCGGCTTCAGGTAGATTTATTTGTTTATTTATTTATTTTTACATCTCCCTCCCCCTTCTCCTCCCCCTGCCCTGTCACTCTTCATCAACACCAGCCACAACTGATTGCAGAACTTATAGAAGCATTCAAATTAGACTCCAGAGTAGGAGAACTCAACACTTCCGGCTCGTGGGGGGGGGGGGGGTTTATTATTTTATTTACTGAAGTGGATGTATAAGTGCTGGGAATTTGCTGTTTCCATATCTGCCTGCCCCGAAACAATTCACTCCATGGTGCTGAACGGTTGAGAATATACGAGGTACGGAATTGAATATAGAAAGCCATTTGTAAACAAAGCGTCATTTTCTAGTGATTGGAACAGTCCCAGAATGGTGATTGTTAAAGTCTGGCATGCATTTCAATAATATTGTATTTTGGTTCTTTTCTTTTTAGTTTGACAGTAACGTGGAGTCGGCGCTCAAAATAAAATAAGATCAAAGCATATTACAATATTTTCACAGGAATCAGCCATTGCTTTATTTCTTTAGATGAAAGGTAATTATTAATCTAGTCAAACACACAAACGTATTTTCTAATTTGCCTAGTGTGCATCAAATTTCATTTGTATCGCTCACAGCTGGATATTGTAGAACAGACTTCTTTAGAAGAATCCTCTCTTTTCATCTCAACAGTGATCTTTGTCTAGAATATAAAACAGAATGTTTCAATATTTTACTTCAAACAAAAATATTTACTGGAGAAAATGAAACGGCTCTTGGCTTTCGGTTTCTCTAAAATGCCAACTCTGTAAATGCAGATACATGGCTGGTACCATTTACTGCAAGGCGCTTATATCAAATTCCGTCTTATATTCGTAATAATGATTTTTCAAATTTACGCAAAATTAATGTGAGCTAAATGTGTATATATTTATGTATTCACTCCATCCATACCTTGACAACGCTTCAAAGTTTTAATTAAATGTATCTGGAATATTGACGGAAACAAGCACTCCCTTCGATAACACTGGGCGTTTCAAATGAAACATTTGGCTTTTGATGACAGAGAGAGCTCTATTGTATGCACTTGACATAATCCAATATGTTATTACTAGATACTAGGATATATTTTTCCCTTCCAGAAGGAGCGGCTGGATAAGCTGAAATCAGGTGAAAGTAGCACTGCACACAGTGATGTTAATGTATCATAAATATGCAAATTTTCTGATCACTCTACTACTATTATTTCTGCAAACACAATACCTTTGTGTGAATGTGACAAAGCTATTGCTTTATCATCCATTTTTGTTATTATAATTCTTAAAAGAGATGGTATACTCTGATGTTAGCTTGGATGTTCACCCTCTACATTTTTCAGAAGTAAAGTCAACACCAATAAGCCCATTTTTTATTAATTGTAATTAGAAATATTAAAGGTACTAAGCAATAAATGTGTGCATTTCAAATAAATGCATGATTTGGAAGCAGGTTCCCTTAATTGACCTATTTTTCACTGAGGATGCCAGCAACAAATCACATATTTGTATAAATTAGAAGAACGTTCAAGGAATGTTTAGTGTAATATCTGTATAATCAAGTTCTTCAATGAAAACAAATCGGTACCACTCATTGGACTCTCCCAGTACTGTATACCTTAATATATAATAATATTAATAACAACAACAACACCAATAATAATAATAATTATTATTATCATGATAATAAATAGATGTTGTTGTGTATCGTGGCGATTAAGAATTTATCCATGCAAGTCTTTTATGATCTCTTCTTTTCGCAAAAATGCTTCTGTAATATTGACTATTGATTGCAAATAAACCTCGGTGAGCCATTTAGTCTTTTTTAATGTGCTCTTACTCCAGACTTTTAAACATACCCACAGGGCACTTTTGCAGTTGCGTACGTTTGAATTTAGAAAGGGCAACTGTATATATTCACTCAAACAAAACTGGTAAAAGGTACATTATTCTACGCCTAAACTAAGGTTTTGATTTAAAAAAAACTGAACTTCACCAGTTATAATTTACTGGGCTAACTATAACTTGACCCTTTGCCTGCACTGCTTATGACCTTACATATTACATCCCTCATGGCCTCATGGCATCATTGATTGTGACAACTCAAAAGACATCATTTATGACATCATCCAGATTTAAGGTACATCTATACCAAATTTTCTATAAGTTGCTGAGACAGAATATCGAGTTGGAAATGTCAACTTACACAAATATCAAGTTGGAAATATTGTGATTCAGAAATATCGACAGCAAGAATATTGTGGTCAAGAATATCGAATTTAAGGTAGGACGTATAGTTTTTCATAATATAGAAGTCATTAATATTGTTTGCAAAAATACAGTTGTTTAAACTATCTATATTTTAATTAGTGTTATGTATTTTAGTTTATATTTTAAATGTATGTGATGAATGGTTTTTGGGATAAGTGTTGTTTATGTTTTTTTATTATATGAGTTACATTTTTAGTAGTTATGAATTTTATTTTAATTAAATTAAATTGTGCATTTTTTAGTTCTATGGTATTATTTATTTTATATTAATTAAAAATTAGTTGTTAATTTACATTAATTAATTGACTGAAAATGAAATATGGAAATTGTGTAATTACTTTTAGGTGCGGGTCGTGGGGTTTATAGGGGTAAAGGGTGGGAAGTAATTCATGTTTCATGAATTAATAATTAGTTGTTAATTTAAAATAACTAATTAATTGATAATTAACTATAGTAATTGTGTTATTCATTTTTAGGTGTGGGTTGTGGGGTTTATGGGGTAAAGGGTGGGAAGCAATTTATGTTTAATTATTAATAATTTGTTGTTAATTAATATTAATATTAATTAATTAATTGGTAATTAAATATGGAGTGTGTGTAATTAAACTTAGGTGTGGTTTGTGGGATTCAATTACAATTATTAAAAATGAGTTGTTCGTTAATATTAATTCATTAATTTATATTTAATTAGGGTATTTGTTTATATGTTTGTGTGTGGGTTTTATTGTTATAGGGGTATAGGGTGGTGAGTAAATTAATTTTACTTACTTTATAATTAGTTGTTAAATACAATTTGTTTTTAAATTGAGAATACATTTTAATTGTGTAACTTTTTTTACAGTTTAATTTTAGCTGTTGGTTGTGGGGATTATAGAGGTAAAACGCGGGATGTTAAATAATTTTTATGAGTTTTAATTTGTTTTTTAATTAATAAAGTTTCTCTAATTGGTAATTAATTATGTTAATTAGGGAAGTAAATTTTTGTAATTTAGATGTGGTTTATGAATGTTGTGATATTATAGGGAAGAAAATAAAAAAAACTTATTTTTTTGTTTCTAAATTATTTCTAATTAAAAATAGTTATTTGTTTGGATTTTTTTTAATCAAATATAATATTTGTAGATATTTGTCATGTATTTAAAATTATAATATGTTTTTTAAATATATATTAAATATATTTTTATTTTTATTTTTAACATTAACATATTTATATATTTTTTAATTTATTTTGTTTTGTAAATATTTTAGTTGCTGTTAAAATTCTGTTTGATTTTGATTTTGAACTGACTGGTGTGAGAATATTAATTGTTACTCATCTGCAATTCAACACTTTCCCTACTGTTGCACTCACTGGAGTGGGAATAGGAATTTTTACCCCTCCGCTATCCAACACTTTCCCTTCTTTTACAATTATTGGGGTAAGAATAGTAAATTGTATCCTGCCACTATCCAACACTTTCTCTACTGTTGCACTGACTGGTGTGGGAATAGTACATTTTACCCCTCTGCTATTCAACACTTTTCCTACTCTTGCACCCACTGGAGTGGGAATATAAATTTGAATGCCTCCGCTATCCAACACTTTCCTTACTGTTGCTCTCATTGGAGTGGTAATAGTAGTTTTGACCCCTCCACTATCCAATACTTTCCCTGCTGTTACACCCACTGGAGTGGGAATGGTAATTTTTACCCCTTCGCTATCCAACAGTTTCCCTAATGTTACACTAACTGCAGTGGCAAAATTCATTTTTACCGCTCCGCTATCCAACAATTTCCCTATTGTTGCACCCACTAGAGTGGGAATATTAATTTTTATGCCTTCGCTATCCAACACTTTCTCTACTGTTACACTCACTGGAGTGGGAATAGTATGTTTTACCTCTCCACTGAGGACCTCAGGACACAAGTGGACTTCATCACCCCACCAACAGTGCACCAAGAAGCGCGTTTGCAGAGTGGTGTAAAAAGGGGGGCGTGGCCTCGGACCACCTCTCTGCAATCCAGCTGTGTGGCGCATATTGGAGGCACCTGGTGGGCTAGTTGGCCCCCAGGGACCCTCAGTATGCAAGGGGAATTAATTCCCCAACTAACAACGCACCAGGGGGAGCGTTTGCAGAGTGGTGGGGAAAGGGGGTGTGGCCTTTGTCCACCTCTCAGCAATCTCACTGTGTGGGGCTTACTGGGGGTAAGACGTAGGCTAGTTGGCCCCTAAAAGACCCCCAGCAGCAAAGCGGACTTCAATCCCCATCCAAGAGCACTCCAGGGAGCGCGTTTGCAGAGTGGTGGGCAAAGGGGGCGTGGCCTACTATGAGAACTTAGCAATCCTGCTGTGTGGACTTACTTGAGGTAATAGGAGGGGTAGTTGGCCCCCAAGGTTGTCGTTGGTAGCCAACTACCCCTCTTGTTACCTGCAGTAAGTCCCACAAAGTGGGATTGCTAAGACATCTAAGGAGGACATGCCCCCCTTTCTCCAACACTCTGCAAACGTGCCTCCTGGCAGACTACGGGATGGGGGATGAAGTCCAATTTACTCAGGAGGGACTTTGGGAGCCAAGAAGCCCTCTTTGTACCTTGTCTAAGTCGTATGCAGCGGAATTCCTGAGCGCTGGTCGGAGACCCTATACCCTTCTCCACCACTCTGCAAATGTGACTACTACTTAAAGAAGCGTCTTTCTGCACCTATGACCTAGAGGTAGTTTTAATTCCCCTGCCCTATTATGAACTAGGGCCTTACAGAGGAGGTTATGCCAATCAAAGGGGTTCCCCAACGCATAGTGTTCCCTAGTGTATGTAGGAGTTTTCACTGTATTCTAAGTGTTTTTTAGCATAGCACTGGCTCTAGGCCTGGTTAGTCAGAGTCAGTTACCATCAATACCCATCAACAAAAAGTTGGGGCCACAGGATGACTTTGCAACAAGGCCTCTTTCTGCTCCTCTGTTGGTTCTTTGTGCACATCTCTTGCTTCTTTCTGCAGCTCTCTTCCTCTTTCTGCACATGTCCTACCTATGTAGACACAGTTAGAAATTAGCATTTAAAAAACCTTTGAAATTCACTAAAAAAACCACAGGTTTCAGGGATGTTATAGTTAGAAATTAGCATTTAAAAAACCTTTGAAATTCACTGAAAAAAACACAGGTTTCAGGGACGTTATAGTTAGTTGGACATTTTACTAGAACAAAACCAGTGAAATTTGAACGTTATAGTCAGTTTAGCTAACTATAACTCACGCCCCCGCAATGCACTGCTGACGACATCACATATTACATCACTCATGACATGGTCAGTGACATCACTGATGGCATCTCAAATGACATCACTGATGGCATCACTGATGACATCATCCACGTGATAATCTAATGCATCTTCTCACACCCTAATATAACATTTTATACACCGACTCTAAATTACAGACTGCCATTCTCAAATCCATAGACACCCCAACTCCAATACTCACCAATACATGGTCATACTTTTGGTCACTCATCAGTACAGGTCTATCATATGCACTCATAAACCTATATAGACACTCACACACCGCTAATCATCCATAGAGTTACTCACACACCTAGTTAGTCATGCAAAGAATTAATCAAACTCCCATTTACTCACCTATACAGTTATGCACACACCACGTCATTTACTCATATAGATACTAACACATACGCTCTTATGAAATCACTGATACAAGCACACACTCATCCATTTAGCCACTCTCACAATCACTCACTCTCACATATAGTCATTTATATACTCTGACACTCACATATACTGCCTTTCTCATATGTAGTTATTCAAACATGTACTACTTAGACAACCATTCACTCACCAACACACCCATACACACACTCACCCACCCATAGAGTCAATCACAGATGCACTCTTGAACCCATACACCCAGTGAACCATCCACTCACACATATATGCACAGAGTCACACACCCCCCACCCACCTACACAGCCAGCCAGCCAGCTATACTGATAGTCAGAAAACCAATCAATAACTCATATAGACACTCATTTAGCTACTCACCAACCCATGCAACTGCTTACACAACAGACTGATACAGACATTTACACAGTTTAGTCACTAACCCATGCATTCAGAAAGACACATTTAATCGCTCACTTATACAGTTACGCACCTAGTAAATCATTCATTTAGACACGTATACACTCTCCTCACTCATTCTTCAATACACCTTGGCATATATATATATAAAACATATTTAAACTTTACAGAAACACACATTCACTGGATGATGTCATCAGTGATGTCATCAATGATGTAATTTGAGATGTTATAATTGGTCATCTCACTGGTCGCCCAACTCACTGAGGTAAAGGATAATGACGCCCTAATGATAGCGTGTAGAAAGGTACCAGCAATGATGTTTGAGGATGATATCCTCTTACTGTCAAAGTTGCCTATGGGTATTCAGATGGTCCTTGATAGCTTTGATACATTCTGCAAACACAGGGGGCTGGAGATTAACATGCAGAAGACTACATTTATGGTTTTCAACCCAGCCAATACATCACAGACTCACCCTAGTCTAGATGGAACTATGCTTGAGAAGGTGACAGTATTTGATTACCTAGGTGTCACCTTGACAGAAAATCTGAACTGGGGGCCGCAGATGTCCAAAGCAAGTCTCATGTTGGCACAGACTGTGGGGGGAATTGCAAAATTGTATCAAAACTCCTCCCACAAGCCATCTGGGCCAATAACTGAGATTTACAATGTGCAAGCGAGGGATGCGACAATGTATGGGGCTGAATTATGAGTCCATTGCTGTTCTGGTAGTTTGAGTAAAATAGAGAACAATTTTATGAGGCAGCTGCTGGGCCTCCCCCCTAGTACCCACCCTTACCCCCCTGCGGCTGGACCTGAGAATCAGATTGGTCTTAGACCTCTAACCTTCTGGCGCAGACTGTGGGTAACCCCAGAGCTCGATGTTTTTTGGTCAGAATTAAAAGAGTTCTTGAGTTTTCTGGGTGTAGGTAAAATACTAGGCCTGGGAGATAAATTCCGTTCCACTCACGGACTTTGCGGAATTTGGGTAATTTCACGTTCCGCGGAGAATGCAGAATTGCCAAAAATTCTGCGTTCCGCAGCTTCGCGGAATATTTTGCTTGTTCGCATTCTCAAAATGCGTGTTCGTGAGATATTGCACCCCGAGCACGCAAACAGTGTTCGCGAACAAGCAATTCCGCAAGTTAGTGGAATTTCTGCTACCTCGCGGAGATTTTTTAACGTTTTGTGGAGATTTGTGTAGCGCGACAATGCAAATTCCACCCCCCCCCATAAAATACCATGGTTTGCGCATGTAAAGGATGAATGTTGCAGGCTGGGGAAGCCAAGTTATTTGGAGCAACCCAGAGGAATTGTGCCCTGTAATTTCACATTCAGAATTGGTAAGATTATACAGGAGGCTTAAACTTGCAGCTATCCAGGGGAGTTCGGCATTAGGAAATCTGACAGCCATATTCTTGAAACTCAAAGATGAGTATACATTAGAGCCTTTCCTGGATGACATCCAACCAACCCTGGTAAGGAAATTGTATGTTCAGTTTAGATTTGGGACTTTTCCGCTTTTTGCTTTTACTAACAAATGGTCAAAAAGTACACTTCAAGGATGCCCTGCCTGCAACTGTGAGTAGAAGTCAGAGCTCCATGCCCTTTTCTTTTGCCTTAGCTATAAATTAGCGAGAAAGCGCTGGCTTATCCAACTGTGTAGGAATCTAGGGTTTGTGTACTGCGAGGAGGCATTTAGAGTCTTGAAGTACGAGACTTTTACGCCTATTGTTTTTTCTGTGTCTAGATTTCTCACCTCAATGTGGTGCACGGGGTGGATGATTTTAAACTCATTGTTGTGGCCTTAAAGTATATAATGTCTGCGCATTTTTAACTGTTTAATTTACATTTTTACTCCTTTTAAAGTTTGTTGATGAAATTAGCTTTTATTTGATAAATTGCATGTACAGTTGTTTATGACCCATGTGGCTTCTACATACAGGGAAACTGAGACAGTAGCTGGATGAGGGTGGGCTGTTGATGTGAACCTTCCGGTTCTTCCACTCTGTGAACCTTGCAATGCACTTTAGCGATGTTGACTTATTAATTGATATAGCTATATATGGTGATGTTTTATAGTATATGGTTTTATGTCCGCACATTTTTTGTGTATTCACTTCCATGGTCTATAATGAGCGAAATAAAGTGTGTTTGATTGGATATTTGAATAAGACTCTAAGGGTCAGATTTATCAAATAGTTGTGTCACCTTGCGCCAGGGATGTGTTCCATGGGTGGAGTAGGGATGTTCCCACGCATGCGTCCATGGATTTTGACGCACTCCCAGATATACCATTAATGGTAGTCCTGGTAATGTGTCAAATTGCTACCGCTCCCTAGGTGAGGTATAACAATGAGAAATATCTTTATTTCTCCTTCTTACTTCCTCTTTCTATGTGTGCTGCACACATAGAAAGAGGAAAATGCATCAGAGGATTGTATTTGTGCAGGAAGCTGTCAGTACCTGCACAAAAACATTCCTGCTTACAACGCAGGCACCCTTGCACCTTGCCCCCGTGCAGAATTGCTCTTCTTGTAAAATTCTGTGTAACCTTGTGGAATTCCTGGTAATTCTGTGTGACCCTGCAAGCAGGAATTATGTGAGTTACACCTATCCCTAATGGGGAAGTGTAACAAGCAGTGAGATAAAATTTCTACGTTGTTTATTGTATGTCTTTTAGACCCTCCCACTTAGCCTTCCCAGTTCTGCCATAGACCAAATTCAGAAACATTGGTATCCTTTATATAGAAAATCCGTTCTTAATGGGTATTGTGAGCCACATCGATCCAATGCACAACAAAAGGAATGTTAGGTTTCCCAAATATCAAGGATTATACCCAAGCAGCCCTGATCTTCCTGGCCCTTGACTGGAACCATTACATGGGACATAAAGCATAGGTTAAAATAGAACAGAATTTTTTCACTATTGCCCTGCAAATGTTGGTATTGCTCCCACAAATTATGTGATGCAGAGTTGCTACCCTGCCAACCACTTCTTGAATATTATTAGAATACCGGAAACAAATAATATGTTGAGACAGCTCCACCAAATTCCAGTCAACTGGGACACCAATCACACATAACCCAGGTTTTCTCCCAGGAAGTATTGGTCCTAGATTTAAAATTTGGAATGACAACAATCCATCCTCATTGGGAGATCTGTTTTATGATGAAGAAGTTGCTTTGAGATTCTAGTTGATTGGAGCTAGGTAGAAACTACTACTTCTGAATCCCAGAACTCCTACACTTGGCAGGACCACACAAGTTTTGGAATTGGCAGGAAAGGAAATAACCTCCCTGGAAAATGTGTTTGCAAATAAAAAGACTCACAAAGGAAAAAATTGGCTTCAGGGGTATTGATTGACCAGGCCCCTAAGCCAAACATACATTTGTACTTCAATGGGAGGGAGATTTGTGAAAAGAGATAGCTGAAGAGACATTTGCAGCCAAAACTCTAATTTTTATTTATTTTGCTCAAGTTAGACACCCTAGTTAGACAAGAGGCGTTTGGCAAAACAAGATTAGTTTGTTTAATGAAATGTTATGACCGGGATAACAGTTACAGCCACGAGGTCTCAGGACTGTCTCAATTTACAATCAGTAGATGTCCTTCCTATATACAAAACACAGCAGGTCATAAAGTTTTCTGGCGTAACATATATGGTGAGGAATGTTGGTTGCTACCTTTTGAGTTAATGGTCCAATGGTTACTACTAATGGGTCTCGACCTTGCGTGGACATAGTGTGGCCGGTGGATACCGTGTCAAGATGTCGGGCATGGGGAGCAAGTGATCACTACATGTGCTAGGTCCTGATTGTCTATGTGTTCCAAACTCATGTGGTCTCTGATTTTATGATGTTTTTAGGAGCACGCATACCCTTTCCAGCCATGTGTGCTTTATTGGGGCAATTTTCCCTGACCCTTGTAATGTCGCTGCATGCATCTGTGGGATGGAGCAAGAGTTTCCTACCTGAGTGTTTGCCTGCCAGCTATGCACCCTCCCACCTGTGACCTATCAATGAGTAATCCCAGGCCTAGGTCTCAGGGACTGCTTGACTACATATTTGAAATTTGAGTTTGACATTTTACATTCAACATAAAGAAAACGACTATAAGCTGTTGGCACAGTACTTATCCCACACCCAATTGCATGCTATGATCGGAAGTTTAGAGTTATGCTTGAAGAATTGTAGGGAAAGTGGTACATTTTCCACGTGTATTGACTGTGTATATATGTTCATCTTATTGCAAAGAAATCCTTTCACAAATAAGGAAAATAGTGTGAATCACACTGCTATTGAGGTACTGATAGTATTTTTGGGTGACCCAGGGGAGAACAGCATATTTCTGTTAACCAATCTAATCAGTCATCCTATATCGCATTTCCTACTAGTTAGCAGCTAGATTTGCACTGACATAGGTCTAGAAACAGCTAGTAACTTCTTCCTACACATATGGTGATGTAGATATGAAATATCTATGCCATGGGAAAACTGTCAACAAGCCTTCATGATGGATAGCACAAATTTGATTTGGTACAGCTACTATTTAAAATCGATATGAAAAGAGACTGAAACGTGTACCTAAACGTAACCAATACACCAGAACTAGTACCCAGACCTAAGTTAAATGTGGTGCAGTGTCTCCCTCCAGTACATCTGATGTAGAATAAAGAACAGAAACTTACTTGTTACCATTACTTATTGCTTTATCCTGATTATCAAGGAGAAAGACAGTTGGGGTAATTGTATATTATGGAATGGTCACCACACAGAATCACTAGTAGCGAGTTTCCATCTGCATTTTATCGTTATGTACCATATTTTAGGTCAACACTTATGAATAAAGTGTTTTAAAAGAAGGAAATGACCATCTTTTGAGTGGTATACCCTCAGGTTATTGCTTTGATTGTTTTGCTGGCTGTAGAATTTTATACACCATATCACTACTATCTAGGAGTAAAGTACCTATGCTCCCCTTTTCAAAGTGATGGAATTATCTCAAATCTAATTGACATTTTTAACTAACCTATACGTCCCTAGAATATGGTACCCAATCCAGGGCCTGTAAGTTAAATGTTACAGTGAACAGTAGAACACATTGAGCCATTCGCTACAGTGACAGTGTAAACATGATTGCATGTTTATCACGTGTTGCTGCATTGTGCAGTTTTAAACTCAAATTTGACTTCTGAAAATAACTCATTTTGATAGGCCTAAAAGTTTCTTTTAAAGAATAAAAAGGCACCCTAAGTAGAATTTACTGACCACAAGGCATGGTGCAAGGCAGTTAAAAGTATGACATGTAAATATTTATTTAAACATTTCCTTACAATGAAAAGGCCCTGATAGACATTTCATTGAAGCAGGTTTGATTGAGCCATAGGAAAGCATTGGGATACAACATTAAATTTAACAGTATTTCTCTGGCTATGATGTCATGGTTCAGCTTTTTAAATCATTTATTTCACGCCCAATTCATTATGGAAGTCAGATTTATAATAATTAGTTTGGAAAAGGTACTTTTAAAAGGTTACCTTTTCTCTGCCTAAAGCCTCTCGATGCCCATTTGCAGAAGCTTCAACTGTCACCCAGGAGATGTATAGCCTGCTTGATAAGTTGTTAACTTTGTCTCTGAGCTGAGACAAAGGCCTTGGTTGTGGGAAGGTGTTCTGTCCGAGTGGCCATTTAAGTTCTACCCAGAAACCTGTTTAACTTCAAAGCGGACTTCCCTGTCAAAGGCAAATATTAGCTGACACCTGGGTAGGGCTCTTCCTTGTTCTCCCAGTCAGACAGGAACCAATTCCAGAGGGAGAGAACTTCTCCCCAGAACTGGTTTAGAGTGATCACAGAGGAGAGGTTGCTCATTTCATTGGCTACACCTATGAGGTGAGAACACAGACTCTGCACATGGGGAAAAGGGTTTCACAAGCTTGAATTTGAGAAGAATGGGGCACTGTGTGATGGTTTGGGTTAGGGCACACAGTAACTGCTGTAAAATTGGGTAGGATTGCTCCTTGAAACTTTTACCTCATTGGTTAGCAGTCACCCCTGCCTGCAGGTTGTTGCCAGGCGTAAATGTGGCACCCACAGGGCCCTCCTCAGAATACTTTCAGGACAGATGGAAAAACAGATGATGACTGTACCTGCTGTCTGTAACCTGTGAAAAGGCAAGAAGGCTGTATTTGCTGTTCTTCTTGTCCCAGGAAAAAGAAGTAGGCTCCAAGGGCCAAAAGGCTACATTCCTATTGCTGTGGCTATACAGACACAAACAGCTAGATGAGGCCTTTCCTACAACTGCCAAGCTGACTACTTCCAACTCTAACTAGCCTGGAGTTGGACACCGCTGCTGGACTCTGATGAAGTGCACTTGACCCAAAAGTGCTGTCCCCAATGTCCTGGACCCTTGGCAGCTGTCAAAATGTGCTCCTCCTTGCATATCCTGAAACCTGTTTCTTAGAATCTTTTTGAATTAAAGAACCTAGGGGCATATGTATCAAATGATTTTGTATTCGCAAACGCTGCGATTCGCAAAAAAACAGCGTTTGCGAATACAAAATCGCAAAATGCGATGTATGAGCCATTTTTGCATCGCATTATTAAGGAATCGCTAATTTTGCGATTCCTTAATTTTGCATAAGCATTTAAGGAATGGCAAATTGCGATTTCTTAAATGCTATGTAACAAGCACCCAAGTTGTGCGATTTCCAGTTGGTGGTAATTTGCGATTTCTTTGGAAAAAAATTCACTTTTTGGCATTTTTCAAAGTGCCATGTGGCGCACATATGCTCATTTCAGGGGTGCATCAGGTTGTCCTTATGACACCCTTGCACCCTTGAAATTATTCTTAATTTGCGATTCTCTAATTGCGAATCGCAAATTGAGAATGACTTCCCATTCATTCCTATGGGCCTCCTGGCCCATAGGAATGAATGGGAAGGTATTCCTTAATTGCGATTTCGCAATTTGCTTATCGCAATTAAGGAAAAACAAGAAATCACAAAATATTTGCGAATTCTTAAATACATCCCGTTTTGCGATTCTCAAATAGCGATTCTCAAAAAATCGCTATTTGAGAATCGCAATAACGGATTTTGATACATATGCCCCCTATAGATGACTAGGGTCAACCAGCCAAGCCGATCCGACAGGGGTGCATTGCTGTTTGGCCAAAGATTCAGATTGCTCCTACTCTGAGATTTATCGCAACAGCAAATTTAATTAATCAGAACCTCATGGAATAGGTATCCAGCCTCCTGGAGCCCTCTTTATCTACAGCCTTGCTCCACTGGAAGAATCCAAGATCCCAAAAAAATAACTGAGCCTGCACATAGTAATCTTCACCATGTGAAGATAACAGAAGGTTCTGGCCAATTGGAGCTATCTCTCCAAAAGTCAATGCCTTCACCAAGACCTCAGTCCAGTGGGTACCAGAGTAAATGGAACCCGCTTTGGCCACAGCCAGTAGCCTTGACCCGCACAGAATTTTTGACTTCCATTTAAGAGACTGATGTCCAAAATGACTACGATTTTGCATCAGGGTTGCATCACTTTTGTGGTGCAACCCCGAAGTAAAATCCATTTTGGCATATACTAAGCCATCCAAAGTTGCTTTGTGTGGCTTTGTGTGGTTGAGTAAATACAAAGTAATACTGACTTGTGTTACTTTGCATTTGGGTAGGTATTACATTGGAAGAGCATGGACATTCCCATGCATCCACCCATGCATTTTGATGTAAACCTGGACTTATAGCACTTGTAAACTGGGGTTTGTGCCACAACGGTGTGTCTACCCAACAGACGCATAACGAGGAGAAATATCTTGTTTTCTCCTTGCTACTTTCCATGTGTTCTGCATTCTGCAGCACACATAATAAGGGCAATATGCCTCTTGAGTATTGTTTTTGTGTAGAAAGGTGTCCCTTTCTGCAAAAACTCAATCCTGCCCATAATGCAGGCATCCTTGCACCATGGAACAAGGGTTCTTCTGTTTGTGCTCAGCAGCCACAATTGCAGCAGCACATAAAGGGAGTTGCACAGTGCCATAGCTTGATAAATCTTTTACTGCTCAGCTCTCTCCCATCCATGCAGCACAGTGCAGGGCAGGGCAGCGCAATGCAGGGCTATTCAAAAACTATTAGTAAATACACCTCCAAGTATGAAGGATTGAACCCAGTTTCTATATCCATCCGATACCAACTTGTGCTCCATCACGTTTGGCCTTAACCTCCACTTAGGTACCTGTCAGTGATTAATAGAATGCTTGAATTAATCTCAGCCAGTGGTAATTAATTACTCGTGACTGCATCTTTGTTATGAATACCATACCACCTCAGTTTGGACCCAACCATATGCAAATCAGTCAGGACCTTGCTCCAATAGAAACAATCAAACCCAAACTGACCAGGCCAGATCCTAAGTGAACTGAAACAGAAGCACACCAAAACTGGTTTCTGTCGGGACACCCAAACACTCCTACCTGAAGGGTGCTTGAAGGTGTTTCGCAGAGACGCTATGAGCCAACTTCCTAGAGCTCTACTAAATAACCTAGGATTTGTAGTTACACTCAGGCTATACAATAGAACCCCGGGAGGAGGGCCGGATACTGGACGCTGGCGAAGTCCTGTTGTCGAACTGCGAGCCAACAAGACATATGTAAGAAGTCTACCCTGTGTTGGCTTTTTAACATTCAGTTAAGATTCTCTGACCCTTTGTCCTGCCATTCTAAGGGAGACCTTCCTACCTGCAATCTTAGGAATTGGGAGTGATGTCCAGTAGTCTTGAGATGGTGAAGATATGGTTCAGTAGTCGTTTCAACAAAAGGTGTAGTCAGGAAGACGAGTGTCTTTCTCTAGCACATGAAAACACATAAATAAGTTTTCTAATGTCTCTAACTGTTACATTACCAATATTAGAATGTCACTATCACCTTTACTTACTTCCTTCTGATTCTCTTAAGTATTTGCACCATCACTTAACTCTACAAGAAAACAAATGTCATACACAGTTTGCACATTTAAAGTACGCAAAAAACATTGAGTCCTTAACTTCTCTTTGGTTTCTTCAAACTTTTGTTTTTTTTTAGCAAAATGTTCCAAAAATTGTTCCTTTAAAAGCCTTAAAGATTGCCTTCTCAAATTCTGTGCCTTCTTGCGATGTGCGCCAGAAACTAGAAATGCTACTTAGCTTTCTTTCTGCATTTTCTTTCTTCCTTAGGTGTTTTCCGCTATGCTATGCTGCCATCTAGTGGTTCCCAGAAGAAAGGAAGAGTCGTCGCCGAGAATGAGAAGAATTACCAGCTATCCTCGATCGAAGCCGGAAGGCTAAACAGTGAGCAGCGTTGGGTGTGGCATTATATACTCATGCCACACCCAAAATGGCTGCTACGTCGCGCGTAACGTGACGCACCTTGATTCCCGGTCCCGGTCCCTCCTTCACCAACGCTGAAAGCAGCATGCGAGCTGCCCAGCGCAAATGCCACTTCCACCAAAAGCTGAAATAGAGTGAGCCCGAAGGCTGCTCAGAGTCCGACACACAAACGCTCAAAATACAAATACGTAATATCAAGATGAGGGCAAAGGACCAATCAACCATTGCCATATACAAAACAAGCATTGCTACATACAAAAATACAATCAGTTGCAAAAGCATTGCAAACAACTTCGAGTGTAATACAACACCCAAGCACATAAATACATTACATATACAAATGGAGTGCTGGCTGGCACGGGACAGGGGAGGGTTTTAACCGGGGAACAATCTTGTGCTGTTCATAGAGGTCAGAGGGGCATAAGACAACGCAGAGCAAGATTGGGAATCATGACAGTACTCCCCTCTCAAAAGCCCCCCTAAGACCATGGGAATTGGTCTTGGTTTGTCAGAGTGTCCACTATGAAATCATTTTACAAGTCGCAGAGCATTTTGAAGATTAGAGAGAGGCTCCCATGACCTTTCTTCAGGACCATAACCCTTCCAATCCAGTAATGTAATTTCCCTCTAATTCTCTTTGAATCCAGGATAGTTTGAACTTCAAATTCGGGGGCACCATCAATTTGAGCAGCGGGGGGGAGCATTGAAACGAGTTTGTGGATGAAATGGTTTTATTAGAGAAACGTGAAAAACAGGATGAAAGCGGTATTTGGATGGGAGCATTAATCGTACACATACTGGATTTAACACCTTTTCTATAGGAAATGGTCCAATGAAGCGAAGACAAAATTTCCTACTGCTTTGAATCTTTACATTTTTTGTGGATAACCACACCTTGTCTCCTACGGCATATGAAGGCTGTAAGGAACGATGTGTATCAGACCTTTTCTTTTGAGTTTCTTTAGCAGCTGCTAAATGGTGTTGTGCCAATTGTTGAATGGACACCAAATTTTGCACATAAGCAGATACAGATGGGTTCATTACAGACTGAGTCTTTTGACCTGGAATGCTTTGCGGATGAAAACAATGAGTACAAAAGAATGGGGACATATCAATGGATGTATGATCAGCATTATTATATGCAAGTTCTAAGGCCCACAATATGTCTGACCATTCTTGTTCACAATCAGTCAATATGCATCGTAAATATTATTCTATGGTTTGAGTCGTACGTTCTGTTAGACCATCCGTTTGTGGATGATAACTAGACGACGTACGGATTTCCATGTGTAAATTTTTTCCCAACTGTTGCCAAAAATGAGAGACGAACTGAGGGCCCCTCTCAGAAATAACAACCGAGGGAATGGTAGAGGGTGTAATAAACCACTTGGAGCTTGATGCTTTGTCTTGTTTTGGATACAGATAGCACATGTTTTTGCAAAGGTGTGTACATCAGCAAGCATTGAAGGCCACCAAAAGGTTTGTTTTATCAACTGATAAGTCTTAGTAACCCCTGGATGCGCAGACAAAATTGTATCATGATGTAGGTAAACAATCTGATTTTGTAAGGATGAAGAAGGGACAAACACCTGAGCATTCATATACAGAAGATCATCTCTCCATTGTAATAATGGGTATTCTATTTTCCAATCCTGAATTTCTTTTGTCTTTAATTCCGTTTTGATTTCATGTATGATATCATTATCAATTACACCAACATGGAAGCATTGCTCAGGCAAAATAGTCTGTGGTTGTTCTTGTTTTACATTACAGTCTTCATTAATTCCAATTCTTGACAACGCATCAGCTTTATTATTTTCTTTTCCTGGTCGGTATGTGATGACAAAATTGTAATCATTAAAAAACATTGTCCATCTTAATTGACAAGCAGAAAGAGCTTTGGCAGATCGTAAAGACTGTAAATTATGATGGTCAGTGTAAATCGTGACCAGGTGACGAGCACCCAACAGGTAATGGCCCCATTCTTTAAAGACAGCCTTTATCGCCAATAATTCTCTATCAGCTATGGCATAATTTTGTTCTGTGGGAGTTAATTTTCCGGAATAAAAGGCAATAGGATGCATCTGCCCGGTATCTTTGTGCCTCTGGGATAAAATGCCTCCAAAGGCAAATTGAGAAGCATCTGCTTCAACTATGAAAGGTTGGGATGGGTCAGGATGCATCAAAATGGGAGCTGTGGTAATTTTTTTCTTTAAATCCTGAAAGGCCATTCAAATTTGGTGTTTTTTCGTAATAATTTAGTAATAGGGGTTAAAAGCTTTGAAAAGTCATGAATGCACCCTCTGTAAAAATTAGCAAACCCTAAAAAACTTTGGATTTGTTTTAAAGATGTTGGACTAGGCAATGTGAGAATGGTCTGGATTTTCTTTGGATCCATTTCAGTTCAAGATGGAGTGATTATATACCCTAAAAAGTCAACTTTAATAACATGAAACATGCTTTTTTTCCAATTTTACAAACAGAGAATTCTTTAGAAGCTGTTGAAGAATAGCTCTTACCTGTTTTACATGGTCTTCTTTGTTTTTTGAATAAATTAAGATGTCGTCAATGTATACAACACAACATATGTCTAGATAGTCTCTTAAGACCTCATTTATAAAAAACTGGAATGCTGCTGGGACATTGCAGAGTCCGAAGGGCATGACTTGGTATTCATAAAGACCGAATTTAGTACGAAACGCGGTCTTCCATTCATCGCCCTCTCGAACTCATACAAGATGATATGCCCCGCGCAAATCCAGCTTTGTGTAAATGGTGGCATCTTTTATTTGATCCAACAAGGTCGGTATTAGTGGTAAGGGGTACCGGTTCTTAATAGTTACATTGTTAAGGGCACGGTAGTCTATGCACATGTGCAAGTCTCCCCCCTTCTTCGGTGTGAAGAAGAGGGGCAAAGAGACTGGGGACTTAGAATGTCTAATGAAACCATTCTCTAAGTATTCGTCTAAATAAGCTCTTAAATGTTCATTCTCAGATTCGGTCAGTGCATAGATACGGCTACAAGGAAAAGTAGCCCCAGGCATTAAGTCTATTCGGCAGTTGAAATCTCTATGAGGTGATAATGTATTAGCCTTTTTTTTATCAAACACGTCAAGAAGATCTGTGTATT
The DNA here is from genome assembly GCF_964204655.1 of Triturus cristatus. NCBI lineage: Eukaryota > Metazoa > Chordata > Amphibia > Caudata > Salamandridae > Triturus > Triturus cristatus. The sequence goes on along the minus strand of NC_140583.1, from coordinate 409,472,181 downwards.
CGGATGGAATCCCTTGTATGGCTAACACAGTTTCTGACGTCTTGGGGAAGTCATAGCCTTTTACTAGCAACTCAGACCTATGATGTGGAAAACAAACAGTCTGGCAATGTTCGGATTTGAACAGTAAGGTTTTTTGTGTCCAGTTTATCTGCGGGTTATGTTGAACTAACCACGGGATCCGTAAAATAAGTAGGGGTGGGCGGAATTTGCGAAAGCGACTTTCGCAAATTATCGTGAAAATGTTAAAAATCTCCGCAAACAAGCGGAAATATCGCGAAGATGCGGAAGTTTTTTTCCCGCCCGTTCGCGATATTTTTTGCATGGTTGCGGGTCGCTAACTTACCCCTGCGGTTGCTCGCGGGCGCGGCCATCTTGTTTTCAGTTGTCTCGCAGTGCATGATCGCGAGAAAAAAGACGTGATCGCGCGACGCATGACGTCACTGCGGACGCGAACTGTCGCGAGACAGCGCAAATGGCTAAAACAATACAACATCTCATGGAGAACGCGACCGGATCGGGAAAACTTGTCGGCGAACGCGGGGATTCAGGTAAGGCGATCGCGCGCGCGCGAGAATGTATTATTTTACAGCGCGAACAAGAACCAAATTATCGCAAAGCTGCGGAATGCGGAAATTTTGACATTTCCGCGCTCTCCGCGGAACGCGGAAATGCCAAATTATCGCAAATTCCGCGAACGGAACGGAAATTTTGCCCAGGCCTAAAAATAAGGCGAAACTGGGTAGCGTCAATAACATCAAAAGTAATGTTCTCAAAATGTTGTCCAGAACAAATCATGAGTAGATTTTCAGTATGAAATTGTATGGGGCCAGAAGTTAATTCTTTGCCATAAACTGCTCTTACAATTTCTGGGTTAAGTTTTTGCAATTTGTTAAACCCTAACTCAAGAATAAACTTAGTGTCAATAAAATTGCCCGTGGCTCCAGAGTCTATTAAGGCATCCACGGACCACGATAAAGCTTTATTGTCGAAGTATTGTAGAGTTACCCTTATACTGAGATGATTATTTGAAATTGTTGGAACAGTAGAGGCCAAACTTGACTGCTTACTCGACAAAGCGGCCTCTCTTTTTGCCGAGCAATCTAGTTTTCCGACTTTTCTAAGACAGCCACTTCATTACCCTTCCCCTTGGGTTTGTTTGGACGTGTAGGACCCTCCTTTACGAAGTGACCTGATATTCCGCAGTAAAAACACTGTTTCAGTTTCCTTCGCTTCTCCTTTTCCTCTTTAGTAAGTGGACCCCTTAAGGTTCCGATTTGCATGGGTTCTCTCATATCTACCTTAGGAGATAAGTCACCTTTTGGATTATATTTTTCTTTGTATACAAACATCTTATGTTCTGTTTTTCCTTTCTCTCCCTTTCTTTCATGTAACCAGTGGTTTAATTTCACTACTAGATCTATGAATTCACCATAATCTTCTGGGGGGGTCTAAAATCTGAGTAACCATATCTTTTAAGTCGTCTCTAAGACCTCTATATAACAGAGAGACTCTTTTTTCTTCTGGCCACTCAGCTTCAATCACTAACCGATTAAATAAGGAGGTGTAATGAATTAAATCAGATGATCCGTGCTTCAAATTAAGGAGAGCATGATCAGCCGACTGAATGAACACATGTTTAGCAAATAACTTTTTCATAGTTTCTTTGAACTGTCTGAAGTCATACAATAAAGGATTGTTACGTTCCACTAAAGGCACTGACCATAAGGCTGCATCACCTCCTAAGTAAGACAAGATGAAAGCTACGTTTGCAGCATCGTCAGGAAAAGCAGTTGGTTTTGCTATAAAATGAAGATGGCATTGATTCAAAAAAATTGTGAATTTCGCACTATCCCCATAAAACCTTTCAGGGGGAGCCAACGGCACAGTGACTGGAGTTACCACTTGAATTTGCGTTGGGGCTGAGGCAGAGGTACTATGAAGAGTCTGCATGTTTGGTTTGAAACTAGGTGGCTTTAAAATTGGCTTCTCCGACGAAGGTGAAATATCTCTACGCAATGCTGTATTTTCTGCATTAATATTGGACAGCTTTGCAGCAATATCCTGCAATGAGATCTGTGGAGTTGGATTCATAGCATCTGGGCGAAACGATATTCGTGGGCTTAGCCTTCTGTCGGGACACTCAAACACTCTTATCTGAAGGGTGCTTGAAGGTGTTTTGCAGAGTCGCTATGAGCCAACTTCCTAGAGCTCCACTAAATAACCTAGGATGTGTAGTTACACTCAGGTTATACAATAGAACCCTGGGAGGAGGGCCGGATACTGGACGCTGGCAAAGTCCTGTTGTCGACCTGCGAGGAAACAAGACATATGTAAGAAGTCTACCCTGTGTTGTCTTTTTTTTTTTTTAAGTTCAAAATATTTTATTGAAATTTTATAATGAACAGCAACAACATAGACATACAAAAATTATCAAATTCATTCCAATAGAAAAGAACGTGGTCATATTCTTATAAACTTAAAAAGGAGGGGGGGAGGGAAACATCTAATAACAAATTATTGAGTAAGCAATAAATAGAGCTACTATGACATATTAAATAGTATAAAAATCGTAAAACGCATTACAATACATAAACATACCCCTAAGATGCAAAATAGAAATCAACAGGAATCCAATAAGAGTGATAAGAAATAGGATTATGATTAACCCCAGACAAAGATAATTGAGCACCTCTTCTTGTAAAGATAACCCAAGACCACCAAGCATGAACTGATAACTTAGAAACATCTTTCCAACAAAAGGTAATAGATTTTAACGCAGCAGAAATCAAAAAATCAAAAAGCCTACATTCAAGAGAACTTAGAGATTGTGATAATGTAACTGATTTGCAAATTAACATTTTATATGATAAGTCTTCATGTATATTTAACAATTTCTTAATAAAATCCCAAACTTCTGTCCAGAATTTTGCAATTAAAGGGCAATCAAAAAGCATATGTCGTAACGAACCAGGATGCAATTTACAATGCCAACAAGTGTCAGACTGAAGGAGTTTAGCCTGGAATAAACGTATTGGAGTCCATAATGAATTAAATAAAATATAGGAATTGGTTTGATAAAGTGAGACAGGTAACCAACCAGAAATACTTCTAATCCATATAATTTCCCATGAATCATTGGACAATGTAAGTGAAAGTTCATTATTCCAGAAGGTTGCAATCATCGTTATGTTACTTCCTAACGTGTTAGATAATTTTTTATATAAAATGGAAACACCATTAGCTTTCAGCGATATAGTTTGGATATACATGGATAGATCAGCTGTAACACTATTCGGAATAGCTTGCGGAAAGGAATCTAAAACTGAATTAATTAAATATTCATATTTAATACGATCAGATTGGGTTAAACCAAACCTTGTTTGTAGATCCTCAAACGGTATAAAGGTATTGTTGGAATAAATGTCTTTAAGATAAAAAATACCCGCTTTGATCCACGAAAACCAAAATCTAATGTTCCTATTTAGTTTAATGATATTGCTATACCATAATGATAATTCAACAGTGTTATACATGGGGTATAGAAAAATAGAATCTAAATCATTAAAAACCATTTTAGTGGATTTGAGAACGATAGATTTATGAAAAACTGAGGAGGTGTTAGACATAGTTAACAGCGTTGGTAATGGGAACGGCTTCACCATAGATTTTTCAATTAGGAGCCAAGAAGGTGGATTATGTAAAGGGAAATGACTAAACCATATGGCACTTTGTTTTAGAATAAAAGCTTTGTGATAAAGAAAAAAATCTGGGATACCAAATCCAGCATTACATTTAGACATTTTTAATTTTTTATAACTAATGCGAGGTGATTTGTTATTCCAAAGAAATTTGGAGAGAAGTTTATCAATATCTTTATAAAATTTTAATGGGAACTGAGTGGGAATCATGGAAAGAGTATAAAATATTTTTGGAGCAATATTCATTTTAATAGATTCCAGTCTACCCCACCATGAGAGATGCAGCGATGCCCATTTAGACGTTTTATCTTTAATATAATCTAAGACAAAATTACAGTTTAAAGTCATTGTAGATTTTATAGATGAGGAAAATAAAATACCAAGATATTTTAATTTAGTCTTTTGCCAAACAATTTCATTCATAGGTATCATATCAGGAGTACAATAAATGTTTAAAGGGAAAAATTCAGTTTTATTAATGTTTAATTTATAGCCAGACACCATAGAATATTTTGTTATAATCTCTAATAAAGAAGGAAATGAGGATAAGGGGTCACTAATAAATAAAAGTACATCATCAGCATACGCTAAAGTTTTAATAATAATCTCATTAATAATAATTCCTTTAATGTTATCACATTTTCTTATAGATGTAAGGAAAGGTTCAATGCCAATTAAAAACAGTAGCGGGGAAAGGGGACATCCTTGTCTAGTACCTCTAAAAAGGGAAAATTGATTTGAAATTTGGCCATTAATAAATAGACGAGCAGTAGGAGCACAATATAGAGCTGAAATCATACGAATAAAATTATCGCCAAAGTTAAAAGATGATAAAGCATGGAATAAAAATTGCCAATGCAATTTATCAAAGGCTTTTTCAGCATCCAGAGCCATAATTCCTGAAGGAGTAGTTAACGTAAGACCTTGTTCAATGACATGTAATAAAGTTCTTGTATTATTTGCAGAGTGTCTATTCTTCATAAAACCAGATTGATCCGAATGTATAATAGAGTCTAGTACAGGGGATAATCGTGTGGCTAATATTTTGGCATATAATTTACAGTCTTGATTAATTAAAGAGATAGGGCGATAATTAGATACAAGGGTGGGGTCTTTATCAGGTTTGGGAAGAACGATAATTAAAGCTTCAGTAAAGGATCCTGAAGTAATTCCCGTAGAGCCAAATGTTGTGAAAAGTTGAAATAATAAGGGTAAAAGATGGGATTGAAACTCTTTATAAAACTCCGCCGGGATACCATCAGGACCCGGAGATTTATTTTTTTTAAGAGATTTTATAGCGGTTAAAATTTCCTCCTTAGTAATTGGAGAGTCAAGCCCCATTTTATCTGATGGAGAAATTTTAGGTAGACCACATGAAGATAAAAAAGAATCAACTAAAGATTCATTATGAAGCTCAGGTTTATCATATAACTTAGAGTAAAACTCCAAAAATTAATTCACAATATCTTTATGAGATAAAGCAATTTTACCATTGGATCCATGAATAGAAGTAATTTGAGTTTTATCCTTTTTGATACGTAAGTAATTCGCTAACAATCTTCCAGATCTGTTTGCATTAAAACTAAATTTAGCTTTGGCCTTAGAAATCTGAACACCAGCTCTATTACTAAGAATTGTTCTAATTCATATCGAAGCTTTTGCAACTTACTTCTATATTGAGGGTCATTAGACGAAATAAAAAGTCGTTCATATTCCGCTATTTGCTTTTCTAGCTTTTTAATATTTGCATTAAAGGTCTTATTTTCGTGAGCCATAATAGAAAGAGTAACCCCTCTAATATAAGCTTTAAAAGCATCCCATCTATTAACCAATGAAGTAGTACCTTCAGGGTTAAATCGAAAAAAATCATGAATGGCAGAGAGGAGCTTTGGTTTATTAAGTTCATTGAGACTATACCAGAATTCATTCTCCATCTAGGCTGGTTAGTAAAGGTTGAATTTAAATTTAAAATACAAGAAACCATAGCATGGTCAGAGACATCAATGTTGCCAATCCTGGGGTTACTAACACAGTTGATCAGCTGTTTCGAAACTAATATATAATCGATCCTAGAATGAGAATTATGTGGGTTAGAAAAAAAAGTAAAACATTTTTCTGTAGGGAAGTGTAGACGCCAAATATCAACTAACTTAGTGGTTTGAAGAAATAATTTAAAAGCAAAATAAACCTTAGGGGGTGGAATTTAGTACGAGATATTCTATCTAATAAAGGATCAGATATGACATTAAAATCACCTGCAACAATTAAAGGTACATTACCAATTTTTACAACCTCCGTTGAAAGAGTAGCCCAAAAAACAGGGTCATCTGCAGTAGGGCCATAAACATTTAATAAAAATAAGATAGAATCATGAACTTTAACCTTAACAATTAAATATCTCCCATCCGTATCTGTAATTTTGCTCAAAACTTGGCAATGTGCTTTTTTCGCACATAATATAGCTACACCATTTTTCTTGCCATTAGCAGGAGAAGAAACAATATTATCAACCCATTTTTTCTTCATATAGTTTAAAATTTTATCATCTATATGAGTTTCTTGTAAAAAACAAAAATCAGCTTTGCAACTACCCAAATAATCAAAAAATTTTGTACGTTTCACAGGATGGCGTAAACCTTTAACATTCAGTGACACTACTTTAATATTAGCCATGACAAAATAAAAAGAGAGAAGGGTTAGAAAGAAGAAGATCAGAAAAAGACACAAATGTTAAGAAGAAAGTAGCTCCAAAACACACAAAAGGGAATGGAAGAAATAAAACATAGCAAAAAAGACAAACAAAACACATAAATATGAAGATTGGGACGCACACACGCTCTACAAGCATGGCCAGAAACCGCTGGAGCCCAGAATATTATGAGTTATATAAATCTGTCAAAGAAGATCATACATGAAAGAATCAAGTGGTAGGACCCTGAGTGTCCATAGTTTGCTGTACTTGCTGATCCAGAAATTGTCGTAGATCTTCAGGACCCTGAAAGGATTTTGAAAAATTATCTTTCCAAATGCGCATAGTTGAAGGGTCAAAAAGGCCATATTGGTATCCAAGGCTTCTTAATTGTGGGCGAAGATCAGTAAATCCCTTACGTGTTGCAACAGTTTCCTTGGCAAAATCTTGATGAATAAAGATTTTGTGACCATTGACCAACAATGAAGGAATTTCTCTAGCTGCTTTTCTGATCAGAACCAAATGATGGTGACGGAGAACTTTAAATATCATTTGTCTAGGCTTGCTATGTTGAGGATTGCGACGTGAAGGAATTCTATGAGCCTTATCGATTTCAAATTTTTCTGGAAATTTGACATTTAAAAGACCAGGAAGTAAGTTCTCTAAGTATAGTCGACAGTTAGATCCCTCAACCTCTTCTGGTAAATTAAATATGCGAAGGTTGTATTGTCTATTGCGATTTTCCATGTCCAAAAGTTGTGAGCACAGAGGTGATATTTTCGCCACAAGTGGAGTAAAAGCGTCGACTTTAACTTTATTGTCTTGTATTTTAATTGAGTTGTCTGAGATTTTCATCGACATACTCGCCATTTCCTTTCGTACATTTTTTATTTCAGTCGCAATAGTTTCTGTATTAGCACGAAGAGCCTGAATTTCCTCCAAAATTAAAGAAAGCGAGGGTTCAGATGACTCCAGCACCTTTGATTTTATTGGGGGCGGTGAAATCTGCTGTTTTCTTTTATTTTTATTATCCATTTTTGAGAAAAAATAATAAAATTTGAATAAAAATGAATAGATTATGAGTAAAAAAAGCGAAAAGAAGCAAAGCAATCCTCCAAAATACTGGTGCAGCAGCTAAACTGGACTAGGGGTGTGGCTAGGCCCAAGCCAGGCCCTTTCCTGAAGTATGCTCCGCCCCCCTGACAGACTAACCAGGCAGTCCCTCAATGCAGAGCTCAGAGCAGGAACCAGGGAGCCAGAAACACGACTTCCCACGATGAAAACGGCCTGAAACCGCTTCACAATGCTGCTAAGCCTGTAATGTTAGCAGCGACCTCCTTTAAAACAAAATTCTGACAGACATTCGTCGTTTTATGTGGAAAAACGGGCGAAAACGCGGAGGAGCTCACCGGGTGGCGGCCATCTTGATTCGCGCGCTCGCGCGTCAATGCCCCTGTGTTGTCTTTTTAACATTCAGTTAAGATTCTCTGACCCTTTGTTGTGCCATTCTAAGGAAGACCTTCCTACTTGCGATCTTAGGAATTAGGAGTGACGTCCAGTAGTCTTGAGATGGTGAAGATATGGTTCAGTAGTCGTGTCAGCAAAAGGTGTAGTCAGGAAGATGAGTGTCTTTCTCTAGAACATGAAAACACATAAATAAGTTTTCTAATTTCTCTAACTGTTAAATTACCAATATTAGAATGTCTATCACCTTTACTTATTACCTTCTGATTCTCTTAAGTCTTTACACCATTACTTAACTCTACAATAAAACAAATGTCATACACAGTTTGCACATTCAAAGTACGCAAAAAACATTGAGTCCTTAACTTCTCTTTGGTTTCTTCAAACTTTTGTTTTTTTTAGCAAAATGTTCCAAAAATTGTTCCTTTAAAAGTCTTAAAGATTGCCTTCCCAAATTCTGTGCCTTCTTGCGATGGGCGCCAGAAACTAGAAACGTTACTTAGCTTTCTTTCTGCATTTTCTTTCTTCCTTAGGTGTTTTCCGCTATGCTATGCTGCCATCTAGTGGTTCCTAGAAGAAAGGAAGAGTCGTCTCCGAGAATGAGAAGAATTACCAGCTATCCTCGATCGAAGCCAGAAGGCTAAGCAGTGAGCAGCGTTGGGTTTGGCATTATATACTCATGCCACACCCAAAATGGCTGCTACGTCGCGCATAACGTGGTTATTACCCACTCGGCTATGTTTAGTCATCTTGAGTGCAGGGGGCCTAAAATGCCTATAAAAGAAGCTCCGGGGTTGCAGTGACATGTTACATTCAGAGTTAGAATTATGAATCCAGCTTGTAAGGACACCCTTGGTGAGTCTAGGATCCCTAAAATTAATTATAATACAGACCCCCGCTTGTTTTTTCCTCAAGGGACCTATCCAGTGAACTCTCCTAATCAGCAAAATATAATTTTGCTTTTCTTCTCGCAGGAAAATAGCAGTAGCTATTAAGCCAGTGGATTACTTTGTTCATAAGAGAGTCATAAGTTTCAATTTGACCCTGGCATAGAGGAGGAACATTAACTATAGCTGCCATATAGGTTACACACTCTGGTGTAAAATTAATGGTACTGCTGGGTACCCCTCAGTTAATGTTAGCAACATCTCCTATCAATGGGGTTCAAATAGTACCACAAGGTGTTGGATTATTATTGTACCCATAAGGCCCCTACGGTTGTGGCAACACATTTATTCTGGATGTCTGCAGTTGCGTTTGGACCCTAGGGATTACTTTGGGTCTTACACCTACTGTGTGTAGCTTCTCTGGCATAGTACTTAGTGGAGTAGGATTAATCTTTGGAGTAGGTATTAATGTGTTTACACTTGGTGCTAATTCACTATTCAGGCCCTCCTTGAGTAGCCCAATCGGGGGGGAGAAATGGTGTGTCCCAATCTTAGTTACCTCGGCTACCAAAGCCTCTAACTTTATAACAATTGGTGCCAATAGAACTTCTGATGTAGAAGTAATCTCAGCCAATAGTGGTGCCCACTGCGGATCTCCGGGGTTGCCTGGGATTGGCCCAACCTCAGTACTGGAGGGTGCGAGGGCTTTGAGGGTGCGAGGGTTTGAGTGTGCGTGGCTTTTTAGGGACTTTCATCACCGTAGAAGTAATTTTACATGTCCTTTTCTTTTGGGTGAAGGTGAGCTAGCAGAAATAATACTAGCTGTAGGTATTGGTTAAGTATAGATATAATAGTCGGATTATCGGCAGCCCACGGACTATTGCTATCCCTGATCATGCTCTCGTTAGCTGAGGATATTACCAATAAATTATTAGGTGTCTCAGAAGACTCGCACCCAAGCCCCCCACCAATTGAAAGGCGGCGCTCAACATAATCAATCTCCTGAAAAATCACATTCGCTGCCCTCCCTAAATATGAGTCAATGGTGGCTCGGCCATTTTCACATAATGGCGGGGCATTGGCGGTTTTGCGCTTAGCCATGGTCACCAAAGTGATCCAAACGCCCACACCAATCAGTACCAATTAAAATATAAATAAACAATAATCAGTAGTAATGCCCGCTAATAGGGTAATCCAAAAGGAAGTTAGTCCTGGTAACTTGGTATCTTGTGGCAAGGGAGTGTTGCTCTGAATCAGTTGTGGTTCGAAAATACAGCAACATAACCCCGGCTATAATAAAAATATAATGAAAACCTAGTACAGTCACATATACTCTGAACTGAACTGCAAGTGTAAGTGTTCCTGGCAGTAACAGTACCTTTGGGTGAACGTTGGAGAGGTGGCCCGGCCTGGCCTTCTCTGGTCACTGACAGGGTTTTTAGCACCTCCTGGCGCGAACAGGGCACGTGTTGTGACGGGCGCGCTACTGCGGTGATGCGGGGCCCGGGACAGATCGGGAGACGGGACTAGGGTCGAGGCCTTATAATAAAAGACAGAGCCAGAAGTTGGGCGTATTCCTGGTCTCGCGGTCGTAGCCCTAGTCGCGTATGCACGCGCGCGACCAGCATTTATTCACATTATGGGTCACATGACCCTTACGCTACTGTTGGCGCCTGTTACGTCACAGGCGCAACACTACATTCCTCCCCAACAAACATCAAAACAAAACATAGCTGCTAAAACCCTCAGAGTCAGCTCTCAGCCTAGTGCCACATTCCAGGCCAATGTTCAGACCCCAAAACAGCACCCAATAAACAAAAATGAAACAGTCTTACGTTAGGTAGTCTTTCAACCGGCAGGATGGTTCAGGATTGCCCCTCAGGCAGTATTGCGACAGGCCAAGGCTCAGGGAGTCCCCGCTCCCGCTGTCCGGCAAGCCGGTAGGGGCCGCGACCCCTTGAGAGTGGCTGGCATCGCCCGCCACTGGTTCATCGGCTCGTTGGTGCGGAGTCGGCATCTGGGTCTCGGGTCCTCCGGCTTCTCCAGCCTCTTCGAAGGCTGGCTCCGTTTCGGTTCTACGTAGCCTGGCCTCTTCCACCGCTCGTGTGTCGGGACGGTTCTCCCCTTGGTTAGATGACTGTCCGGGTCTTCCAGGGTGATATTTCTTGAAGTGTGACACATTCTGGGTTATTCTCTCTCTACCTCGAGTGGCCACGACACGGGTTCCCCTGACGGACACTACTGTCCAGGGTTCCTTTTCAAAGGTCAGGCGAAATTTTCCACTGGTGACTCAGTTTTTGAGCAGCACCACGTCCCCTCTTTGGATGCTGGGCACTGTGGCTCTTCGCTGGAGGCTGACATGAGCGTGTGCTTTACGGCACCGGGCAACTATGAGGCTGTCCTTGTGGGTCTCCGGCTGCCACTCCGGGTGATGAGGAATTGAGTCAGTGACTACTCACCCCATTAACAGATGAGCCGGGGCAATGCCTGTTCTAGTGTGTGGCGTTTGACGATAGCTCCTAAGAAACGTGAATATGGCCATCTCCAAGGACTGAGCCTTGTCATGCGCAATCCGGATCACTTTGTTGAGTGTTCGCATAAATCTTTCAGCCTCCCCATTTGCTTGGGGCCACCAAGGGGTGATTCTCCGATGGTGAATGCCGAGGGCTTGCAGATATGATGTAAATTCTTGACTTTGGAACGGAGACCCATTGTCCGTTCTCAGCTCCTGCATGATACCATGGGCCGCCATGATTTTCTCGAGTTTTGGTATGATCTCCGTGGCGCTGAGCACTGACACTATTTCAACTTCCGGATATTAAGAGTGATCATCAATGGCCACCAATGCGTGGCGACCATCTGGAAGGCTGCCCAGGTCAAGACTCACCCGAGACCACGGAGTTCTCGGTCGGGGTTCCACGATGATCGGAGCAGGTCGGGGTATCTCCCGAGTTACTTGACACGCCGTGCAGGCCCGGACCGTGGCCTCCACAAGGTCGTCCATTAGCGGGAACCATACCTTTGTGCAAAGCTGCGACTTTGTTTTGACCATGCCCTGATGCCCAATGTGTGCAAGGTCCACCACTCTTTGGGTTAAGGATGTCGGAATCACCAGCCGATGTCCCCTAAACAGGCACCCTGTATCATCTTCAGTGAGCTAGTCTCTGACATGGTGTAAACTGCCCATCACTCGTTGTGCCGTGGCTGTTAGACTTTTCCACTCCTCCTTGGCTCTGTGCCAGGTGCTGTTCTGGATGGCTACCTTGGCGCACTGTAGACATTCATCTTGGCTCGTTGCCTCCCGCATGCTTTCCATGGAAATAGGTATGGGGCAATATCGAGCGGTGACGCACCTGACGTATTCTTCGGTATCTGCTGCTTCCTCCATTTTCTGCACCGTGGCCTTCCGAGGATGGCGGGACAGGTAGTCAGCCAGATTTTTAGACCCGGGTTGATACTCTACTTTACAGTTCTGGAGCTGCAGCATCCACTTTTCAATCCGTGGCGGCGGTTAAGTCGAGCGTCCTGAGAAAAGTGCCACCAGCGGCTTGTGGTCTGTTGCTACTACGAAAGGTTTCCCGTATATGTACAGGTGGAAGTGGTGACACCCCCAGTGGATAGCGATTGCTTCCTTTTCGATTTGTGAATATCTTTGTTCGGTTTTGGTGAGGGATCTGCTGGCGAATGCCACGGGGGTCCACTCTTCCTGAGGGTTCTTTCTTTGCAGGAGAACTGCTCCTAATCCTACAGGGCCAGCATCCACTGCGACTAATGTCAGCTTCGTGGGGTCAAAGAACGCCAGGGTGGTAGCTTCTGAGAGAGCCTCCTTGATTTTCTCGAAGGCCTGGGCTTGTTCAGGGCCCCACTTCCAGGTGGTGGATTCTTTGGTCAGTTCCCTCAGTGGTAATGTTAGGTTAGCCAAGTCTTGGATAAATCTCCCACAGTAATTTACCATCCCGAGGAAGCTGCGAACTTCCGTGACGTTGGTGGGGGCGACGGCCTCTTTAATGTCCCAAACTTTCTCTGGGTCTGGGTTGACCCCTCCATGGAGAATGTGTAGCCAAAAAACTGTAGCTTTTGGCGTAGGAACTCACATTTTTCTCGGTGAAGAGTGAGGCCTGCATCCCGCAATCGGCAAAGCACTTGAAGAAGACGTTCATTGTGTTCTTGGATGGTTTTAGCGTGTATCATGATGTCATCGCTGACATTGATGACACCGGGAATGTCCGCAATCAACTCCTGTATAACATTTTGGAATACTTCTGAGGCACTGAACAGTCCAAAACTCAACCTAATGTACCTCCGGAGCCCCACATGTGTTGAAAACGTGGTGATGTTGCGGGAGGCCTCGTCTAGCACCAATTGATGATATCCGGACCTCAGATCCAGTTTTGAAAATCAGCAGTCTCCCGCCATTTCTCCAATGTGGTCGTCTATCGTGGGAGTGATGTGACGTTCCCGCTTTATCGCGACGTTGGGGAGTCTCATGTCGACACAGATTCTCACCGCGCCCGGCTGTTTGGGCTTCCGAGCAGCGACGATCGGTGACACCCACGGAGTGGGACCTGACACCTTCTCAATTATTCCTGCTGCCTCCAGCTTCTTGAGCTCCTCCTCTACCAGGGGCCACAGGTGGAATGCTTTTCGCCGGTGTCGTAGGGCGACAGGCTGGACCGTTGGATCAATGTGGAGGTGGATTTCCTTCCCCCTAAATTTCCCAATCCCCTGGAATACTTCCGCGAATTCCACAAGTAGGTGTTGGAGGGCCTCTTGGTGTACTCCGAAGGCATATGTTATGACTCCCAGGTCCTCAGCTGCTTGGCACCCCAGAAGCATCCCCTGGCCGTCTTCTGAAACGTAGACGTTAGTTGTGATGGACTGTGAGCCATGTGCTATGGTCGTCCGAAACCGTCCCCGTATCCTCAGGGGAGCATCTTGACCATATGCAAATACGGTGATGGTCGAGGGGTGGAGAGCTGGTCTTGGACTCATGGTGCTGTGTAGGGTGGATGCCATGATGTTGAAAGTGGCCCCTTTGTCCACCACTGCGGTAACCTCCTAGAATCCTACTCGGATGCTGCATTGGGGTAGGCGTCTTGATTTTCGGGTGACGGTACCGATCATGTGGATTTTGTGCACCACTCTCTCTTCCTCCTCATCATTGTCCATGTCACTGGGCTCTGGGTCATCTTCTTTGAGACGAGGTTTGCGATACTTCTTTGACCGGCACACTTTTTCGAAGTGGTTAAATCGCCCACATCCCGAGCATCTTTTGCCTTTCGCGGGGCACTCGGCCGCCGAGTGTGGTGGTCCTCCGCAGTATCCACAGGATTTGGATTGTCCCGGAGAGGGTGTCCCTGGTCCTTTCCTGCTCCACTTCTGTGGGGGTTTGGTTGTTACTGGGATTATCAGAAAAGCTGGGAGTTTTTAAGCAGCAGACATACAACGAGGAGAAGCCACATATTACTAAAGCGCATCCCACTATAACACTAGCACATACAATACACACAAGATAATACAATAGAACAAAAATCACAGCAAAGCAAGACAAGCATTTGCAATGCAAATTGGTCTCGCATTTTTTAGAGTTCGAGGTAGCGTTGTAAATAACAATGTCTTTTACCTACCAAACGAATAAAAGAGGAAATAATATGGAAACAGAAAGGATGCTAGAGAAAGGAGGAAAATTTAATGGGGATGGAATGAATCTGAGGAAAGGGGATAACTGGGATGAAAAGAAAATAGAGGGGGAAATCGAAACGGCACAGTAACGATCGAATGATGAAAAAGAGAAGTAAAGAAAGCAAAAATGTCAAACGACTGAAACATACAGAGAGAGTAGGAGAGACACAGCAAAAAGACTGGATAAGAAAGAAAAGCACAATGGCACAGAAAGGGAGAAACAGGAGGAATAAAGATAAACAGATATAAAAAAAGAATGGAAGCGAGGGTGAGAAAGAAACTGGCACTGAGATTAAGTGAGACTGAAATGTAAGGAGGGACTGAGATACGCACAGAATAAAAAGAAGTGGAAAGAGAGACAAGGCAGAGACAATGCCCCGATTACCTACCGGTAATCTTTATTACTCCGAGTATAGTCTTCCTCGCCACATGACTAACACAGTGAGCTTCAGCTCCACACCAGAACCCTCCAAAGCAAAAAAATCAGCCTCCCATCCCTTCCCAATATGGCCGACCCATTACACCCATGACCTCTATAGTAGGCGGGCCGGCCCAGCCCATCAGCCTGAAACTACCAAGCATAAACATGAAGCCGAAAGCCAGACAGGGAGGGAGGGATGGGAACTCATGTGGCGAGGAAGACTATACTCGGAGTAATGAAGATTACCGGTAAGTAATCGGGGCATTACCTCCTCATTAGTCTTCCTCGCCACATGACTATCACAGTGAGCACATACCAAAGCCAAGCGGCTTCATGGAAACTCACAAGAAACCAACAGACCAGGAGGGGATGCCCACGAACGAGGGCAAAACCCAACAGGCCAGAACGAGTGGAAGGACCACCCAGGAGAGAGGCAACCATGAGCAGGAAGAACCAGCCCGGGACTGAAAGACAATGGGAATGTCAAAAACCCGGACCCCAGAGACACAAAGTGCCGCCAGGAAACCTGCCCCAAGCAAAAGCCAAAGGAGGACAGAGAAAGGCACGGGACCAGACCGCACGGAGCCAAAGGCCACAGAAAACAGGGCCCATAACCGAAAAGAGCCAGCCGGACCAAACACACCAGGACAGTCCAACGGACATCCTGAAAGCGAGAAGAGAGCAAAAGACCAGAGAGAGGAACTGAACGAACAGAGGGCAACCCCACCACAGTGACCCAACAAAAAAGCCACAGCAGAAAGAGAGACGCAGTCCGACAAACACAGCAACACCGCAAGGGAGACCACCACCTGCGAGAGAGCCGAATCCACCAGTGGAACGAGGCAGCGGAACCAGACGTAAACAAACAAACTGGCAAGAGCTGCAAGAATGGAAAGGGGTGCAGAAGAGAAACAGAAGGGGGAAATACCCCAGTCACACAAAGGACCCCCTGGAAGGGACCGCGACCCCAAGGAGAGAACCCAGGCAGGAACAAGGTAAAAAAGACCCAGGAAGGCGCCGGAAAAGACACCGAAGAGAACCGCCCACCAAGGGAACCCAACCGGGCAACAGCGGAAAGCGGAGAACCCATAGGTCCACCCACGCCCGGAAGGCAGGGAAATGCAGCGCGATGGACAGAGACCGCCCCGCACAGGGACCAAGCGAGCCGCCGAAGCGAGCACCCAGGCGGCCACACAGGACCACCAACAGGACAAAAAGCCTGGCCAGGCCAAACAAGCCCAGAATCCCTGGAAGAAAAAGGACCCCAGGAAAGCGCAAAGGTCCAAACAATTCTCAACCACACCGAAGGAAAATACCATAGCCAACACTGTAGACTGAGCACCCAGTGCCAGCGAAAGACCAGGGAAAGAACACCCAATCCGCAGAGTAAGATTCAAAGACCTCAACCAGAAGGCCAGAGCGAATCCCATCCGGGAGCCAGGATGAGAAGGCCGAAGAGCCAACACCGGAGACCCAAAGGAAGCAGACAGCACCAGACGGTCCCAGAAGAACACCCATCCAGGCACAAAAGACGCCCGACCCACAAACCACTGAATGAGAGCCGAGAAGAACAGGAGCATACAGGATGAAACGGCCGGAGTCAAAGACGACCCAGGGAAGGACAGCACCAAAGTGCCAAAAAACCAACAGAGGCGAACCCCGCAAACACCCGGGAGCACGAGGCAGGGCCAGCAAGGCAGGGGAAAACCCCAGAGAATCCAAGGAACGGCAAACAGAAGCCAGACGGGAAAACCGCCCACAGGGAAAACCACTGACCCTAGTACAGATAAGGAACCCAAGCATGCCCCCCAGGAAGGCAAATGTCGCCAACGGGAAGGATGAACCCAGCCGCACCAGGAGTGAGAGTGGGAAGGGCATGGGGCAAAAGAACCAAGGAAGGGCCAGAGGCACCGAGACCAACCGGAAGGGGAGGACCGCAAAGGACAGACAGGGGTCAAAAACCGCCAGGCAACAGGACCCAAAACATGACACGAGGAAGGCCCCCACCAAAGCAGACAACCCCAACTGGAAAAACCAGGGGATCAAACGAAACCCCACGACAGGATCCGATCAGAGAAGGACAAGCGAGACCGCCAAAAGCGACCCAGCAGAAAAAAGGATAGAACGCTCACCCCACGAGAGGCGGGTGCCGAACCCCCGGCCGACCAAGCAGGAACCAACCATGGACAGGAGCAGGGGAGCCCAACAACCGGAGTGGCACGGCAGAGGGCAGGAGACCCGAACAGAAGGACCATAACAAAACCCCAACCTCCAGTGGGCGAGTAGAAGCATGGTGACAGCAGGAAGCCAACAGGAAAGGGGTGCAAAAGCCGTCCGCCGAGACAGGGAGCAGGAGGAAGAGGGAGTGGCAAAGCCACGGACCCGGACAAGACAGGGCAAGCCCACCACCCTGGAAACCCCTGGAGGACGTCCAACCAGCAACTGACAGGGACAGACCCCGTACAACAACGGCAGGAACAGGAGCCCACAGGACGAAAGGACCGCAGGCCCAAAGCCCGGAAGGGACAAAGGGGACAGGGACAACACAGCACACCACGAAGCTGAGGCCCAGCAACCCAATGCCACAGGCGCCCAATAACACACGCGTCAAAGACACCCAAGACAAAACCATGGAACCCTGCGGAAAAGCGGAGAGAACAACCCAAAGGGGCCTGCCGAGGCCAACACCGAAGAAAACCAGAGTGAGAAAACACCAGGAAGGCCCCATTGCAGGGACAAGCAGAGCACGGAAAGGCTTGCGACAACACCCAGATGGCAGAACCAGTTTGAAACGTATCCCAACCGTACTGAAGGAAATACAATTGCTCAGAAGCATAGCAGAGTCAAAATGCACAAAACACAGCGCTTACACAGTAGGCAAGCACGGCCGAAAGCCAACCGAGCCCCGTGCCCCTAACAGTACACACCCACCCACATCAGAGGGGGCCGAGGAACACTCGCGTTCACAGGCACAACAGCCAGAGAAAACAGACAAGCCCACAGTTGCCCCCACAGAGACGGGCAGCCAAACGGCAAAACCCAAACCCCAGAGCCCGCTATAGAAGGGCATCAAGGTACAAGGTGGTGGGGGAGCGCAGGGCAGGATCGCGAGGGCCAGAAGGAGGGGGAACCAGCGAGTGAGCCCGACGGAGCAGGGCCTCCCCCCGGGATCCCCGGACCAACCGGGGCAGGAACTAGTCCACGTACCAGAGGCAGGCGGGAGGCGAGAGCAGCAGGAGCGGGGAGATGAGGCAGGCAACACACCACCCATGCGCAGGAAGGACGTCAGCGGAGTACAATGAAAACCGCATACAACAGCCGCTGCTCGCCCCCGAACTGAAGGCGGGCGGCGCATCCCAAACAACGCACCCTCAGCACAAAGAAAGAGTAAGAAAAGCCCAAAGGGGCGACATGACCCGCATGGCACAGTAGCCAAGAGAGGGGAACACACAACTGGAGGAGTAAAAGCCAGCACCCCCAACCACCAGGAACAACAGAACACGCGCACCAGCAAAGCAAAGCAAAGCCCACAGAAACCGATAAGCCTCAGGTGCAGAACAACAGATGTCCACCGTAACCCAACTCAAAGGCACACAACCCACCTACCTCAGAAGAACGAAGGGCAGAGCGGACATCCGGGATCCGAACCGGTGACCATGAGGGCTGATCCAGGCCCCCGCGGGAGAAGCAAGGGACCATCGAGCCACCAGACCCGGCCCCAGGCTGTAAACGATGCCGACAGAGCCGTAGCGCGATAAGGACCAGCGCGCATGCGTGTGTGCCAGAAACCGCAAACCCAAAAGCTACGCGCAGGAAAGCGACACTCCAGGGACACCAGCAACCTGCACGACCCCGGACAGAGTAACGGGTGAGTGACCACGGGATCGGAATTACCGCGGAGCCCGGTAGGAAGCGCGCCCACCCCGGCAAAAGAAGCGAATGATCAGCGCAGGGCGCTGATTCAAACACTACTACAACCCAACGTGAAGCCCACTCGCACCTGGCCTCCAGGGCCGGAACCACGCAGATGCATGCGGTCCACAGAGGCCCACAGGGCCACAAAACAGGCGAAAAGCAAAGGCCAGCCATAGCAAATCCAAACTCCCCAAACACAATTGAGGCCTGCAAGCGAGCAACCAGTTCCTAGGCAGGGTGGGAAAGTACCTCCCAGAGACACTGCAGAGACCGCGCTTCGTGTTGGCAATACGCACTGACACAGCCCCCGTACCGACGGGATGGGTGATATCATGAAAGCCGACAGAGGGAAGTAAGCCAGCCTCCTGCGTGAGCACCGCCCACGCCCGCCTCAACGCCTCGAGGGGCAGGCAGGCGGCACGATCAAAGCAGTAGGCCAGGGTGTCGCGCTGTAATCTTAACCAGCCGTACTGAAGGAAACACCATTGCCTACACCATAGACTGAGCAAACAGTGATCTTCCAAGACCAGGGATTGATCTAATCTGCAGAGTAAGAAACTTAACTACAGCTGCCGCAGCGCCACGGAAGGCAGGCGAGCAGCGATAAACCGAGCACAGGGCTGAGAGAGTACCAAGAACGCCAGCCCCCCTCATAATCCATAACCCGGCCACCCCCCCTGTAAACCCATGGCCCGCTGGAGCAGGGCCCAACCGGCCAGAACACTGGGGGAAAGGGAGGAAAAGAGCCCAAGATTCTAGGGTCCGCATATTTGTTGAAAGTTAGAGTGATGATTTTGACACATGAACTTAGAAACATTCAAGTACCCTACTCTGAGAACAATGCCACTAATTGACTTGTCAATTGGCATGTGTACCTTATAGGACGCCTACATTCCTATGCATGGAGCTACACTATAGTAAATCAAAAACACAAAACGCTTTTGCATAGAGCACATCCTGAATTCATGTATTTGGAAGTGCTGTTATATGTTATTGTGAAGAAAAAGGAAGCTGGTGAAATAAAATGTTTGCCTAAGATTACACAGAGTGGTAAAGCCGAGATTGTCCCCAAGTTTTCCGGTTTCACATTGTGCAATTCAGCCACCAGATGGGTATATTACACCCCCTCTGCCCCACCATTTTCATAAAAGATAAAAAAAAGGCATTGCTTTGTTTTAATTCATTGTGCATGCGGTTAGAGCATGGGTGGCAGACAGAAGCCACATGAAAGTTCGACTCATTTTAGACTCGTTTTCAAGAGGACTCGAGCGGGGCCAGGCCTCTTGCTCGAAGCCTTCAATGGCTGGCTCCGCCATATCTGGTGACAGCCGGAGGCTGATCAGAGAGAGCAGCCCGGCACATGACGAGTCAGGACTGAAAACTGGCGGTGGGACAGAGGTGAAGAAAGAGCTGGCTCCATTCCAGCTCTTAGCTTTGGAGTAAATGAGTACATAACTATATTTTAGGAAAAGGTGAGTGACAGTTTCCTGAACGGACACTGGTGAAGAGATCCGAGGCAAGGCACCGTTTCCCCATACCCCCGGTATCCCCTCTAAAGCACTAAGCCTGGCTAGTTTGCAATGGCCGAGTGTCCTAAACTGTCCCTGACATCACTAGTTCCAGCCAAATACTCTGAACGGATTCATAGACATGGAGCTTCTCAGTTTCTTCCCCTCTATGATACATAACAGTCCTCATGGCGCCCTCTCTTGGCACTTGACCTGCTGCACTCACGGAGGCAGCAGTGTTTCATGTGCAGCAGGCTGCAGTGTGCGTGCCATGTATGTATCTCTCAGAAAAGTGTTGCTTTGATAGGCGTCTTTCGAAAGCAACATTGTTCGGCAGTCCGTGCTCCTCGCCCTATGTGACAGGTTCTGAACGTGTGTGTGCAGCAGAAACGAAAACGGACCGTTGTTAAGAGAAAGGCGGGGCCGGTATCGGCCCTGCCGCAAGTATGGCGGGGTACCGCTCTCAGGCCTGCTGCACGCAGCCTCTAGGAGGCTGCTAACCTTTGTTTGCTCACCCACCATCCCCTGTAGCAATATGGTCATTGTGCCATGAACTTGACGGTATGTTTTTTTTTCCTTAGGCGTTTTCCCGTTTACAGGTCATCAATCGTCGTATTTATTGCTATTCCTTGATCAGGCGGTAAGGTCATGACTGGAGAGCAGTAAATTTAAGGTCCTTAGGGCGCGGCACCATTCTCGGATGGGGTCGCCCAGGGGGAGGGACAAGGGGTCTCTCCTATAATTCCAGGGGCGGTACATCCGGTTGGCTGGATGGGTGCTGGGAAAGGGGGGAGTCATGCTTTCTTTAGGCTCGTTGGCCACCCCGCACTGGCATGGCCGTCACTAAATGGCGCAGAGTGCAAGAGCCCCCATTTTTAATGGAGTTCAGAGAACGTATGGGGGTAATCGGGGGGAAGTACCCTCTCGGTAAGCGGGCCCTCTGCGCATGCGCACTCCTACGGGAGGGTGTGGCTAATTGATAAGGATCTGACACCGGTTAGCGACCTTGCCGTAGGCCCAAATAGGATACGCAGAAAGTAATTAATGTATGATTATGATCCAGATGTTAGATTTGGATAGGAAAAACTATGTATTAGAAATATGTTAAGGTTAGCCATCTGATATCTGTGCATATGAATTGTAATCAAATGTCATGTTATGTTTCTGCGTAAATTGTGTAAATATTGTTTAATTCAATTTTAATGTTGTTTTCATCTTTTAATAAATACAGCCGGGGGTTGTACGGCCCCCGCCTCCAAAGAAACTCCCCTCTCATGTCCATCAATAGTAAATGTGGTTTATGCGCAGGGCGGGGGAGGGGGAAGTTTGGTAGTCCCAGACCATACCTTCATGCGCCTCACATGTATGGTACCGATGGTGAGCAGAGCCCACGTCCACGCACTCAAGCTACTGCCCTCGCGTATACGGTCACTGTCTGCAAGTCGGGGTTCCACGCGGCATTATACCTACAGTCAGCGTCGCACTTACGTAATAACCTATCCCGCACCGACTTGATATATCAGAAACAACGTCAAAGCCAAGCCACTCACTGCAATTTTCAGTCTCTCTGTATATCAGTTTTACCACAGCAAGTTCATTGCAGGCAGGCGGATGTGAACAAAAAGTGGGTTCATGGATGTTACCGGCTGTGCGGGAGCTCAGACAGGTAGGGTGCCGCGATTGCTGTGTGCAGCAGCCGCCATTGTGAAAAGACAATGAAAGTGAAAGTGCACACGGTGCGCAGAAAATAACAAGCATTGGCAAAGGTGCAACGCTGCTCCTGGGCACGTCTCTCCCTAGAGTACCGGTGGCGAGCGGAGGGGGCATCTGAGAAGTTACGGTCTGCGGGAGGGGGTGGAGTGAAAAAAATTGTGCAGGAATAAAGGGGCCGATAGCTATGGAAGGATACAAATGACGACATGCTCCTCAGGAGGAGGGACTAACAATGCCCAAAACCAATCAGAAGGCAGCATTTAGGACCTAAGCCAATGAAAAAGATGGGCCGGAGAGTGTGCGGAGCTTCCACGAAGCTTCCACACTATAGTGTATACTGCTTGCCTCGCAAAGCGATGGCAGCACATTCGTGCTGCATCCCTAGGCGAGACCTAAAAAACAAGTAAGAACTGTTTGGTCCTCAAGTATTGGAGTTGTCTTACACAGTCTGTTGGGGACCGTCCACTCACTCCTGATGCCACTGAGACCTGTGGCAAGTGGTCAGGGATGTGTGTCCAGGCAGGGGTTTAGAGATTCCTGTTTGGCTGAGAGGGACACGCACTGGTATTTTCGTGGAAGGGGAAGTTACCGTGCCACTCCCTCCTCTTATTTGTCCCGGCTACACAGGCAAGTGCCCCCTTTGCCAGTTCGAATCCGGAAGCGTGTCTGTCGATGAGTGGGAGGCCTAGCAGTGCGTTCTCCTCTTTTTGTTTGGGAGTTGTTACCGATGCCTCGTTTTGTGTGTGGTGGGGGAGGGCTGTTCTTTTGAACTCTCTTCCTAGTTTCCAGGTCATCTTTTGGGCCGACTCCTCGGACTGCACTGAAGTTCCAAGGGCAATCGAGGGGTTTTCGCACTTCTTCTGGAAGATGTCGTCTTTCCAGTCCCAGACTCAGAGATCAGCCAGGAATATTGTTCTCTCTGTTGTTACTAGTACGGCAGACGTCTGGGGGGTATTCAGCCAGCCTTGGATCACTGATCAGAGTGTTCCTATGTACCCTACTGAAGATTCCAGATGGGGGTATGCTGAAAATCTTACCCCCTTTTTTGGGGGGTTGTTTCTCCTTCCTTAGTCCTTTTGAATTCCTTTTCCCTCTCCCAATATCTCCTCTTTCACAGGTTTTTGTATTTTTTTTTGCCTTGGGGCAGCATTTCAGTTCTGTGTACTTCCTTTTGGACTTGCTTCTGCTCCAAGGGTTTTTACAATGTCATTGGTGCCTCTGGTGGTTTTTTTTCGCGATCCGGTCCCTTACCTGCAAGATGGGCTTTTTTCTTCCTCATTTTCCTTTTGACACTGGTAGCACTGAAGTTGGTGCATAGTTGCCCAGAGAACAATGGGTTACTTGTGTACCTTAACAAGTCCCATCTCACCCCGTCTCAGGAGCGCCTGTTCATGGGGGTACTTTTCGTTATGAAATTGGAAAGGGTGTTTCTTCCACCGGCACCGGTGGGACTGCTTCATCTCAAATCTTGCATTGGGACTCTCCTGGCTGTGCAGGCCCAGGTCTGTTGGTTTTCAGTGTACTCCGGTTCCTTACATTGGAGGGTGTAGATGGCGGTTTGACAAGCGCTTCTTTGGTACGTTCCTTTCCTTTACTTCCATGCTGTCTGTGTTCTGCCAGTTTATGCGTTCCTCTGTCATCTGGCAACAGGGAAATGCATCGGTCTCTGATTCTGCCGTCCTGAAGGTTTTTGCCTTTGGGACAAGAGGTATCTCTTCTGTTCCTTGGGAGGGAGGATGGGCCTGCTGAGTACTTGTGATGGGTGCTCCCCTTATTCGTGACCCTGAGTCGGTCATCCCTTCCTTCCCAGCAGTTTCTCTCCAGCTTCGGCCTTCTTTGGCTGGATCTTTATGTCTCAGAGAAGTCAGCCCTCAGTTTTGTATCCTGATTCCCTCAGTGTTACCCTGGGCGATAGTAGTTCTCTCTTTTCTGGGGGCTCTTACTTGCTTTCCCCCCATCTGCTTTGATTTACAGGGTCCTCAGGACAATTGGTACGGGTCAGGTGGAGGTTCTTCTGGACATCCTATATTGTTCCGGGAGCCCTTGGTTTCCCCTTCTCCAATCAATAAAGCAATCAATCATGTAGTACATGTAAAACGTGACAAATCACATAAGGGTGGGATATCCAGGCGCTGTATTGCCACTTTCAGTCAAATAGCCAAGTCTTGAGTTCGTTTCTGAAGTGGGTGAGTGAGGGTGTGGTACAGATGTGGAGTGTGTTCCATGCTTTGGCGGCAAGGTGGGAGAAGAAACATCCTCCAGATAGGCAGATGTGTGGTATCTGTGCAAGGGTGAGGTGTGTGGAGTGGAGGTTTCTGGTTGGTTGTTTGAAGGTCAGACATTGATTCATGTAGGCTGGTCCTTGGTTGTGGAGGACTTTGTAGGCATGTGTCAGCAGCTTTTCCGGAAGGGGAACCATTGGAGGTTCTTAAGGTGCTAGGTAATCAGGGTCCTCTTTGGCAGGTTGAGGATTAGTCTGGCTGCTGACTTCTGGATTGTTTTGAGTCTTTGCATGAGTTCTCCTGGTGGTGCCTTTATAGAGTGCATTGCCATAGTCAAGTCGGCTGCTGATGAGTGCATGTGTCACTGCTTTCCTTGTGCTGATGGAGAGCCATCTAAAAACCCTGCAGAGCATGCGGATCGTGTGGAAGCATGCGGAGAAGATGGTTCTGACCTGCCACTTTATGGATCGTTCACTGTCCAGGTTGATGCCTGGGTTGCGAATGGGGATTTTCAGCATGGGGTTTGTCGGAGCTCCTTTGGTCACCAGGAATCATTCCAGAGGGCAGAGTGTCTGCCGAAGATCACGACTTCCGTTTTGACTTTCAGGCTGTTGTCTTTCATCCATGTTGTGATGTTCTTCATACAGTTGTGGAAGTTAATCTTTGTCGAGGTGGGGTCTGATGAGAGCAAGAGGATGAGCTGAGTGTCATCTGAGTAGGAGATGGCGCTGATGTTATGGGAGCAGGTGGTGGCTGCGAGAAGTGTCATGTAGATATTTATCCTTGGTGTACGCTGAAGATGGTGTCCTTGGGTTGTGATGTGAAGGGCAAGAGGCGGACTCCCTGGGTGTGTCCAGTGAGAAAGGATGACATCCATTTGAGTGCGTTGTTTGTGATTCTGATTTGGCATAGTCAGTTGATGAGTGTGTGATGGGAGACACTGTGGAAGGCAGTGGGAGGTCTAGGAGAATAAGGGCAGTTGATTCTCCTCTTTCTAGTAGTGAGTGGATGTCATCTGTTGCGGCAATCGGGGTTGTTTCGGTACTGTGGTTGGATCTGAGTCTTGATTGTGAAGGGTCTAGCAAGTTGTTTTTATCCAGATGCTCTATGAGTTGGCAGTTGGTGGCCTTTTCCAGGACTTTGGTGGGTAACAGGAGAAGAGAGATGGGACAGTAGTTCTGGAAGTCACTGGTGTTTGCTGAAGGTTTTTTGAGGAGGTGTCTGACCTTGTCAGGTTTCCATGCATCGGGAAAGATAGCTTTGGAAATGGAGGTGTTGAGGATAGTGGTGAGTTGGTGGCTGATCTCGTCTTTACTGAGGTTGAAGAGTTGATGGGGGCATGTGTCATGGGTGCTTCTGAGTGCATGGAGTTCATCACTGTGTCTGTGATGGGCATACTGTGTTGTTCCCATGCGGTGAGCTGATGGTTGATGCTTGTGGTCAATGAGTCACTGAGCAAGTTGAAGGGTTGGGGATCAAAGTTTCTGGAGATGGTTGCTATCTTGTTGCGGAAGTGCTCGGTGAAGGCGTTATGGAGTTCCTGTGAGGGGGAATGTGTTTTCTGTGGCTGAAAGTTAGGTGAACTCTCTGATGATGGTGAAGAGTTCCTTGCATTGGTTGGTGCTGGTCTCGATGCCATGGGTCAGGACCTCCTTATTTGTGGCTTTGAGCTGGCGGTGGTAATTGTTGTGGGCAGATTTGTAGGTGGCTTGGTCTGAGTGGGTTCTGCTGGTATTCCATCTACTCTTCAGTTGTTTCTATCTGCGCTTTGACACACTGAGTTTTGGCGTGCATCAGTTGGAGCTTTGGCGGCACTGTGTACTCTGGCTGGTTTGGTGGGAGCTACTTGGTTGGCAGAGCTGGTAATCCAGGTACTGAAGTTCTTTACTGTCTGGTTCAGGTTGGCTGTGATGTGGGGCTGCACAGTGCTGAGGGTGTCAGTCCATTGTTGTTGTATTACCTTGGTCCAGTTGTGGTAAGGCGCGCTGTGTTGGTTGGGTATTGTGCAGGATGGTCCTGTGAGGGTGAAGTGTACGATGGAGTGGTCCGAACAGGTGAATTCTGAGGTGTGGCTATATTTGATTCTGCAAAAACAACAGTTGATGGACAGAATACAGAACAATGTCATACATCCACCCCAGTACAGAGATCTGGGCCTAAATCCATCGTTTTTTTGCTCACCATGCCACCCCAGTTTAGACCTGGCCATATGCAAATCAGTCTTTACCTTGTGCCTCATGGGACCAGTCCAGCCCGAATTGCCAAGCCAGGTCCTCCCTGGACCGGAAACAAGCATCCTAGGACCATTTTCAGGGTTTCACCCCTCTTCAGCCAGGATAGCTTGATTCCAGTGGCATGGAGAGCACGGGACTCATGTCTGAGCATACCCGTCCCACTCGGGATGACAAATGCAAAA
The DNA here is from genome assembly GCF_964204655.1 of Triturus cristatus. Classification (NCBI taxonomy): domain Eukaryota; kingdom Metazoa; phylum Chordata; class Amphibia; order Caudata; family Salamandridae; genus Triturus; species Triturus cristatus. The sequence continues at coordinate 409,445,566 of NC_140583.1, read as the reverse complement.
ACAACAGTTGATGGACAGAATGCAGAACAATGTCATACATTCACCCCAGTACAGAGATCTGGGCCTAAATCCATCGTTTTTTTGCTCACCAAGGCTAAAGGTGGTGTCCTAGGTTTCGGTGACATGTTTGCAGAGTGATCTGCCATTGAACAAAAGGCAGCTGAATTGTCCTGGTGGGGTGTCGACATCCTAAACTGACTTGAGTCTGGTTTGCGTGCTCAGTGCAGGGGTAGAGGTAAATTTACACTGGATGCAGATGAAATGTCCTGCTGTGGAGTACGGGGATGTAAGGCAGCAGTTGTTGTTTATGGGGTTCAGTTTACGGAGTTCTGTGGCGGGGTATCTGTGTATAGGGCCAGGGTTTCTGGTGCTGGGCATGTTCCAGGCACCGATGGGCACAGATGGGCTTGCCTTTGGCGCAGCACTCCCGCTGTGGCCATCCTCTGCTTTTCCACGCAGTGGCATCAGTAAGTAGTTCTGGCAGTTGGGCAGGGCTGACTGGGAGTCACAAGGGCTGGGGCTCAGATGGCGGAAAAATAGGTGCAACAGAAAAGCAATGAGACCCAACAACAGTGGTGAAGTGTGGTAAAACAAGCACACAAGCGCTACCAAATTTGCACTTGGGCAACTCAAAGCTGCTGAAATACTGTAAAATAGCATATCCTTAAAAAACCAGAGAACAGAAATACATACAATAGTGGCAGTGCGGGTGAGGCTTGAACAGCGGTTTGAGTGGGGCTTGAGGACCTGGGCTAGAACCTCTATGCTACAGGGAGGCAGCATGGGAGTGGCATGCAGGACCTGGGAAGGTCTAGGGACTGCTCCCTTCAGTAGTCTTCAGCAGTCTTCAACAGTCTTCAGTGCTGCACTATGTGTTCCCATTGGGGGTTTCTTTTCTCCCATCTCCACTGGATGTTCCTCTTCTCTGCACGCCCTCTACTGCCCCTCGGGGATTTGAAGAGGTTACCCTTGTTGGAAAAGTGTTGGTCACTTGTGGTCCTTTCCCCTAATGTCTTACTTTGGTCACTGGTAGTTCTTCTGTCTCTTGGTGTGTGGGGTAGGGTCTCTTTCAAGTTTCAAGTTAATTTATGTATGTTACGAAACTACGAAGAAGTCCACATAAAATCTCAAAATTACATGCATACAGATAAGATAAAATTCTAATTTTGGATCAAGCACAGATAGTAAAATGCACCAACCTACCCAAAAATACAAAAATCATAGAAAATATCTTCTAAAAACTTTCATTTAACAAAATCCCAGCAAGCGGCAATATACAAAACAGTATTTATAAATGTCTTTCGTACCATCAGTGCAAGGATATAAGAATTATGTAAAAAAGTGTTTGTATACCACAAAGTAGCAATAAGACAATTCCAATAGCTGATACACAAGATGTAAAGAATGCCTACTTAGGAAATACTATCAGCCTCTACAACGTAGAAAATAGTACACCTTAATTTGGGGTGGGTGGCAAACTGCACTCTGCCGGCAGAGTTTGTTGAATTTTGCCACTCCGCGCTTTGCTTTGAGCATGTAGTTTGGCAAACAAACTCCGACAACCACCAGTGTAGCAGAGTCTACCAGAGCGCATCAGATTAAGCCCAAACATCCTCTGCCAGGTGAGCCAATTGAAAGGCGGGTGGCAAAGACTAGTGCATGGAGCGGCCAATGGCAGCTGGGCTATGATGAGCCACTCGGTCGAGCACTGCCAGCAGGAGCTGAATTGTGTGTCAAATAGCGGGGTGGCATGAGGTGTGCACTTGGAGGCAGTCCCCTGCTCTACCATGAGAGTACACCAGCAGAGGTACAGATCAGTCCTGTGGAGCAGAGGCTGCCCCCTCCTCTTTTGTGGGAATACACTGGTGGGGGCACAGAGCAGGTAAAGCAGAGCTGAGGCAGCACCCCTCCCTGATCGGGAAGAGGGAGAAGCTGTGTCACAGGCGGTCCCACACCATCAGGTATCGTACGCTATGGTCACTCACAAGGTAATATCATTGTCCATTTGCTTAGTTGTACTGGTCTCATGCACCCTTTCCAATAAGCTGCATGCCATTTTCTCAATTGTTGGTGGCCTCATGGCCTCAGTGGTTTGCCCTCGCTTTGTGTTTGCTTTGACCTGCTAATTGTATTGAGCTCTCTTTAGCTGCACATGAGGAAAACATTATAAGTAATTAAGTATCTGCCACATTTAAAAATACATTATAAATATGTGTGTGGAATCAGAGGATTTAAATGTAGCAGCAAGTCCAATACTCCGCATGCCTGTGGAAATCCATAGAATTTGTCACAGTTTTCTGGCAACTCTGCGTAATTCCACAAAGTCAAACTCCATGAACTCCGCCCAGGCCAAACCTTAATATAGCTTTAAAAATCACTTTCAAAAGTTAAAAATTCTATTACAAAATATCACCTTTGGAGAAACATAAAGTGAGTGTAATACTGCGGAAGCTGAGAGAATAGACAACTGCAAACATATTGGTATCAGCCATTCCCGCCAACATAATAGCAAAGCTGGGTAAATAAATAGAACATGGTTAATATCTTGAGAACCATTTTTACAGAGGTTACAGATCACTGTTGAACCATACCATTTAGCCATGAGGAAATTTAAAGGGAGCAGGCCTTGCCTATACAGTATCAGGAAACAGTGCAATTCATTAGGCAGAGTACACGAAATATAAGCCTATACTCTGTTTATCAAAATACAGGCCTCCTTGTCCACACAAAAACTTATGGACCAGCTGGCCTGTTTCAGAGTAACTTTTTGTTGCTGCCCTGTCAAAGTAAAAATCAAAGAAGGGTCAAATTTCAGTAAATCTGCCACAGTGACAACATTTCTGTAAATTAATAAATCTTCTTTTGGGCCATCTAAAATGTATTTTTGTAACCATAACCTAAGTGTACAGTAATTGCTCTTTGCTAGGCACACTGCCCAGGGCACTACTCATGTAAGGCACTGCACCAAAGCACTTCAAAACCCAATTCTAGCCTAAAAGCAGCCACAGAAAGAGCTGGGTTAACTGATGTCAGGCATCTAAGAATTTGGCCTTCCATTGTATTTAAAAAAGCCACATTTTGATACAGCCATCAATTCCGTGCCACATAATAAGGAGACAGGAATCTTAGCACGATAATACTCCAATAAAAGTTCAAAATATCTTCTCCCTGTGGTCCTATAAAGGGAGCCCAGACATTTAGCTTGGGAAGTGGCTATATACATATTATTTTCTATATGGGCTTTATCACTTAGATTTCCGCACACTATTTTCCCCACAAAAGTATATGATTTAACAATTTCCCATTTTTGCCACCCAATGACCATGCATAATTTCCATATTTCGGCCTCTTCTTTACATGCATACACACAATTTTACTTTTGTATACACTGATCTTTAAATAATGAGCCTCAGCAAATTTTTGGAGTGCCGGCATATGGCTGTTGAAACCTTTCAGGGTAAGATCAAAAATTAATATGTCATCTGCATAGAGCAGGCACACAATAGGCTTTCCCCAACTAATGAGGCAATACCCTCACTTTTGGCCAAATGATCATGAAGGTCTAAAAATGATAGGGAGAAGAGAAGGAGGGCAAGCAGACACCCTTATTTAACCCATTTGGTGTCGGGATAGCTTGCGATAAACCTCTATCCACTTCCAATAGAACTCTATACCAAGTGTCAGTATGGAGGGCATAAACTCACTCTTAAAGGGTGCCCAGCATACCCACATTTTACAGCTTGCTCCACAACAGAGAATGGTCTACTTTATTTAATGCTGTGGAGAAGTCTATAAAAGCCATATATACAATTCCCATCTAACTTTAACATATTCTTCATTTATTACATGAAGGGCAGTCATATATTTTTAATTTGTTCCATGCTTAGTCCTGAACCCGGTTTGCTCCACTAGGATAATTTTATGATCTTCCACGCATTCACTAGTCCGGATCAGCAAGCATTCAACAAAGAATTTCCCCACCCTGTGTGAAGAGCAATCTGATGATAGTTTCAGGTAGGTTACGGTCTCCCTTCTTAGAAACTGGAACTCTGATACAACCCTTCCAAGAGGGGGGGGGGGGACTTTTTTTTATTTCATAGCAGCATTTAAAAACCGGGCAAAGGATTTTACTCCAAAGGGGACAATATTGTTTTATAACGGTGATTGTTTTTTCATTGATGCCCATCGCCGCAGAAGTACTCATTCCCCTAATTAAAAGTTCTATCTGTTTCTTGAGGGGGGGGGGTCTTTACAAAGAGAAAACGTGTTTTCTTTTTTAATTTCTTGTAAAAAAAACAAATTTCATTTCACCATGGCTACTGCATTCTGGGCCGTGTAGAAACACCCTCGATCTGTCTATGGTCCATGCAGATTTAGACTCGTGGCCTCCATGGCACTGGTCATTATAAGGAGCGAGCGGTATCCGCCACCACCAAATCCATGGCATGATGTAATCATTGGACCAAATATCATGTTTGTAGCCAAGCAAAAGCTTTTATTTGTAACCCTATCCTGACCACTTCAAATAGTCCACCCAAAGCTCTTTTGACCTATGTGGGTTACATTTGATCTCTAAGTTGCATGTCCAATTTACTGCACTTAACCAGGTTGTAGTGTGGGGAGGCAAGGGGTCTAGCCACCTTTTACATATCTCTCTTCTTGCCAGAAGCAACAAAAAGAATAATAAGCCCCTTTGCTTTCTGCTCAGAACTTGTTGGGAGGCACTATCTACCCCGAAAAGCACCAGTGTTTCAGTCAAAACTATGTTCTCCACTAAAATTGCCCTTATGGTGGCTTCGAGCTCCTTCCAGAATTCTTTAACACCAGGACAAGTAAAAAAAAATATGGACATCATTAGCCCTTAAAAGGATACACCTCTTACAGCAGGGGACCGGCTGCAGCACAAACATGGCTAGTCTTTGTGGGGTCCAGTATAACCTGTGGATGACAAAAAAATGATGACGTTTCAAATTAGCAGGAGATACTTTAGTGTATAAGATTTTCAAGGAATCCATCTACAGAGACGGTATTGCCTTCCTGCAGTAGACTTATCCAGGTATCAGAGAGGGTCTTCAGTTTCTCTCCTTCCAGAACTGTCCGTACCATTTTGCCACCACTTTAGCGCTGGGGTTTGTATCCTGTAGTGAGGCCTCAAATTCCCATCTGCCCCCACCTCCTCTGCAGCAGTGGAAGACCATGAAGGGAGCTCTAGATACTTAAACTTGGATCGTTTATTTCTGAGTTAAAACAATTGGAAGAAGAGATTGTGTCATTAGAAAGAAGAGCGCAGCAGGGAGCACACAATACACAGCATAGAGAGGAGACTTTGAAAAATCTTGAGGAAACTAGATTAAATTATAAGATCAAACTAGATTTAAAATGCAGGGAAAAGTGGGCTACTGAGTGTATGCAACATTTTGAGTATGGAGAAAAAGCCGGAGCACTTCTAGCTTGGAAGTCAAGGGCTGAGAGGGCGAGAAATCATATTGGGGAGCTGGTAATTAACCCAGAGGTAAATACCATAAATAATGAAGAAGAAATGCAGGAGAATCTGGTCTCCCTTTTTTCTGAGTTATATACTGATTCAGAGTGACCAGATGAAGAGGCATTGAAACGCTGGCTAAACAAGTTAGGCCTTCTGGTTTTAACGACAGAGGGTAAGAACAAACTTGACACCCCCATTACAGAGGGGGAATTCAGAGAGCAGCTTAAACACATGAAAAGCGGTAAAGCCGCGGCCCCAGATTTTTTATCAATTGAGGTCTACAAATTGATAGCCGATGAGAAAGTGCCGGAAATTAAAAGCTCTTTTTAATTCAGTCAATAGGGAGGAAGGGCTGACCCTGAAGTCTTGGAGAGAGGCCATAATCACCTTGATTTTAAAACCGGCCAAGGACTCGAGGAGGGCTGATTCATATCACCCGATCTCATTACTGAATGCAGATCATAAAATCTACATGGGTATTTTGGTGGGCCGATTGGCAAAGGTCGCCCCACAACTGATCCATATTGATCAGAAAGGCTTTGTTCCAAAGAGGCAAATACAGGACATTACACTGTCTCTAATCGGAACAGACTTTGCAGTTGCCCGATCAATCCAGTTGGCGATAATCACTATAGACGCAGCCAAGGCATTTGATCATGTAAGCTGGGTGTTTTTATGGGCTGTCTTAGACACTGTGGGTTTTAGTTTGGCCTTCATAAGGGCAATGCAAAAATTATACGAGCATCATATGTCCAATATTCTTATAAATGGCTCCCTGACAAGGAGCTTTGACATCCATAGAGGGACAAGGCAGGGTTGTCCCCTGTCCCCACTCCTTTTTAGTTTGAGCATTCGAGACCTCTTGTACTTTAGTATATACTTGTATATACTTATATGTGTATGTACTTTGTAGGCTCTGGAGATCCACCCTAGGACTTGTCTTCTTCCACTTAGGGAACTTTTTTTCTGCTCAACTGCGTCTATTTAACTGTCTTGATAGAAAACGACCAGCAGAGGTCAGTAAAATACCATTATTGCTTTTTGCTGAGGGACTTTCTTTTTTTATTTTTCTGGCAACTGCCTCTATTTAACTTTCTTGATAGAAAACGACCAGCAGAGGTCAGTAAAATACCAGAATCACTTTAGCATTCTCTAGATTCCAGTCCATGGAAATTGTCTTTCTCTTAGACAATAATATTTTTTTTCAAATCTTGCGTTTTCAGTAATATGACCACTGAAAGGCCAGAATTTATGTTAAAAACAGAGCTTTGGCCTACACCATTGCCGCTGAAAGGCAATATTTTTCTCAATGCGTTCCCTTACCCGGCGTGTCACGTAGTTTGGTGCTTACTTTCCCTCCATATTAAAGAACAGTAGATGTTTCAGCACCCAGGCTAATGTGCTGCATAGCTAAATACATATATACGGTCACAAAGGCGAGACCGATTGTATTGCAAATGCTTATTGACTTATATATTGAACCCCTGGCACACATGCTAAGAGCTGACACTATAATTATTCCCATACACCAACTTCCTTCACATAGTAAAATTGCACTATACGCAGATAATTTGATAAGATACACTTATGATCCGGCTCAAACACTAACTAGAATGGAACAATTGACAAATGAATATGGGGTCTATTCTGGTTATTTAGTAAATTTATCTAAGACAGAAGTGATGTGTTGGAATATGGAGGATTGGGGGACAGAGTGTGTATAGAGATGAGATATCTGGGGATTGTTATCACAGATAAAATCGATGAGATTCCCTCTCGCAATTTGAAACAAGTCATGAGGGGAGGGTAAATTTGATAAAAATGTCTGTTCTCCCGAAGCTAACATACCCTTTTCACAGTATACAACTTAGTTTTTCGAAAGACAAAATAAATAAAATCCGGGAGAAAATATTGAGTTTTATTTGGGCATCTCGGGGGTGTGTCTCTCCTAGAAAAAATGACGGAGCAGTCTTAAAAAGGGCGGGCTAACATTGCCAGACCTTAAACTTTATTGCATGGCCTTCCAATACATAAACATCCGTATGTTGGCAGGGGAGCCGATTACCACCACATGGGGGTCAATACTAAGAGAAATGACTAGAGAACTGAGTCCAAAAGCTTTTTTATATAAATTTGGAGCCCAACATTTTTTACTAAAAGTCCTAAAATCTGCACTAAAATTGTGGCTTACAGTGAGACGATTTTTAAAGATCAGTTATTTTTTTGACTTTTCTCCCATCTGGAACTCCCCAGGAATGCCGGAGTGTATGAAAGACGCTTTGAGTTTGCCATTAAAACAGGCAGGGATAACAAACTGGGGGGACCTGTTAACAACAGAAGGAATGACTCCTTGGGAGGAAACCTTCCTTTATTATAAAATTCTTTATAGCATTCACGCCCTGTAGAGACCCTGGATAAAAATGACCCATCTAAATTCTTCAATAGCAATAGGGACGGATCTAGCTCTGGCTCTGCAACAAATCCTTGTCTGGCCTTTCAATACTGCTTTCCTAAGTTTTTTCAAAATCGATCCTCCTCCTCTTTACTTAGACAAGCCTTCAACCGACTCCACCTCTTTCATAATAACAGCACTCTAGAATATCTTTCATGGGTATACTTCAGATATTGCTCCCTAACCAGAGTGTTTATTTTAAACATCGGTCTGGGTTTACTTGTTTTACTTCTTTAACGAGCTGCTGCATAAAAATATTAAAACGTTCTTTTTCTTTTCCTGCCCAAACAGCTTGCTTATTTGGGGAAGCCTCTAAAGTACCTCTAAGGCCTACAAATGCCCTATATGACTTCTCCCTGTTTTTTTATTAAAACCTGGCAAAGTGACCATCAAACCTCCATGAGCTAATAGGAGACATATTAAAATGTACAGAGATAGTAAGGAGATTATGACCACTAAAGAGGTAAATGGTAACCTTTCAATCAACCATTAAAAAGAATAAAGCACATCCTACCACCACAAAATCTAAAATAGATGCTCCCCCTGGAGCTATATGTGTATATGTTGCAGGGGAATCTGAGGATAACCTCCCATTCACTATAACACCATCAACTTTTCTCAGATGTGCCACTAAGATTTTCCCTCTCTTATTTCTTTTTATTTTTAGGGGAAAAAGAGCTTGTGGTATCCACATAGCTTCCTGTTGTTCTATCTTCCGTAGTTGATCTAAAAGAGATAGATATTTTACAATGCCGATCCCCAACCAAAATTATGTGGGGCGGGAAACTCCTTATCAGAAACCTTTTTAATATAAGAGAAAACCTCACTTAAAAGGACAGTGTAGGTGATCTAAGGGGAAAAATAGGCCTTTATCCTCATTAACGGGGGTGTTCACTGATTTCCACAAGGGTTACACAAAGATACTGACGAGAATAAATTACTTGGATCTTTATAGCATTTGTATCTCCATTGAATCTTATTAGACCACAGACTTGCCACCCATCCCTTTGAATGTGTCTTCCTTGAGGGTATTTGTTAGAAATGGGATTTCTGGTTGGCTAGGGCTTGCGCCAAAGCCAGGCAGAAACCACCACTCTAGTCAGGGCTGGGGAGTTACACGCCAAAGATAACCCCTGCTCACCCCCTTGGTAGCTTGGCACGAGCAGTCAGGCTTATCCCGGAGGCAATGTGTAAAGCGTTTGCGCGCGCACCCAGCAACAACACCCAAGGTCCACCACAAAGGAAACTCCACACAAGGTATTATATAAAAATAACCTTTGCATTATACCAAAACACATTAGATAAAACACACACTCTACAATGTGCCAACAGGCACGGGCAGAATTTACAAGGGATTATATGTACAGGGGACAGGGCCACATGGACCACTGTCAGGAATTAGCACTCTTAGAACATAGGATATAAAATTACTGTAGCACAAAATAACACATATCGCACACAACCAGTAACTACTGGTATCAGGTAAGTACCACCTACGCAACCCTAACCACCTTAGGAAAATATTGCGCAGGGAATCAGGACCTCACTAGTACCACCTGTACTAGGAAGAAAAACAACCACCTAAGTATCACAATACCTGTAGGGGTCTAAGCACATAAACACATGATGCATAACATTCAGAGGTGTAAAACAAAGCACATGACGCATAAAAACACATTCAGCGGTGCAGGTTAGGAAGAATTGCGCCAAACTCACATTAGCCACCACTGTGGCAGTCCCTAGGCCAACTGGCCTTGAAGGGGCAAGGACGCCCTGTGTCCAGCAGAGTCAGGGCGCGCCTGCGCAGGCTGCGCAAACCAGGGCGCACAAAGCACAACCTACACGTAGCAGTTGCCCACTAAGTGCTGGGCAACTGGAGAGATGCTGGGGCACCACTGTGCCTTCCTAAACAAATATGGCAGGGGTTGGAGCCTCTCCTGGACTCTAAATGCACAAAACGCCCCCTAGAGCCTTCGGGGCTCTGCACAACTCTGTGGGGCCCGGTGGGAGTGGCCCGCTGCCATCTGGGGCCACTCAGTCACAAAAGAAATGCCCCCGTATGGATGGAGCCTCGGGGCTCTAAACAAATACTGGACCAATCGTGGGAGCCTCACGGGGCTCGACAAAACACTGCCACCACGTTGGAGCGCCTCGCGCTCAGAAACCAATGCGGGCCTCGTTGGAGCCTCGTGGGCTCGAGAACAATACTCCCCCCTTCGTGGGAGCCTCAGCTGGCTCTCAACAGTACTGTGGCCGAGTCCCCCTCTGGGACTCGGCCAGGACTTGCCCTGACATGTCGGAGCGCAACTGCGCTCGAAGAAAGCAATGGTGGAGCCTTACTCGGCTCTACGGTCCTGCCCCCTTCCTGCGTTGGAGCGTACTCGCGCTCCTCCAACCAGGCGGCCCCGTGGTGGGGCTGCCTCTGTGAGCAGCAGGAAGAAGCTCTGGGTGCGGCAGAGGAGGGACCCCCAGGGACGCCCGCACTCACCTGTGGTTAGAGAGACGGCGTCTCCTCACTCGGGGGTCTCCTCTGCGGCGCGGACCTCCGTTCGCCCGGGCCCCCTCCTGGGACCCGGGACTTGGGAGCGGAGCCGGCCAGGCTCCGGTCTTCGGGATTCCTTTTCCGCCTCGCAGCGCAGGAGCGCGGGGTAGGCTCCCGTCGCTCCCTGCGTGAAGCCCCGCCCACGTCTCACGAAGGCTGCCTGACTTACGGGGGTTCGGCCCGGGCTGCAGCAGTGATTTTCGGATCGCGGTGATGCGGGGTGGGCACCCGCTAGGGGGATGAGCAAAACAAAAAGCGGCAAAGTCCCTGGCGGGGTGGGCACCCGCTAGGGATATTAATTTTCAAAAAAGCGGGGTGGGCACCGGTTAGCCAAATAATCAAATAAGCGGGATAGGCGCCGGGTGGGCACCGGCTCGTGCAACAGAGTGCTCCTGAGCACTGAAGGAAAATAAAAGCGCTTCCAGGCGCTTAGGGATGCCAACAGACACCAAGTCCAGCCAAGTTCTCCCCTGCATGCAGCAGGGCAGGGGTGGGGGCAAGGCTGGACCCAGAGCCAGCTCACTGGGCCTCCAGGCAGGGAGGTAGTCCAAGTGGAGGTCCTCTGGTCCAGCGGCAGCAGCAGCAGCCCCCCTCAGGTAAGATCCTGGCAGAGAACAGTTTCTGTGGGGACACAGCCCCATTTTTATACAGTAAAACCCTTTGTTCTGGGTTCAGGGTGAGGGGGAAAACCAGTCGCAGCTGGTTGGGGAGCACCCTTGATGTGCTCAGCCCCCCACTCTATTCACTGGCAGGGCTAGGGTCGTCAGTCGCACCACAGGGGGCGGAGCCAGCATTGTGTGGGGAAAGCCCTGCCCTATTCAGGTCCAAGGTGCACTCCTCCCCAGCCATCAGCATGCTAATCTCCCTATTCACCACCGGGTGACTCCTCCTGACTCTGGGGAATCCCTAGCCCGTCACATGACCTCAGCCAGCCAATCACGCGACAAGGCACACATTTTACACTGCACACCGAAGTGCCCACTTCTAGAAGTGGCACTTCCATACTAGCTACACGCACGCCGCATGCATCATTGCGCAGCATTTAACCACATGAATCTGTACATACCAGACTCGACCATGCACACCCCATGCATCAGGAACTACTAGGGACACATACATTCCCCATGCATTCCTATGGGAGGGCAGGCCTATCTCACCACATGCACTCAGAGTGCGCACGCACTTTACCCTGGGACACAGGGAAAGTGCGCAGAAACCAAAAACCACTATCACCAAGTCACCAGGTCACCAACAAAAGCAAAAAAGTTCAGGGGTGAACGTGCCAGAAGGGCCAAGTCCAACACAACCCCCTTCCAGCCAAAACGCAGGGCAGACCAATCACCACCGTGATGGACTTCCCTGCTTGGGGCGATAGAACATGGACGCAGGCCCGCAACTGCAGGGACACCCTCCGGTTCTACGCCACGGTGAACCCATGGAATTCTTTCTAACACCACTGTCTGGACCAACTGGGCTACCCCACTGGTACTCCCAAGCTGTCCGCGGCCAAGACCAGGCCCTAGGCCACCCAGGTGCCACCGGTCATTGCCTAACCACAGAGTGGGGGTAGTAACCCCCGGCACATAGCGGCCATTCTCCACTCTTCCTCTCTGCAAGACAGGACTAGACTGCCACTGGTTCTCCAGCCTAGGGCCTACACCCTCAGGCGGACCAGGAGTCTCAGGGAAGGCTCTCCTCCCCCTACCTCTTCTCCTAGGGTTCCTCCTCCTCTGGCGAGGGGTACACCTAGAACGCCATTCCAACCCAGGGTTTAACCCCTCAGGTTGTACCGGGGCCAGAGGTGGGCTCTCCCACCCTCTGCACCCCCTTCCAGAGTCCTGCTCCCTACCAACTGGGGCGGTACCTCTGGAAGAAGAACCGGTCGGGACGCTGGTTACAGACGTCCCACCCTTCAGGTCAGGCTGACCCCGAACCTGGCCTTCCAACCTCCGGCCTAGAACCTTTGGTGGAATAATTGCCTGGCACTCCAGGATTTCTGGGGACTTACACTCCATCCCCCTTAGGCTAACAAACGACACATACATCGAGTGACTGTCTGTCTGGCGCAGATCTCCCGTTCCCTGTCCACCTGGCAGTGCGCAGAGATCCCCCAGAACAGAAGTGGTGTCACCCTAGTCACTACACGGGATCCTAGCCCAACTGGGAAGTCCCTGACCCACCGGCTCTTCCACTGGGGAACTCATCCCCCAATCACTCCTCACGCTGGACTCCTGTACCCTCCCTACCGGAGCGGTACTGCCAGACTCCAGAACCACAGGAGCCCTGTTTACAGGCGCTCCAGGTCCTCTACTCACTAAGAGATCTTCCTCAAGTGGACTAACAGGACAGCCTAGGTCCCCAACTTGGTGTTCCCTCATGAAACCATCCAAGTCCTGAGGCAGGGTTTCGGGCGTCTGGGGACCCTCGGTCACCCCCTCACTCCTGCTCCACTGAGCCAGGCAGTGAGCCCCCACACCCTCCTCGCTATCCTGGGACCTAGCTGGGCTACACTGAGCCTCCTCCACCACACTGGGCTGGAGGATCTCTGACCCACTATTGTTGGAATCACTCACTAATGACTCTAGAGATCCTCTGGCCCTTTCCCAGCGGTCTGCTTCCTCTGCAAGTTCCCATGTACAAAAAGAGCCATACCTCAACAGGTGTTGGCGCAACCCTGGAGAACAACTACTCAGCATCTGCTCTTTGATAACCAGATCATACATGGCGGAATAACTGCGTTCCGGGCTAAGATCCACCCAACCGTCCAGTGCATCATCACATTCATCCGCAAACTCCTTCGAAGTCTGGTAAGACAGCTTCCTACTGCCCCTGAATTTCAACCTATACTCCTCTTCTTGGGAAACAGGTACCAGACTGGGTGAACTGGGAATGGGACTCTCTGTACTGCACTCTATATCGCTGCCACCACTGGACTCCACCCTCACTGGGGAATCCAGAAAACTACCATTGTGCTCAGGGGACAGGGAAAGGGATGAGGCGCTATCTCCTACGCTGGACCCAGCAAGGGACTCCCTACCTACGGGGTCCTCACTCTCTACTGGCGTCCAGGTACTGTCATCTTCTTCTGAACCTTCAGGTCTCGCCATAGACCCACCACCCTCCAGGTGTGAGGCCCGGGCCATTTTTTCCTCACTACTCTCACGTTCCCATTCATCTGCTTGCCATCCGATCATGTGGCTCCTCAGTTCGTACACAGTGTCTGACTCTCTCACCCCTATGACTCTCTCTCTACAAAACCTTTCCAACTCCTGCATACTGTAATAAACTAGATCACTGAGATCGAAAGCAGGCTCCATTCTGGCGGACGTTCTAGAGAAAAGATCACACAGGGAACCTAGGGGTCTGAGCTTAACACAGGAGCACACAATTCACAAAAAGGGTTCAGCAAGCTCTCTATCCCAGAGAACTCACACTCACTTGCCTAGTGCCACACACCATCCATCCACACACAACCCTCCCCTTGGACTGGTAAGGCAGTTTCTACCACCCCTGATTCCTCAACCTGACCACAAGTGACACAGGTACCAACTCTGGGCGCAGGGCGGGGGACAAACGTACTGGACACTATTATGCTGCCACTACTGGATCCCACCCTACTGGTGAATCCAGAAACACATTTCCACAGAAATGACAAAAACAAACTTAGAACAATAATCCCTATACCATATGACTATCTAAATGCAGAGTTTTGTGGTGCAGCCAGCTGCTACTGCGGTACAACGCAAACGCAAGTCCAAATCCCACCGCTGATCACCAATGTTAGAAATGGGATTTCTGGTTGGCTAGGGCTTGCGCCAAAGCCAGGCAGAAACCACCACTCTAGTCAGGGCTGGGGAGTTACACGCCAAAGATAACCCCTGTTCACCCCCTTGGTAGCTCGGCACGAGCAGTCAGGCTTATCCCGGAGGCAATGTGTAAAGCGTTTGCGCGCGCACCCAGCAACAACACCCAAGGCCCACCACAAAAGAAACTCCACACAAGGTATTATATAAAAATAACCTTTGTATTATACCAAAACACATTAGATAAAACACACACTCTACAATGTGCCAACAGGCACGGGCAGAATTTACAAGGGATTATATGTACAGGGGACAGGGCCACATGGACCACTGTCAGGAATTAGCACTCTTAGAACATAGGATATAAAATTACTGTAGCACAAAATAACACATATCGCACACAACCAGTAACTACTGGTATCAGGTAAGTACCACCTACGCAACCCTAACCACCTTAGGAAAATATTGCGCAGGGAATCAGGACCTCACTAGTACCACCTGTACTAGGAAGAAAAACAACCACCTAAGTATCACAATACCTGTAGGGGTCTAAGCACATAAACACATGATGCATAACATTCAAAGGTGTAAAACAAAGCACATGACGCATAAAAACACATTCAGCGGTGCAGGTTAGGAAGAATAGCGCCAAACTCACATTAGCCACCACTGTGGCAGTCCCTAGGCCAACTGGCCTTGAAGGGGCAAGGACGCCCTGTGTCCAGCAGAGTCAGGGCGCGCCTGCGCAGGCTGCGCAAACCAGGGCGCACAAAGCACAACCTACACGTAGCAGTTGCCCACTAAGTGCTGGGCAACTGGAGAGATGCTGGGGCACCACTGTGCCTTCCTAAACAAATATGGCAGGGGTTGGAGCCTCTCCTGGACTCTAAATGCACAAAATGCCCCCTAGAGCCTTCGGGGCTCTGCACAACTCTGTGGGGCCCGGTGGGAGTGGCCCGCTGCCATCTGGGGCCACTCAGTCACAAAAGAAATGCCCCCGTATGGATGGAGCCTCGGGGCTCTAAACAAATACTGGACCAATCGTGGGAGCCTCACGGGGCTCGACAAAACACTGCCACCACGTTGGAGCGCCTCGCGCTCAGAAACCAATGCGGGCCTCGTTGGAGCCTCGTGGGCTCGAGAACAATACTCCCCCCTTCGTGGGAGCCTCAGCTGGCTCTCAACAGTACTGTGGCCGAGTCCCCCTCTGGGACTCGGCCAGGACTTGCCCTGACACGTCGGAGCACAACTGCGCTCGAAGAAAGCAATGGTGGAGCCTTACTCGGCTCTACGGTCCTGCCCCCTTCCTGCGTTGGAGCGTACTTGCGCTCCTCCAACCAGGCGGCCCGTGGTGGGGCTGCCTCTGTGAGCAGCAGGAAGAAGCTCTGGGTGCGGCAGAGGAGGGACCCCCAGGGACGCCCGCACTCACCTGTGGTTAGAGAGGCGGTGTGTCCTCACTCGGGGTTCTCCTCTGCGGCGCGGACCTTCGTTCGCCCGGGCCCCCTCCTGGGACCCGGGACTTGGGAGCGGAGCCGGCCGGGCTCCGGTCTTCGGGATTCCTTTTCTGCCTCGCAGCGCAGGAGCGCGGGGTAGGCTCCCGTCGCTTCCTGCGTGAAGCCCCGCCCACGTCTCACGAAGGCTGCCTGACTTCCGGGGTTTCGGCCCGGGCTGCAGCGGTGATTTTCGGATCACGGTGATGCGGGGTGGGCACCCGCTAGGGGGATGAGCAAAACAAAAAGCGGCAAAGTCCTTGGCGGGGTGGGCACCAGCTAGGGATATTAATTTTCAATAAAGCGGGGTGGGCACCCGTTAGCCAAATAATCAAATAAGCGGGGTAGGCGCCGGGTGGGCACCGGCTCGTGCAACAGAGCGCTCCTGAGCGCTGAAGGAAAATAAAAGCGCTTCCAGGCGCTTAGGGATGCCAACAGACACCAAGTCCAGCCAAGTTCTCCCCTGCATGCAGCAGGGCAGGGGTGGGGGCAAGGCTGGACCCAGAGCCAGCTCACTGGGCCTCCAGGCAGGGAGGTAGTCCAAGTGGCGGTCCTCTGGTCCAGCGACAGCAGCAGCAGCCCCCCTCAGGTAAGATCCTGGCAGAGAACAGTTTCTGTGGGGACACAGCCCCATTTTTGTACAGTAAAACCCTTTGTTCTGGGTTCAGGGTGAGGGGGAAAACCAGTCGCAGCTGGTTGGGGAGCACCCTTGATGTGCTCAGCCCCTCACTCTATTCACTGGCAGGGCTAGGGTCGTCTGTCGCACCACAGGGGGCGGAGCCAGCATTGTGTGGGGAAAGCCCTGCCCTATTCAGGTCCAAGGTGCACTCCTCCCCAGCCATCAGCATGCTAATCTCCCTATTCACCACCGGGTGACTCCTCCTGACTCTGGGGAATCCCTAGCCCGTCACATGACCTCAGCCAGCTAATCACGCGACAAGGCACACATTTTACACTGCACACCGAAGTGCCCACTTCTAGAAGTGGCACTTCCATACTAGCTACACACACGCCGCACGCATCATTGCGCAGCATTTAACCACACGAATCTGTACATACCAGACTCGACCATGCACACCCCACGCATCAGGAACTACTAGGGACACATACATTCCATATGCATTCCTATGGGAGGGCAGGCCTTTCTCACCACATGCACTCAGAGTGCGCATGCACTTTACCCTGGGACACAGGGAAAGTGCGCAGAAACCAAAAACCACTATCACCAAGTCACCAAGTCACCAACAAAAGCAAAAAAGTTCAGGGGTGAACCTGCCAGAAGGGCCAAGTCCAACAGTATTGCTTTACAATTTAAAATGATAAAATCATCGCAAACCAATTCGCCTGTACATGTCTCTCTCTGATGAACTCAGGTAATACAACTTCACACTAGTTTTAATACACTCTTATAGCACTATTATTTCATTAGCACTGCACCCCCCACTCACACCCAGCTCTTCATATGTGGATTTAGTCCACCATTTAGTGCAAAATCAAAACATCCCTGAGCTCCTCCCTCTCATAGAGGGGGTTGTAGCCCCCAGAGAAACTAGGATTTTTCTCTGGGAGGAGAATCCCATATGATGAAGCATGTCACCTAGGGTGAGTGAGGGATTACGTTCCTAAAGGGAGTGCCCTCTCACTAGGTGAATTGGGCTTTTGTTTCTTTTTCACACATCACCTTTTCATCTTCCTTTTGGTACTTCTAGACCCCAGGGTTCTTAGTGTCTTTCATTTGTATTACTGCAACATGGGCTTCTCCCCATGCCTTTATTTCCTGTATTGGCTTCAGTTGGGGTTGGCTGCATCCGCATGGTGCTCATGTTTTCTTGGCCGTACATTATCTGTGATTTGTATTGATTTTGTGCATTAATGTTTCAGTTGTTTGGCATCATCCTTGGTTTCTGTGTGGTTCAATCACCATGTGCTTGGATAATGGCTCCTGTGTAAGGAATGGGACGGGAAGAGGGATAAGGATGTAAAGCCTGGTTACTTAATGGTAATGACTCCAAATCCAGGTCTTCCCATTCCATTCCTGAGCCCGTCCCTCCCTCCCAGGTGTTTTGTTTCTGGTGAGTGTTGCTTTGGTATTCCCAGACTGTCTTAGTGACATGCTTCCCCCTTTATGCATGCTGGCTAGGTGACGCCATATTGGGGGAAGTATTTTGACCACAGCTAAGTGATAAGTTCTGTGGAGCAGGTGAACTGCTCATGTGTAAGGAATGGAACAGGAAGATCTGACTTGGAGTAATGAAGATTACAAGTAAGTAACTGGGCAGTAATGGTGACAGCGCTGAGATTAACAGTAGTTCCTAGTTACATTTAAATGAATGTTCTCTGCAGTTGTAGCAGTAGTTATCATGTACATGTAAAATGAACAGCAAAGTGTTAAATGAACAACCTGGGTAGGGCCCCTTGAAGGTAAAAATATACAATGGAAGCAAAATGTTCTTTTTTAGTAGAACCATGCATAATTATGGTTTAAAGCTGAGCCACTTAATTTCCAAAAGTATTTATAATTCTACTTCCACTTTAAAGCTGTTCTTTAGAAAAAGAACACAATGTGCTCTTCTTGACATGAAAATGAAAGATCATTTATGTGTCAGCCATGGCAATTATGTACTTCAAATGAATATGTAGCAAGTGTTACTCAGTCCCTTTCTTCTGACACTTACTGTGCCATGACGTGTTAATAAATCTACCATAATACAGTGCCCTCACAAGCTCGCTTAATTTCCCATATGCCTCAATGTAACATTAAATGAACCCTCTAGAGGATGCAATTAGCAAATATGCATTGATAAGGGATTTGGTCAACTATTACCTGTGAGAAATTTGAAAAAGAAACCTTTAAAATCTACTAAAAATGGCAATATCTCACCACTTTATTAATATAAGCAAGAAATTGCCATTTCGCAATATACAATCAAATATTATTGAATGCTTTGTAGGAGAGAGCTTACAATAAATATTTTAAAAGCATAGTGTAGTATGGTTTTAGCTTTTTGTGCAAGTGCAGCTGAAAGGACTCACTACACAAAAATTAAGACTTCTAACTAGAAGAAAAATTAAGTGTCTGTCGCAATGAGGCAAAGTCATTCAAATTAAAATATAATTTGTTCTTGCTATAAATGTTGCATGTACGAAAGAATATTTTGCATTTGTATCTGCAATGATAAGTCTCCAAAATTTGGCAGGACGTCTGTGCGAAAAACTCTCTTTTTCCAAGATCATCTTGATTTTTTGTAAACTGGTATAACTAGCTATTGAACTCTGCACACGGGGTTATTTCAGTTTAATCACTAGTGTTTGTGCTCCAACCCCATAAGCATGGTAAAATTGGCTAGTCCCCAATTGGCATATTTAATTTTCCTGAAAGTCTATACATAGTATACACCATTGACATTGATAGTTATTTGTCATGATTGGATGGCAGCAAATGTTGTTACATCCACTAGGCTGACAAAGAAACTTTGCTTCAGTCCTATCTGTGTACCCTGTCTCCTGCAGCTTTGAATCATGCAGGCTAACCTGTCAAAATAATGTGCTGGACTGGAGAGACTCTTCTATTGAAATACTGAATAAGTCACCATACGTAGGCCTTGTAGCATACAAGGTAATTTTGATAATATTTAAAATCGTCCAATGCAATAATTTAGTGGTGCCATGCTTGTACCGCCTCCCCCAAGTATATTTTCGCTGTAAAGGGCAGTAGCTACTCCTTCGAGAGAAAAACTAAAACAAAGATAAAATACTATTTCTGCTGATTCTGGTTTGGAATACGCTAATTTTCAATAAATACTTAGGAAAAGTAACTTTTAAGTAGTTACATTCTGTCGGCCTGAATACAAGTAGTCTAATTAGCATTAGCCTGCCAGGAACTGGCCCCAGTCAGTGGTTTGGTTTAAAGAGTTGTAAAAACTGCTAACTGCGAAGTAATAATGGTATTGTTTTGTTTGGCAGAACGACTTGGAGGTGGAATATGTGACTCCTCTCAATTTCAAAAGGGTAGGAAGAGAGGGGCCTGAACAATCATTCACTTGTAATGGACCAGTGTGAGGACTGTGTATTCATAGTTAAGTGTAAAGGGAGGCCTGGGGGAAAAGAAACCTTAGCTGCCTGGTCCAAATGTAGCCAGATTGACACCAGCCCTGCGGGAGGGGGAGCTGGTCTTAGAACCAGTTTTGTGTAGTTGATTAGGAAGGGACTGCTCATTCCCTTGGCTGGGGTACCAGAAATCTTGCTGGATTTTATTCAGAACAGAGCACTGTGGGATAGTTTTCAGTTAGGCAAACATGATGTACTTCAAATAAAGAAGGAATACCCTGAGAATGTTTTACTGATTGGTTAGGAAATGTTTAGGACTCATCCCCAGTCTCTGGCTAGTGGATCCTACAAGTGTGGCACCTCACTGCCAGGTCAGCTCATCAGAACACTCTCTGGTCCTGTGGATGAGCGTAAAATGACCAAACCTTGTATCTGTGACCTCTGTGAACAGCTGAAAGATTGAACCTGCTCCCACTTGGCTGAGAAGTAGACTCCAAGAATGAGTTAGCTGACCCCTTATTTGTCTAGAGGGACACAACAGGCTGCAAGAGGCATTTTTGCTCAACTGAGCCTGGACTGGACCCAACTGGTGCCCTCAGCTAGAGTGAATCATGGCACCCAGTTGCTGTCACTGAGCCATGGGACCCTTAGAAGTGACTTAGAGGAGTTGCTACAGAAAGTCTGAACAGTTGGGACTTAGAACATTTTAGAACTTCTAAGACCTGCACAACTTAAGCAGGAAAAAGAGCCTGCCCAGCTGTGGGATTTTGAGTTCCTAAAAAGAGAACAAGGGGCTTATTGGATGCAGGTCAGTGTTTTCCGACCCATGCATAAACCCCTGTTAAGCACAGGTCAGAATTCTGAATTGGAAGGTACTTAACGTGTCTGATAATTATCAGCTGCGTTAAATAACTCAACCTTCAAACCTATCAAAATGTAATGAGGAAAAACATGTGGTATATAACATATGCTTCATGTTTTGGTGCATTTAGCACCTTAACCCACATGGGTTCTTCAAAAACCTGTACTAGGTGCTTTTTAATGCACTCAACAAAGAACTTACCTAGTGGTATCATTATTTATCAGGTGCCATAAATATCACCTATACTCTTAATCAGGCCCTGAGTCGGAAGGTAAAAACCCTGACTGTGCAAAAGAGCATAACCTTTTTCTTAAAAACAAAAACAAAAAAAACATATCTCTTCTTATACTTACCTTGCCTGCCGATCACCAAAAACTGCTCATGGTTTGAACATGTAGAAATAGCACTCAGACATAATTAGATGACAACTAAGGGTGAAAGATGTTTTTCAAACCAGCTAAGTTGTAACACAGCAAATTTTCTGGCCAAGGCAAGGGGAAATAAAATTGGAAGAACATACAGTCAGCTGGGACTGCAACAGAATGCGCAGCAAAAGCTGAAAAAGAAAGATCTGGAAGACAATTATCTGAACAGCTCATATACTCCGTCAATTACCCTGCTCACTGATGCAGCCTACACATTAATTTGAGACTCCATAGGCACTGCACCTTTAATTTATGCTGTCAAGAGTCTCACAATTAATCTAATTGACATTCAAGGGAGAGAAAAACTAGTGACTAGCCTCAATGAATAACATAGTAAAAATCTATGAAGAAGCTGAAATCCTAGTGGTTGTAGAGATCAAAAATAAGGACCACCATGATAACTACAGAACATGCCCTGGAGATCCTGTGCAAACATAAAGGTATTCCTTATGTATCAGATATGCCTTTTCTGCATGGCAAGCCCAGATTTTCCAGCTTTTTCTGAACACAATTTTTGCCAGTTTTTTGTACTCTGTGCACTGTACCCTTGCTACACAAGAGTAAACTGCTTATACTTTCCCTTTCCACATAATTGTATTGTCTTTCCCCTGATTGACATATTTACCTTGCCTATAAGGACCTAGTTTATAGTTAATTAAATACACCCTGGGTCTGGAAGTAAGCCACCTATGGAGTGCAGTATCTTAAATTTTAGGAGTGAATGTCACTGTGTAATTTGTAGTAGTAGGTCAAACAGGAATTGCAGCAATTGTGTGTAGAGTTAACACTGTGAACCTTTACCTCATTCTAGAGGAGCCAGAACCCACTCCCACCCACTAACTAGTGCCAACCACAAATCTGGCACACCTATACATTCTCCTCAGAACACTTTCTGGACCTGTAAACAGTCGGAAGAGAACTGGATCTGCTAGCTGTGACCTGAGAAGAGGCTTTTAAGGACTGACCCTGCCCCTTCTTGTACCCAGGGCAAAGAAGTGGACTCCAGGTTCAGTGGGCTGACCTCCAGGGTGACTACAGGGACACAAGAAGCAGAATAACATATTTTCCTTAAGTGAGCGATTAAACAGTACCAACAGGAACTGGACTGGACCTTGCTTTTCTAAACTGAGTCCTGGAGGACCTGGGAGTCTTAGAAGTGCCCCAGAGGAACTACACGAGAAAGTTAGAAATGTTAGAACATGTTTTATAACTTCAAGACCTCTGGATAGTCAGGGGATCTTGTTTCAAAGGTCCCTGATTTTAATTCTCCTACCTCAGATACTGCTTGCCCCGCTTAAGGATTTTGAGCTCCATAAATAGGACTAAGTCAGAAGGTAACATTTTTTGACTGATACAAACCCTCTTGGTGTATCTTACTTGTTCTCCATTACGGTCAGCCTGAAATCACTCCTAGGTCCTGGTCTACCACTTCCTTAGACTATGATTGGCTCTTAGCACCTTTTGGTGCTATTTTCACTAAAAACTTTTTAAACTCATGACACCGAACTTTTAGTGTTGGTGTTTTGACTTATTACTTTCTTGATTCTGCATAAATACTTTTCACATTACTCTAGGTTTCCTCCTTCTCCATGAATTCCTTCACTGCCATTTACCAACAATGTACCTCATCTCTCTACTATAGCACCTTTCTGACAAATATTTCATTTTTTTTATAGCGCTACTCATAGTTTACTCACACTCATTTCTGTGATCTGCATGGTACATATTCTTTGTAGCAGGAACATTAACCCTCTGCACTGTGTGGGTGACAAGCGTGCCCATGTAAGTGCACGGTGAGCGATGCAATAGTGTGAGAGTAGGGTAAGAGGAGTGACTGCAGGGTGAGTGAGGTGGCTTATGAATTTGGGTGCGGATGCAAGTTCAGAATGGGATGAATTAATGTATGATTGCTGATGGGCTTGTTTGAGTGAGTTGCATATTGAGCAGTGAGGGGGACAGGTGAGTGAAGTGTCACATGAGTGCAGATGAGTAGTAGACTCGTGTGACTGCAGGTTGAGGTATAGGATGAACAGCGCAAGTGCATTGTGAGTGCAGAGTGATCACTGTGAGTGCAGGGTGAGCGGGTGAATGGTGTGAGTGCATGGTGATCAGTGCGAGTGCTTTATGATCGCTGTGAGTGCAGGGTGAACGTGAAAGTCAAGAGCGAGAATGAGGAGTGAGTTGTCTGAATGCAGAGTGCATTTCCAGACACTTGTAACTCAGCATGTTATGGATGGCGGCATAGGGTTTAAGATTTAAGTTAAACTATTGCTATTATGGCATTAATCGGGGATCGAGGAAATAAATAATGTGCTGATCCTGCAACAAACTTCTAGTCCTATGGTTAGGGTTGCCAGAGGATTATTTTGATGGCCCAGTCAGTACAAAAATAAGCAGTCACCTAAAGCTGTATTTCAAGCACTAGTATCAAGAGGAGGTCTTTGCAGGCTCTTTAAACACATGGCTGGCATTTTTCTTTTGGCAACCCTACTTTACATTCCTTTTCATGAAATGCATTCCCACACTACAGCAGTCAATGTAAAATGCAAATGTAAGGAATAGGCAGAGTGGGGATCCAGGGGGTACTGGAACCAGGAATAAAACTAAGCCTCTGTAACCAGTTTACAAAGGTATGTAAATATGTAAATGGTCTTTAAAGACCTGTGAAAAACTCTGGCGTGCTGGAGATAAGACTCCAGACACTGCCCAGCCGAGCCCCCAGCAGCTTGATTTGCACTGTAGCAGCCCGGCCTGAGACACAGGACGGGGGAAGAAGGGGGGCTGAAGCCCTTGGGCCTGGGCAGAAGTGTGACTGGGAAGGCGCAGCCCCTTTGCATCACTCCACGGCCCCCCTGGGGGTCGCGCCCCACAGTTTGAAGACCCCTGCAGAGTAAGCCTGTCTGCTCTATGCCATAGAAATCAGGTGATTGAGCTACACCAAATTAGTGTGTATGGGGTTCACCCTGACAAGCTAGTGTCAGGATGAGGTAGGCAGCTACCCTCCTCAAATAATGATCCACACGCTCACACCCTGAAAAAATCTTCTAGTAGGACAATTCTACCAGTTACTATTTGCTGTCGCTGAGATTACAATGAAGTTGTTGAATATTCCTGGAGGCTAAAATAAATTCTGAAGTAAGTGGGCAATTGAAAAACATCAGTGACCGCTAAAAGTGGTACATGCGGCTGTCTTATGGAGGTGAGATAATCAAGGGTGCACATTGTCTTCCGCTGTCTACGCTAAAATAAATACTGGAAATCTAAATCGCTACAACTGATGAGAAACTCTTGCATAGTGAGATGGGAAGAAATGAAGATTTTCTTAATGTTAGATAAAAGTCTGGATACCAAAGAGCTAACTACTGATGTGTCATACCAGAGGCAACATTAGCTCCATACATGTGCATTTTGCAATAACAGACTGCCCTGTGGGAATTTTAGTCTCACTTTCTAAGCCCATCTGACCAGGAAGAATGTCATTCCATGTGATACTTGCACAATAACTGGGACAGGGCTAGTACACAATTGTACATGATGTAACAGTGTGGTACTCTATATGCGACTAAAGATTTATAAGTGTGGGCCTGCATTGTGGCAACTCAGGAGACGTAGTCTGGAAACATGCATTAGTACCTACAAATATGTCCTTACTGTTGCCTCTCTTATCTCCATTGTAAAAGAAGAACACAGCACTCAGGACAGAATATAAAGTCAAGTATGTGTTTAATGCAAAACGAGCCCATAGCAAGCAAAAAACTGGGGGTCATTTGTTTTTTCAATGGACCAGAAGTTCTACCCACAGTTATTGTTCATTTAATGTTAAAATCCATGCATTCAGCTGGCATATGTTTACAGTTGTTTCTCAATACAAGTGAATGTAAATAAGAGCATGTGATCGATACTGCAACTAACTGATAATAAATGATGAGCAGGTGGTAATATCTTATCAAAAGAAAGATTGTGAGATGTCCTTAAAGTACAGAGGCATAGACAAGCATTGACTCCACTATTTCTAAAATTCTTGCTTCTTGGTACCCACCATCAGAATGAGTATACGTTTACTACATGGTAATTTTACTTTCTCATCTTGTAATAGATCTTGCTTTCCTTGCAGCAGATGACTCACATTTCTTACTAGTAAGAGAGCAGCGGATGAGTGCCTTTGATGCAACCAGCATTACCAGACTCTCAAGCTGTACCACATCACTCTTCTTTGCCTGCAAATCTCTTAAAATGAATGGCCATTCTGCAGTTTGAATTGTTCAAATACAATAGAGGTGCCGTATGTTGTCTGGTACAAGTGGCATTGGAACTGAAGACAGCAAATGTAACAATTACGGCGGTATTTATCGATTTTTTGCATGAGGAGGCCTCAAATTGCAAATATTTGACATAGAGTGTCAAAGCATGTGGTGCACTAAAAACCAGGATGTGGAGATTAGGAAAGGGTCTGTGTCTGCAAGGCCTGATATAGACTGAGGAAGGAGGAGATGATGATGCATGCC
This sequence comes from Triturus cristatus, assembly GCF_964204655.1. Lineage (NCBI taxonomy): Eukaryota > Metazoa > Chordata > Amphibia > Caudata > Salamandridae > Triturus > Triturus cristatus. The sequence continues at coordinate 409,419,955 of NC_140583.1, read as the reverse complement.
TTTCATAAAGTATAGGCAAAGTTTACTTTTTAAATTTGATTGTATTCTTTATGTTGTTCTTCAAACTTTTACATCACAGGGTCCTGTCAAGGACTGGGAGCAGTTGAAAGGAAGTGGTTGGTGGTCACTTGAGCCCTGCATACCCACCCCTCTGTGGTTCTCACTACTTCTTGGTCCTTGTGAGGTGAATGAGGGGTTTATAATAATTATCATTGCCAAGTTCATTTGGCAGATCATTTTTGATGTAAATTTTATTCAATATTGTGCAAGAGGCTATGAGTGTACGATAGGTCCCTGTGTTACACTCAAGGGCATCTGCAATCTAACATAGACAGCGTAATTTGCATTTTAGAAAACAGAATGGGTCCACAGATCTGATCATATTATCAGAAATGCTATTAACTATGTGTTTGTGAGCTTATAGAAGGTATTATGAACCATTGAAGCCTCTTTTTCCATTAATTCTCCAACATTAGAGGTACTCAGCCATCACCCCTGGTTCAAATACTGGCTCATAGACATCGTAATGAGGCCCTAAATGTATGGGGGATACATTCAGCACATCGCCGTTACTCAGTATATGCTTACATTAAAAGACAGCTAGCACATATCAGTTTTCTACAGGAAACATATGTCACTAGCCGTGAACTCCAGTGCCTGAGTAGGGGATGGAGATGTACGGTTTATGGTACAACAAATTCTGCATACACTCGGGGTGATCTGCTTTGGATACGCCCGCCTACCCCCTTTGAAACACAAAAAATATTCATTGATAAGGAGGGCAGATATGTTTTTGTACAGGGTCGGTAAGATGATGAGCCAATCCTTCTAAGTTGTATCTATGTACAAAATTACAACCAACTTACCTTCTGGATGGTACTATCCAAAGTACTAGCTCAATAGGTAGGTATCCAATGGATACTAGGTGGTGATTATAATAAAGTACTGGATGTCTCTCTTGACTGATCCCACCCCCACTCCTTTAAACGCAAGCTCACCAAAACTCCAGGCAGTGTTTTTTGTATGGGCTCAACAATGGGCCCTTTAGGATGCGTGGAGAACCCATAATCCACACCTATGCCTTTACTCTCATTCCTCAACCCCACATGATCTCTACGTCTGCTTAGACCAAATTAAGTGTACACAGGGCTTAATTCCATGTCTTCTTCACTCAGACTACCTGGGCCGGGTTATCTCAGACCATGCTGAACATATAATAGATATCAAGTGGGGTACTCCTTACTCATTGGTGCCTGCCTGGAGGTTACCCAAAGAAACACTAGATAACCTGGTATTTTGAAATAATCATTTATCCCACATAGCTCAGTGCGTTGAAGGAAATCATTGCACAGCCAGCAGGCGTGCAATTGAATGGGATTAGTTTAAAGTAGTCACTAGGGGCTCTGCATTCAAAACATAGCTAGGGTTCACAGGGAACTGGCCAGGGCACTCCGAGACGTGGATGAGGCAGTGACTGCATTGGATAAACGCCCACTTCTTGATAACATAATGTGCTGCGCCGTGATAGATGCCAAGAAACATTGAGCTGCATTTTTGGAGCACTTCCACTGTTATAATCGCATAGACTACACAGCCTGCATTCACGCTGCGGGTGACAAAGCAGGTCGGCTACTGGTATGGTTGGCATGACAGGAAACACATACTTCCACAATTACGGAAATCACCACTGCCATTGGCCCTATTTTGAGATCCCAAATAGCTGTACTACAAGCGTTCTGCACATACTATGCCAAGCTGCACAAAGCACCTCTTGACGCACACCCTGGCACAATTGGACATTTCTTAACACCACTGCCCAGCATCTAAGCTCTGCTACTAGAGGAGATAGACAAACTCATTACTATAGCTGAGGTAAAGAATGCGATACATGACCTAGCCCACAATAAGACCCCAGGATTAGATGGGTTTCCAGCTGAATACTTTTGATCGGTTCTCAATCAGAGTGGCTCCATGTTTGGTTGAGGCATATAATGAAGCCCTTACCACGGATGGACTCCCAGCCTCCCTCCAGGAATCTCTTTCAGTATACCTACTGAAACCTGATAGGGAGTCCACTTGCCTCACCTCCTATCACCCAGTGGCCATATTTGGCGCTGACTATAAAATACTTGGTAAAGCCCTAGCGAATCGTTACTTGAGTATACTTAATGTCCTCATTCACCCCAACCAAAATGGTTTAGTTCCAGGACATAACATGCCTAATAATATTAGGCGGCTCTTCCATGTGATGGATCAGGGCTCACTACGTCTCATACTGCAGTTTGAAAGGGCCTTTGATTCTTTATCTTGGTAACACCTCTTAGAGGTTCTAGGGGCGGTAGGCCTAGGCCAACGCCTGCTGACCTATACAAAGCTACTGTACACAAACCCGTCATTTAGGACCCCCATTGTTCACCTGATTTTGTCCCCCCTTTACAATAGGTTAAGGCCCGCATCAGGGCTGCCCTCTCTCCCCTATCCTATTCACAATTGCCAAGGAACTGTTGGCTCATCGTCTTGGAAGGCCAGAGGTGGGGTATCCCTCTTGATGCAATCACACATGCTGTGCCGCTCTTTGCGGATGACATGATATTATATATCCGGGACGCTTCAGCAGACATGTCCTCAATATCGTCTATTTTCCAGGACTTTGAGGAAGCAGCTGACCTCCAAGTGAACTTGGGGAAATGTTGTGGATTTCCATTTTGCAGTAATGTCCACACACAAGTAATCCAGATGGGAGACACTCCACTAGCCTGGAGGATATCTGCGGTCCATTATCTGAAGGTACATCTATACCATTCTCAAAAAGACCTATTTGAGGGTAACTTAAAATGTGCCCATATAAACGTTAGATCTCAAATAGGTTTCTGGCAACGGCTCCCTCTGGCACTCACAGGCAGGATAATATCTTCTAAAATGATTGTCCTGCCCTGCCGCCTGTATTGTTTTGTAAATGTGCCAGTATTTCTTCAATGTCGCTTCTTCAGGCATTTAAATCAATTGATGGGGGACTTGCTGTGGCACAATGGGCGCCATCGAGTGGTTCTTCAAAACCTTCAGCTGTCAGTGGGTCAAAGGGGGTTTGGGGCACCATGCTTTGAAAATTGTTACATAGCAGCACAGCTCCAATGGGTATCCAGATGGTTGGAAGGAATAAACCTCTATGAGACGAGCACAAGAGATGGCCCACTCCCCTCCTATATAATATGTCAACTATTACACCCATCAGCCCATATTCCCCCCAAAATACCCCTCCAGGATCTACCGAGACTCTTAGGGCCAGTAACAGAGGAACAGCTGTTGGAATGGCATGCACAATCCTTAGAAACAGTGGGAGATCTCTTCCAAGATGCCCAGATCCTCACATTCATAGAAATTAATCAGGATTATAATATTCCCCTTGGACAGTAAGCAACATATGGGCAATTACTGGTGGTACTCCAAATCATTATGAGGAGCATTGGATGGAGAACCGCCTAACCTTGCAGTGATACATACTCTATGCCTCATGGAGGGTGGTCAACATCTCATCATATGGCTTAACAAAGCCACTAAGGAAAACGCAGACACTTCTCTGGTTCATCTCCGCCGCCTCTGTGAGGAGGACTTATCAAGACCACTTCATGACACCGAGTGGTCTAGTGCCCTAGAGTCCCCTGAAACTGTTTTTAGGAATGCTCATTTTAAAAATATTCAATATATGATCCTTACACCCTCTCCTCTAAATCATATGTTCCCAGGAGACAATTTAATTTGTCTTAGATGTTTCACCCAGGTTGCCAACTTCTGGCACATACTCTGGTCATGCCCTAGAATAGCTAGTTGTTGGCTTGCAATACATGCTTCATTGAGCACAATCACAGAACTCGCCACATTGAATTCATGGGAGGCTATTGCCTTAGGTATTTTCCAAAGGCAAAAAAGAACACAGGGTTCGGGTGCAATTCCTAATGTTGGCCAAGCATCTACTAACTATGCACTGGAAGTACAGACACCCCCTCGCTCTCGCCATATGGAATAAGGCACTGCTTAGATGGGGAGAAGTAGAAAGTTCTGCACTGAATTGGGAGGAACCCCTTTGTATACGCCGGCACCCTATTGCTGCTGTCTGGGATACTATGCTTCTAAAGTAGAAGGAACTGGCTGAAGAGAATCCCCCTTCCTCACCCTGTTAAATTTTTAGACATTGGGTCATCCTCTTTATCCATCATAATACATCTATGTTCACTACCGCTCCACGAACCTCCGAAGTTCTGTTACGCAGCACACTATTCTGCTTGTGCACCTTCTAGTTCCCTTTTCCAAGTTTTGTAACCTAACCCTACTCATCCTTCAGTGTGAGCCAGTGCAATTCACTCCTGTAATTTGTTAATGTCTCATCCTGCTACAAATAGTATTGTCTACAGTTGATAATTTATTATTGTCTCATCCTGCTACAATTGCTATTATCTACCATTGATAATTTGTTAATGTCATATCCTGCAGCAATTGCTATTATCTACAGTTGATATAAACCCAATTGTTTAACAATGAGCCATTGTTGTATAGCATATGCAATGTTGTATACATCATGGACAAAATTGGTAACAGTGGTGTTAGTCATACTTTTTATACTCTGTTCTTTGTACAGCTAGCATGACCTGCTCTTATCAGGCTTCCACAACTGCTAGCTGTCCTATTGCAAGTTACAAGCTCGTCATGTAGAGCACAGGTCTATCATCTCAGTGATGACCACGAGGCAGCCCACCTTTTAGATATCCAACTGCAAGTGCCCTCCGGGGAGATGGGTGACAAGGCCAAAACACTGGAGGACCAGCGGAATGCTGAACATTTGGTGCCCTGGATGAAATTGATAGCTCAAAGACTTCAAGAAATCCACCAACAATCTTATAAGAATGAAAGATACAATGTAATCTCCAATTTCTTTGCTGCAGTGTCCACAGATAATGAATCTCTGGTCCTACTGGAGAATGCCAGATTGAGAAGGAAAAGATGTGAAGACTTGGATATTGAAGCTCTCCCAAACAATAGTAAGTCAGAGCAAGGTTACTGGGAGAAATAGCCCAGTCAGGTAGACCTTCCTCGCTTATGCAAACATCATAAAAGTGAGACATCTGCATTAAATTGAACTAGTGAGACTTTTAATTCCACTTCATGATTAATCACCAGGGGGGAACTGAGGATCTGGATACAGGAACAAGGTGATTTATTCTGCCCACCCCTCTTCAGGTTAACTTTCCCATTCTGCACCTAGAGTTTATTCTGGGCCAACGACAATTGATGAATGCTTGGGCCCTGTTCCAGGGACCATCAGTATTAAGCACTACCCCATTGTACTTTATATGTATTTCCTCACGAAGTTCAATCTTTACACATGTTTTCATATTATTCATTTACACATGTTATATTTGTTAATACAGAAGAATTGTTAGATCAGTAAAGGTTTATCATCCAGCTGCCTCTCAAAGTCAAATGGGCCTAACTGATGATCCAGATTCAACCTCTAAGCTCGCTGTGAGTGCAACTGCGCTGCATGAACAATTGTCATCCCTATGGCATTAATGTTGGCTTATTCGAAAACTAAAGGTTTTAAATTAGCAAATAGAATAACCAAAATATGCCTATACCTCTGGGAAGGTTGTTATGATATAATAGCCCTCCAGGAGACCCATCTCAGAAAGCAGGTTACAAATCGCATGTGGCATTTCGATCCTCAGCTAAGACTGCAAGCATGGAGGTGACATTCTGAAGCACACTAGGCTTCAGACCTCTCTCACAAAAAGCTGATAAAGAGAGCAGATATGCTAGAGTAAAGGGGATACTACAAGACAGGAAGTTGAATGTTGCCATTGCCATTGCCCCAAATGCGACCCCTGATGTCTTTCTTTAATCATTCCTCAATTGATTGGGTGATATACTGTGAGAAAGTCATTCTTTTTGCCCGGATCACCCCCATTTATTGACTGATACTGGTGGCAACTGACTCTGACTGCACCCAGGCTCTGCTAACAAGGCCCAGAGACAGTGCGCTGATTACAAATGTATATTGTAATTAGGGGCAATTGCAATTGGCACTGACAACCTACCTGTAAGTTTGCAGTATATATTAAGGCATGTCGGTGTAGATGCCCATCACCTTTACGCTGCTTAAGTGTGCACTGCTGTGTTGCCTGCTGTCATTTGAAAAGCCGACCCTGCTTTGCAAGCTGCGTTTAAACTGAAATAATATGCAAATTGCACTTTGGACTTGAAGGTACTTCCAAAGTATCAAACTGCCTTATCTTTACATATAAGTCACCTCTAAGATCTGCCCTAGGTGACCCCAGGGTAAGGTGCCATATATGAATACGCAGGGGCATTTTAAAAGATGTTTTATATTCTCTGGTGAGGGAAAAACGACTAATTTAGTTTTTCTTCCATTGTAGCACTTTAGCTTCATAGGCTAACATGGGGATAATGTAATACAGTGTAACTATTTAATAGGTGTGAGCTAAAATTATTTTTCAAGGGTTTGAAAGATTAGTAATGATAAAACCAACAACCCGGCACTGTCTAATTTATCATAACTAATACAGAAAGGACGTTATAGAACTTTCTTTTTTGAGAACCAAATCCAGCCTTCTAGCAGCCTCTCCGGATTGACCAGCCTTAACAGGTTCAGCCAAACTGCTTTGATGAGCTGATAAGTTGCCTGCATGGAGGCAGGGGTTATGTGAGGGGGGAGCTCTGCAGCTGTCGAGAACAGGTCAGGACGGTGCTGGGGAAATCAAACTGGGCTTTGAGGAGAGCAGGATAGTAAGGAATGCCAGCCAGGCCTACCACTTCTTCCTGTACTCCAGCCATATGGCAGCCCCAAGAGTGGCATTTACAGGAGGTCTAGAAAGCGAGTGTTAAGGGAAATGAGCCACACCAGTGTGTTGGTTTGAAATTCTCCATCTTGAATTTTAAAGTGGAGTGCTATGTGGGACAAGAAAATGCCACACTTTGGAGGAAGCTGAAATGCTTCTGGGTGTCACCCTGTCCCCTAATTGTTAGGGTTGCCTCCCCTGCTAGGCACCCTGAACATTGAATTAAATAGTGGGAGCTGCTCAGATTTGCTGCCTGAAACTTCAAGGAGAAGAAGGACTGCCCTGCTGGTACCCTGGACTGCACGCCAAAGGCTTGCAGTCTGAAGTAGTGCACCTGCTGCACATTTGGAACTACAGCCCTTTGCCTTGCTTCAAAAGGATTAAGGAGTTGACTTCCTGCAAGCAACAGGTTAACAGAGCTCACATGCATCACCTACCCCAAAAAGTCCCCAGCCTGAAGTGCGTTTAGTGGACTTTTAAGGACTTGGAAAGGTGGATTGTGGGAACTGTAGTACAAACTTCTGAGGATCAACTCAAAGACTCTGGAACCTTTAATTTGTTTTGTAGACACTTTGAACCCTCAAGATGAAATTCAGGCAGAAGTTCCAGAAGTTTGGAAAAGTTTGGAGCATTTGTTGGAAAACGCTCCATAAGGGGACCGCCCTGACTTCAAGAGTCAAACCTTGCAACGCGACCCAGCCTGGATTTCAGGTTTGTCCAGCTGTAAGCTCCAAAGCTCAAGACTTCCAGGAGTTGACCGGGGGCTGCCGCTGAACCAAGCAGATGGAGCCATTATGAATATGGCATGCTGGAGAGGCCTGCTCAATGTCAAGAGAAAGCCCTCCAGAAACGTTTCAATTTTGACCGGGGTCTCCCGCTTAGTGCATCCAACCAGAGCTTCCTGGCAGTCAGCCTCATACTATGACTTAGTCCTGGTTAATCATGACCAGATTTCCCAAGTTGGTGCTATATGTTTTTAAGCAGTGGGAAGTGTTTCGTCTTTAAAAATGTATATCTTCTGTTCCCTGAATCTGATATTTTTTGTTTTGGCTTCATTTTAATCATACAAGTATTTCTTGTCTTAACAAATTTGTTAGGGATTTTTATTGTGTGATATGTCTTACATATTTAATATATTGTTGTTCTTAAATGCTTCACACACTTGTCTCCTAAGATTAGCCTACCTGCTTGTTGCCAGTTAACAAGGGTTGAGGAAGGTAATAATGTATTGAGTCCTTGTCTGGAACTCATAATTTGCCAGCCTTGTTGCTAGTGGTAGGTGCACACTTAGCCCTACCAATAATCCACCTTCCAACACATACCAATCAGAGACCTAGTAATTATGTGGGACTTTACCTCAGCGTGGGACCTGGTATTGAAAAGATTGGGAGGGCCTTCAAATGGCTCTGCAGCTTTCACTTAATAGTTTAAGCAGGCATTGAGAGACTTGGGCCTAGGAGACCCATGGAGGGAGTAACACAAGTAACTGATAAAGTATTCTTTCTTCTCACATACACATAAATCATGTTCTAGAATGCACTGTACACTAGTAAGAAATGTGCTCATTCCCACAATGACAATACTGAGATACACTCTATACTGAATTAAGATCATGCCCCTATAGAATTACCTCTGACTTGGCACCTAGCGACTGCTCCTGGAGGTTGCTGGATATTCCACCAGGAGATCCTCACAAACCTAGTATTGAAATCAGAACTACATGAACATATTACTGACTACTTTCAAAATAATCCCCTCATGGAGACCAGGCATGCATGCACCTCAAGACAGTTATCAGAGGTAGATGCATATGCTGTAGCTAAGATTAAACACTGAGAAGTGCAGATGAAAAACCGCTAGAGGAATCTTTATCTCATGCAGAGAAGGACCTCAAAGAAAACCCAAAAAGAACATTGCAACACAAAGTGATGACCCTGATGGACAACTTGAAAATGATGATAGCTAATAAGACTAAGTTTCCCACTTAAAATTAAGGGTACACACGTAATATCATGACAATAAGGTAGGTGTAAAAATAGCCAGACAAATTAGGGCCTGATTTAGACTGAGATGGAGAAGGTATTCCTTTGAAACAGTGATGTAGCACCGTCTCCACCCAAGCAAAGTTCCACCTGATTCAGTTGGAGATGGCGGAAACTACTCTGCTGCCTATATTGCCTCTGATGGCATGACAGATTAAAGGCCATTGGAGATTTGGCCATGTGTCCCCTCACCCTATTTAGATTGGGCAAACACATGGCCAGTTTTCACTGTCCATCACCGCCAGGTAAAATCTGGTGGTAAGGGGCAGTGAAAACTACTAAATTAACCCATGCCATACTGTTTTTTCCTTTCACAGTTCTTGAGAGACATGGAGCCACTCTGTCTCTGTACTTGGTGAACAGATTCTGACCAAAATAGATATGTAATGCACAGGTTAGAGAAGGGAGTGCCTGTCTATGAACATTCCCAAAGCTGGCTTCTATTTAATGGGTTCTCAAACATTACAAAAGTAGCCCAAATCATGAACTTGACAGAAGAAATTAGAGCACTCAAGGTAGCAGTGGGTTATCTCTCTGAATCCTTCAGTAAGGTACATAATGATGTCCAATCACTAAAGAAAAATCTAGGGTCCAAGTCCACCTGCTTGGCATATGACAAGGGCGGGTCAGTTAACCATCGGCCATTGTCAGGGGAACACCAGGGCCTAAACACAGATGCTAGTGGCATCAGCACAAACCAGGGGAGCACCAAGGGAGTCCATCATTACCCAACAAGTTTGTGGGGGGATAAACCTAATAGGGCCCGCCTATTTTCCAATCTCGAAACAGGAACAGGTCCCCATAGCAAGCATCCCACCCCCACAGGCTAATAGGCATTCCCTTCCCCATGGCAGTGGTATCACCAAAGCGTGGAAGTGGATAATATACCTGACCAACGTATCTAAGTTTGCACCCGGGCCACACACTGAGGATGAGGCATCCCTGATTAACAACTCTATTCATTGGATCAGGCGAGTGAGAGGTATACCGATCCTCAATAAGGGACGATATGGTTGGGGCTAGAAGGCACTCTACATTGGGGACTGATACGGATGCTATTACTCTTACCCTAACCCACCATGACCTGGTTGGGAATTTAGTAGCCTATGACTTACAGACTCAACATCTCTTCAAAACTAATATCCGTCTCAAATATAGCCCCCCCGGGTGGGATCAGAGAATATGTTTTCAAACATCTTGCTGTTCCTCAACCCACTGTGTCCCCGCTTAGAGAGATAGATTGATGGTTTCCCCGGTCCCCCGGGCATAGCACGCTGGTAGTTACGATAGGTCACACCAGTGAGCATATCATCCCAGTCACAACAGGGAATTCTCCAACTGAGACATGACCTTCTGGTAGCGTACGGAGTCAGCCAGATCAGATATCAGGATCTACAACCTCTAGGGCTGCCCCAAACACCAATATACTTCAAACGTCATGCACTGTTTCAATATCATCCTGGAATATTGCAGGGCTGAGGAACAGCGGTGTTGCTCCCGACTGGAACAACTTTATAGAAAAATGTGATGTCTGTACCTTCCAGGAAACCTGGTCAATAGAGCCACTTCACCAAGTTGATTACCTAACGTACTACATCCCGGCAACACAGGGTGTCAGTGGTCGTCCATTGGGGGCCTTACACTCTAGGTAAGATAGGACATAGGCCTTCAGATTCAGGCATTACCTTCAGAGTGTAGTAATAGCCTTGAAATTAGGGTGGTGTTTGACCCACACGGAACAACTGTCATCCTAAATGTATATGCTAGGGGTCTTAGAGGGGGCGGAGATTCGAAACTATCAATGCCTTAGGAGGGTTTTTAGACACCCTCCCAGGGGAAGTTGCGTTTGTCGTAGCTGGGGATCTAAACACGATGTTCCAACCTCTTGATAGTGAGGATAACGACCTGGGGGCAGATTTACAAGCCCCTTGCAACACTTTTAAGCTGCCGTTACGTCACTTTTGCAACTTATTTACAATGTGATACATCTAGGCAGATGCGTCACGTTGTAAAGCCCTGCGCCAGGGTTCATGTGAGCGTTCTGTCGTAGGGTGGGCGTTCCCTCGCAGGAAAGCCCCATAAAACTGATGCAGTGAAATCTACAAGATTTCACTGAGTCAGTTTTACGACGCCGCTGCTTGAAGCAGGCGTAAGGAGTGACGCACCACGTTAAGTATGGGCGGCCCCTGTGCATTGCAGGAGTTGTGTCGCGCTTGCGATACGACTTCAGCAATTCGCCGCCCCTACGCCACAAGATGCATCACGCATCTTCCCCTCCTTGCACCATGGTGCACTGCATTGTAAATGCGACACATCTGTGGTGGCACAAGGGGGATTACGTGACGCATCTGTTCTGGCGCATCCCTGCTGATTTGCAGAGATGCGCCAGAAGTTGTAAATCTGCCCCCTAGTGAGGAAGGAGGATGAGTACTGGGGTGTCCCACTCCTGGAATTACACCCAATTAAATGTTAGACTGAGGCTTCCACTCAAATAAAAGCTCTCTGTTTAGAACATGGTTTAAGGGCAGCCAACGGTCAATTCATCTCCAACAGACAAGGGTCAAACACTTTTAATAATGGTTACCACTTTAGTCGCATCAATTGCCTCCTAGTCAGCTTGAACCTATGGCATACCCTTGAGGTCATGGCCATGCAGGTATGCATGGAAAGCAACCACGATCCACTCTGCTCAAGGTTCATAATTAGGGACCAAAGGGCACTTGCACAACCTGACATCCTACCCATTACCATTGATCTTCAGCTCTCAAATAATATGCGCTGAGTCAAATGGCCCATGATCCTAGAATGCCTCGAAACATTATCCTCCATAAGAAGGGAGTTGCAAAGCAGTTAGAGCGATGGAGACATGCCTCTTTAACCTCTAACCGGCTAAAGAATTCATGCTTTTGCACAACTTGCTGTTTTAAAAAATAAGCAGGTACTTCCAAAAACTGAGTAAGGCTAGGGCGAAAGTCAGTAAGCCAAAACATAATTGGTACAACTTTGAGTGTAGACAGGCCTGTAAAGCACTTGGTGAAGCAATCAAATTGGGTGCCGTGGCTAGAGTGCAAACCGCCAGTGAAGAACCAGGGCCTTATGGGCCTGGCGGCGCAGGGCACGCCTTAATCTCCTGATTTCACCTGCTTTGTTGAACAAAGACACAGGACATTCTGTTGAGCGTAGAATATCAGGTTTATTAGCTGCATATAAGTACAGTTGTCCCAGAAGTACACTCAGTATGTTCTTAGGAGACTGCCACTTTACTCCGTGGCGCACAATCTTTTATAGCGCATAGATTCACCAAGAACACTCCCAATGCATACATGGTTATCCAATGAGAAGAGTTTGAAAACAAGATATAACCAATGAGAAAAGTTTGAAAACAAGATATCAAGTAACCCAAATAAACCTGTCTTCCAACTGTTTTTGTCACCCCTCCCCACAAGTTAATCAGTGGTAGTGTCTACAACTCAATTTGCAGGTGGCAGGACAGTTGAGAAATGAGAGAATACAAGTAGAGAATAGCAAAGGCCAGAAGATAAATAAAGTCAGGAAAGAATGGTGTGAACCGACAGACAGTTGAGACAGGGTTTAGTCAAACCAGACGAGGATTAGTGGACTCAGCCAGTCCCTGACATCAGTCTCGTAAACAGAGGCAGAAGGTTATTTGACACGTCGCTGTAAGATCAGCAGAAAACTTTGTTCATTGTGCTGCCTGAGTGAGGGCAACACAAAATGGCGGTGGAACACAACTGAATACAAGCGAGATCGAAAATCGAATTTCCTCCGACCCTCCTTTTGCCATAACTCAGGCAAAACACACAGATTCACGTTAATCTGAATCAATGTCAGTAGCCATGAGGTCGTCAAACTGTTGCTGCAACATCATTTTAATGTTCTCTGTTTTCTGTGACTCAGGTCTTGGGACACACAGAGTGGCACAAAGACCGCAGATGGCGGGGCCACACTGCATACAGAGACAACAGGAAAAATTATGGCCAAAACCACTCCAAGGAAGTTTAGTACCTTCCATCCCCGTTTAGATAGTAATCCCCAAAACCATCCTAATAAAGACCAATCTCCTTCGTCTTGATGAATCAATTCGGAGATCATGTGTTATTTGGAGATGGCTTGGTATACCGTAGGGGCGTCGTCAGGTATATAAATACAACAGCTAGATCCGATCAATTTACAGACTCCACCACGATCTGCAAGAATAACATCTAGTGCAATCCGGTTCTGCAAAGTCATGAGACGATCCGCCTGAAGTTCAGCTGTGAGATTACTCAAGGCTCCCACAGTGACATCTATGGTAGTCTCAACAACACAAACCAGCTGTCTCATGTTTCTGCTGTTGGCCATTGGGCCCCAAAAAGGAAGAAATCCTTTGAGGAAATCACTTCCCTCTTGTCCTGCCGTGTCTTTAGAATCAATAATCCCTCTGCCATATCTGTTTCCTTGATGGCCTGAAGGAGCAGTGTATGTAGGAGGGAGAAGAAAAGCTATATAGCATGTTCCTGAAAAATCCGTTGGTAACCACGTGTAAGCTCTATCGTGGCAGACAAAATATGTGCCCTGGGATGGCACTAACGGCGGTGAATTCTGAGACGTGTAGATGTATGTATGGGAACAAAAGCTTTTTCTTAGTCCAGTGTCAGTAGTCTGGCCATTCATTTGTAAACAGAAATTACCTTGATGAGGGACAGTCCAAATTGGTGGAGATGTTCCCTGTTTAGTTTTATCTGTAAGGCTAGTAATGTAACGAGTCACGTTCCAATTAGTATATGTTTGTCTCTCGTCAACAGGAACCTTATTATTCTCCACAATTTTAGTCATAGCCACCATTCCCTTTATCAGAGAATTATGACTAACATCTGGTTTACTACCATAGGAATCAACTGGACGTCTAAATCGGCTCTGATATGCATTTGAAAATATTACAAAATAGGTCCAAGCGGAACCTTCATAAGAAAATGGAGGGACTAAATATGGCATCCCTTTATCTGTGGTATGAGGCATAAGTCCACACACCCAACAGTCGGTTGTGTTGACTACCAATTGGTGTTGGTGCAACAATTGGATAAATGAATTATTAAAATATTCTGTTCTCCTGATTAGTTCATGTTGGGGAAGTGTATATAGTTGATATGGGGAGATAGTAGAATTAAGAGGCAAGGAGATAGAATTAGGGACAACTTTTTGCTGCATAGCATGAATAACCCAACCTACACAAGCCAATAAGATACACAAAAATATAGAAACACACAATGTTACGCCACATCGACTGTACAATATTTTACAAAATTTCTTTCTCATCTCTTCCTTATTATCCTTCTTATCTAATTTAACATCCATCCTCTAAAATTGTTGCTCACGGCAATCTTCCTTACTCACTTGGCTGTGATTATTAGCTGTCCTATGACACTGCAAGTCCTGGGGGCCTAGCCATTATACAGGTCACAAACCAAGACTCCTACCGTGACCCTGCAACCTGGACAGATGATAAATGTAGCAGAAGAGATGGAAATCTCAGGTGTCCTTGACCAATCTAGGTCTTAAATTGTATCTAGTCCTTGTTGGTACAGTTTGGTCTTGAAATAGGGTCTGTGACTCTTTAGTGTTTAATCGGAGATTGGAAGGTACGGCTTCTTGTAGAATGTCGTCATCTTCTTTCTCCGATCGAGTTCCATCCAGGTGTGCACTACTGAAAGGTATGAATCGGGGAACTTTTTCTCCTTCAGAATCACCTATACCCTTACGAACCCACTGATCAAAAGGCAAGGGCAAGGGCACTTTCTTGCAGTGCACGCCGTGGATCCAGTTCTTTTTCCCTTTGAATTTTACTGCTGTGCGAGTTGTCAGGAGAACGTGTCGAGGCGCCTTCCAGCGAGGTTCCAAATTCTTTGTCCTCAGACCCAGTCTCCAGGTTAGATAGAATGACCTGGGTCTGTGGAGGCTTCTGGTAAAGCGTTTTGCACCTGTTGGTGAAGAACATGTAATTTAGTGGTGAGGTCATGTAAATAGTCAATCAGCATTGGATACTGTATATCAGAATACTTTCTAGGCCGAGGGACTCCCCATACATTAGCTGGGCGCCCAAAAACAATCTCGTATGGGCTGAGTCCCAAACGAGAATGTACAGCTGTTCTAGTGGACAGGAGAGCCAAAGGTAAAGCATCGGGCCAATTAAGACCTGTGCTGGCTTGTACTTTTGCAAGCTTAAGTTTGAGAGTGCTGTTATAGCACTCTACCAAACCTGCGGACTGAGGATGATTTGCCGCATGAAACTTCTGCCTTATACCAAGACCGGTACACACCTTTTGCATAATTTGACCTACAAATTCACTTCCATTGTCACTCCAGACAATGCGCGGCAAACCAAACCTAGGGAAGAACTCTTTTAGAAGAACCTTGGCAGTGGACAAAGCAGTGTTGTCTTTCTGGGGGTAAGCCTCTATCCATCTGGAAAAGGCACATACCACTACCAGAACATATTTAAGATTGTTACATCGATCCATGTGAATGTAGTCGATTTACAACACCTCAAAAGGATATGTTGGGGGAGCAAAATGACCTGCCGGAGTTGGGGTTCCCTTTCCCGGATTGTACATCAAGCAAATGATACAATGCTTCACCACATTATCTGCACATTTTGGAATCCCTTCGTTCAGCCACACTGGAGCCAGAAGTTTATATATTCCTTTTGCACTGATGTGGGCTGGACCATGCGCCATAGTAACTACAGGCAGTACGTAGGCGTCTGGTAACAGCCAACGCTGGTGTTCTGACAATTCTATCCAACATCCTGTTGCGTCTAACATTCCTGTACTCTCTTTCCACTTTCTCAACTCTTTCTCTGTATCATCTCCCTGAATCGATCTCACACTTTCTATTGTGTCCTCACACATCCCTCTTTCCCTGACCCAATTCGCTGGGCCCGCAACATACATGCGACTTGTAGCATCTCTGGCTGTCCTTTTTGCTACCTCATCCGCAAAAGCATTTCCGCGACCAACATCATCAGTAATCTTCTTATGCGCACTACATTTCACAATTGCTATCTGGGTAGGCAAAACAAGTGACTCAAGAAGATCAGTTACCAATTGACAATGCTGTATTTTAGTACCGTGGGAGGTAAGGAATCCTCTTTCCTTCCACAAACGATCGAAGCTATGCGCCACACCGAACGCATACTGGCTGTCGGTATACACATTCACTCTCTTTCCTTTAGATAACACACACGCTCTGGTCAAAGCTATCAGTTCAGCTGCCTGAGCTGAATTATGTCTGATGCGTGCTGTCTCCACGATTGTATACAAGGTGGTAACAGCATAAGCTGAAGTTGTCTCACCATTTGGGAGTTTGAAACAAGACCCATCCACCCATAGGATCCCATCTGGATCCACTAACGGCGTATCTTTCAAATCAATCCTGCCTTTTGTCTCCTCCTCAGTATGGAGAAAACAATCATGTTGTTTCCAAATATCTTTCTCTTCTGGAAGAGGTAACAGTGTGGCTGGATTTAAAATATTACATCGTTTGATGTGCACATGACTAGCCAAGAGCGTTAGCTCATATCCAGACAATCGAGCACTTGTAAGATGTTGTGTTTTTGTCCTATTTAGCAAGGTATCCACTGCATGTGGTACCATAACAATGAGAGTATTATCTAGCACCACTCCAGCAGACTGACAAATAGAAATCGCTGCTGCTACTGTAGCTTTGAGACAACTAGGCAATGCCTTGGCTACTGGGTCTAACGTAGCTGGAAAATAGGCACATGGCCGCTGTTTGTCACCAAATCGTTGTGTTAAGACTGACAACGCACAACCCTCTCTTTCATGGACATAGTGCGTGAAGGGCTTACTGTAATCTGGAGTACCTAACACAGGAGCAGAACACAGAGCAGTACGTAAATCAGAAAAACTCTTCTGACATTCGTCAGTCCAAGGAAGGGGTTGGGGTGTGTCTTTCAAAGTGAGTGCTAACAAAGGTTTGGCCAACAAAGAAAAATTCGGAATCCATTGTCTACAATAAGAAGTGATGCCCAGAAAGGCGCGCACCTCTCTATGTGTAGATGGCATAGACATTTGCGCAATTGGTTGAATTCGTTCTGGGGTTAATCGCCTTCCCTCCTTTGATAAGAGATGACCCAAATAGGTAACCTCTCGACGGACATATTGTAGTTTAGAAGGCGAAACCTCATGATTAAGATCAGACAAGTGACGTAACAGTGCAACAGTCACATTCTTGCAGACATCCTCTGAATCAGCAGCAATCAACAAATCATCCACATATTGAATAAGAGTAGCACCTGGGGGCAAAGGAAAAACATTGAGCTGACATTTCAGAGCTTGACTATAAATGGAGGGGCTTTCACAATAGCCTTGGGGTGTGCGCTTGAACCGGAAACTTTGGCCTCCTAGAGAGAAATCAAAAATATCCCTACTCTCTTTGGCAATGGGAATGCTGAAGAAAGCATTTTTCAGATAAATAACAGAAAACCAAGCCGCTGAGGCAGGTATCATAGTTAACAGGGCAGTGATATCTGGAACAACAGGAAACTGTGGTACAACAATTTTATTGACCTCCTGAAGATCAATCACAAAACGATAAACAGGAGGCTTAGAAGGATCAGTGCGTTTAAGAACAGGAAGAATAGGACTATTACATACATTTCCTCTCGTTTCCTCAATCACACCCTTCTGAACCAAATCATAAATGATATCCAAAAGCGCTCTTTCACCTTCATTGGAAATTCTGTATTGAGGAATGCGTGGCAATTTAGCATTGGGCTTGAGAGTAACAACATAAGGCGGGATCTCAAGACAACCAACATCATTTGGACCCGTAGCCCAGAGCGTTGCAGGAAGAGAAAGCAATTCAGGTGGGAATTGATCTTTAGACAAATACATTGAAGAAGTCAATTTCTGCCCTAAAGTAAGATGCACACCAGAAGGAGAACAATATATCGTTGCATGCATTCTTTTCAATAGATCCAAACCCAACAGATTCTCGCCGCAACCAGTCGTTAAAAGAAGAGGAGCTTCCATATCATAAGGGCCAATTGAAATAGGCAAAGGACAGGAGACCGGGTTACGAACTGGGGCGCCAGAAAATCCTACCGATACATTTGTTAAGCCAGACAAAGGTGCCCCAGGGAGATTAGAATGAATGATAGAACTTCTCATCGCACCAGTATCTAAAAGAAATGGCTCTGAAACACCCATTGTAGTGACATTGACATAAGGCCCATCCTGATTTACTGGAATCGATACAACTCCCTCACTTTGTCTATGGCTGTCCTAGTTAGCGTGAAGGCTTTCATTTTCACCTTCAACATGATAATCCTCATTGTAATACTGTGTAGACTGAGTATTCTGCTGATCGAAGTAGTTCATAGAATTTGGAGGGGGTAAGGAACGCTGTTCTTGAGGCAACACACCTCGACCTCTACCATTGTATATTATCTGGAAACCACCACGGCCTCGTGGAGCAGATAGTTCTCCCTTACGTTGCAATAAAACCGGGCAGCTATTCTTAAAATGACCTTCTTCTCTACAATAGGCACATTGGTTAGGACCTAATAAAGGTCGCGGAATAAAGGGCTCAGGCTTTTGATACACCCTCTGAAACTGTGGAGGCTGTTGAAACTGGCGCTGAGTATAAAGAGGAGGATAAGCTTGTTGCAGAAGAACCTTTGTTTTTAATTCTTTCGTCTTCTTCTCTTGCTTATCTTTCTCCTCTTTACCCCTGTTCTCATAATATTGAGCAGTAGCCAATATCTGGGCAGAAGAAGAAACAGCCCATCAACTCTCGGAGTCTTTCAACTTATGTGACAGTTCGGGAAGCAAATTAAATACGAATTTATCTACAAATAATCGCTGTCCACTCTCCGTAGTCATATCCTGACCACTGTGATCAATAAACGTCTCCCCAAAACGAGTGAAGAAATCAGAGGCACTCTCATCTTTCTTCTGCTTACACGCAGCTAATTTATCCCAATTAACTCGCAAGGTGGGCATCATCGTTTTCATTAAAGTAATAATCCTACCAGGGAGTTCTGAAATCAAAACATCAGGCTTAGCACCACCCACTTGGGCTGCATCCGCGGCAGTTATAGCAGCCCAATCCCCACCCAATGCTTGGGCATGATCCTCTCTACGAATCCGAGCCCATAATGCTTGTGGGACTACATTTCCCATCAACATATCAATATCGGCTAAATTCATAATACAGGCATCAACAGTCTGGGACAACTCCTTATAATAGCCAGCAGGGTTTTTACGGGGATCCGGTAGAGACTGTTTAAGAGCCAAAACTTCAGATCTCTTCCAGGGGACATGTACCCATATACGCTGGAAGTGCGCGGGAACAGCTGGATTAGCACCTGCTTGTGCAACCGCTTCTCTCCACACTGGAGGAACCTCTCTCATGGGATAATGTTTGGATGTCAGCCTAACAGCAGGATCGGAATCAAAAAAAGTCTGTGAGGAAAATAAGGACCTAAAAGTGACAAGTGTCCTTACGGCATCCTCAACCTTAGAACCCACAATGAGTCCCTTATCGAAATTAGCCTGAACATCTAACAAACCCTGAGGAAGTAAACCCAAATCCATATCCTCCCATTCTTTAGCGAGAGTGTCACACATAACATTAAATACATATCTCTGTGTGGGCGCCTCCCACTGATGAAAGGTGGTCATGATATCTTTCACACTATACTGGGGACCCTTCTCGATCCATTTGCGAGCGAGAGAGTCCAATACCACCCGTTCGTCGGAACCTGGGAGTTGACTACGAGACTGTCTTCGAGAAAAAGCCGGAGACATATTCAAAATCTCAAAGAAAGGAGACAGAAACCCAGAGACAGTATCTGTGATTCGTTTGCGCACAGTAGGAGAATTAGACATAAGAACAGGGGACAAGGTATTAGGTGAACTAACAGAAGAATTAACAGTTATAAGGGGAGCCGAAGGCAAAGGAGATTGATGTTCAGGAAACGGAGGCAAAGAAGTCGGTGGCGGAAGAGGTGGGGGTGGCACTACCGGAAGGGGCAAATGCGGAAGAGCCGGAGCAGGCGGAGGCGCAACTAATGGCTGAACTGGTTGTAACAATGGGGGTGCATTAGCACCTTGTACATAGGGAGGAGGCAATCTCAATAAGTGAGACATCAAAGGGTCTTCCTCCGGATCCTTAGTTTTATCAGAAGGGGAAATAGGCAACACCGGATAGCATTTATCTATCGCCATACGATGCTGTCGCTCTGAAATTTCCATTTAATGATTAATCTCATTATCTTTAAACTGCTGGGCGGCCTGTATAATCGTCATACTTTGTGTTTTCTTATCTCGTTTTGCCTGTTTAATTTCTCTCTGTTTGGCTTCCTTACGCCAGAGGCGGAAAGAGTCAAACATTGCCGGCCGGTCTTTTCTTTTAAACAAAATTGCTTCCAAATTATCTAATATGTCAGGCTCAAAGCTACCATTCTGTGGCCACTGTAGAACACCATCGTTCTTTGTGTATCGGATCCATGCCTCATTAAAGGCAATGGGGCCAACACCATGTTTAGAATAAAGCTCATAAGTGGGAGTTCCAACCGGAGGAATTGGACAAGAGTCCTCCAGCCGGGAATCCCTATCACATCCAAAACAACAAAACTTTCTAAACTTACTCAGACCAGGCATCGTTATTTCACTGGACTGTTCACAAACATCTAGGGGTTAAATCAAATAATATAGCACAAACGTACTCACCCCTCGGTTTCGGCTTTTGCAATAGCCGAATCAAAGACCCAAATCAAAACAAAAATAGTGGGAGCTACCCACCAATACTTAACTTAGTGTCTTCTTACGCCAACAGAGGCCCGTCTAACGTCTCGCGATACCATACATCACCAAAAGGGGCCAAAGCAAGGCGGCAGTCAGGGCAGCAGTCGTCAGCAGCCGTCAGGAAACAGAAACCGCGCTGAAAAAGACCTTTGGACCACTTCGACATACAGGGGTCGCTTGACGTGGTTCGCGATTCCTCCAGAATTTTCTTGCGGGGTTCCTCACGACCCTCAGGCAAAATCACTACCTCTGAAGCCGCCTCACAGAGGGCACTAATTGAAGAACCAGGGCCTTATGGGCCTGGCGGCGCAGGGCACGCCTTAATCTCCTGAGTTCACCTGCTTTGTTGAACAGAGACACAGGACATTCTATTGAGCGTAGAAGATCAGGTTTATTAGCTGCAGCTAAGTACAGTTGTCCCAGAAGTACACTCAGTATGTTCTTAGGAGACTGCCACTTTACTCCGTGGCGCACAATCTTTTATAGCGCATAGATTCACCAAGAACACTCCCAATGCACACATGGTTATCCAATGAGAAGAGTTTGAAAACAAGATATAACCAATGAGAAAAGTTTGAAAACAAGATATCAGGTAACCCAAATAAACCTCTCTTCCAACTGTTTTTGTCACCCCTCCCCACAAGTTAATCAGTGGTAGTGTCTACAACTCAATTTGCAGGTGGCAGGACATATTTGTATGCTTTGGAGGACAGTTGTGAAATGAGAGAATACAAGTAGAGAATAGCGAAGGCCAGAAGATAAGATAAAGTCAGGAAAGAATGGTGTGAACCGACAGACAGTTGAGACAGGGTTTAGTCGAATCAGACGAGGATTAGTGGACTCAGCCAGTCCCTGACATCAGTCTCGTAAACAGAGGCAGAAGGTTATTTGACACGTCGCAGTAAGATCAGCAGAAAACTTCGTTCATTGTGCTGCATGAGTGAGGGCAACACAAAATGGCGGTGGAACACAACTGAATACAAGCAAGATCGAAAATCGAATTTCCTCACCAGGCCTATCTGTGAGAATGCTATTCACTGTGCCAAAAAAGCTTGGGAGGAGGATAGATGGCAGGAATTTAAACATGCATGTGATAGTAACAACTCCCAGCGGTTTTGGAACGTGATTAAATGGGGTAGGGAGGATTAGTACAGCCTCCGGAAAACCACGTCGACCCTGATGTGTGGGTTAGCCACTTTGCCACTCAATATGCTTGTGACAAAGCAAAGGATAGTCTACCATTTCCGACCCACCCCCTACCCTACCGACATGGTATTTGATGAGGCAGATGTTAGCTGCGCACTCAGAACACTAACAGGAGGTGGAGCCCCTGGGATAGACTCTGTTCCTGCTGATATTTTTCTGTATGATAGATCGAAATGGACCATCTATATACTAATACTCACTAATGCCATAGCCCAAGGAGCCCCTGCCCTATCCCAGACACTTGGTGGGGGGCAGAGACAATCCCCATATATAAAAAAGGAGATAAATCCTTGCCTGGTAACTACAGGCCAATAAGCATCATCGATTTGACACAAAAAGTGGTGGCCAGGCTTGCTCTGGCCAAGGTTCAGGCATAGATAGATGAAAACACCATTCTTACCCCCTTCCAGGCAGGTTATGGGCCCATATTAGCACAATTGATGAGGTCTCTCTCTTTGTCCTTATATATTGGTGGACAATAGTTCTCGGCAAGGACAGCATGTATGCTGTCTTTGTCGATCTTAAATCCGCTTTTGACCTGGTGTCACTGAATAAATTGTTGGAGGTCCTGAAGGAGATGGGGATGCCACTCAACTTACTTTTCTTGATTGCCCCCTTCATGAGGAAAATTACGCAGTAACACATTGGGGGGCGCTGGGAAATAAAACAGATCCTTTCCCTGTACGAAAGGGTGTCCGTCAAGGAAGTGTGCTGGCTCCCACATTGTTCTCCCTTTTCATAAAGGGAGTTGCAAACTTCCTTGCTGCCATCCACAATGATTGATGCACCTGTTCTAGCTGGAAGAAAGTTCCCCATTGTAATGTTTGCGGATAACATGCTGATAATCTCTAAAACCCTGTGTGGATTACAGCGTGCACTCCAACGTTATGAAGAGTTTTGTCTCCTACGAGGTCTAAAAATTAATGCCGCTAAGACGAAGTTCATGGAGTTCAATCAGCATAGATCTTTTAAGAGGAGAATGACGATGGACGGGATTCCCCTGGAGCAGTTTGATGCTTTTGTGTATCTGGGCACTAAACTGCAGAAGGACATTAGGTGGAAGCCACATATCGAAGTCAAAGCACTAAAACATTAGCAGTTAGCCAGCACCCTGAGAAAGGAATTTAAAACCTCCCTGACAAAGCGCCTTAGCCCGGTACTTCAAATTTATAATGGCAAAGTGGTGAGCTCAGTCCTTTACAGGGCTGAGCTGTGGGGCCTAGAGCACATGTCCCAGTTAACAATTGCCGAGAACACATTCTTGCGTGCGATAACCAGTCTCCTACAGAGCATACTCCCTAAGGAATGATCCAAGCAGAAAAGCCTTGACGTATCTTGCCAGGTTACGGCCAATCCTATACTGGCAAAGAATATGGCGTAAGCCGGAACTTGTTGCATGTGCAGAGGGCCTAAGGGATATTATTAGTTTGGATAAATTCCATAAAATCTTTTCAATATAATGAGCTTATCATACCTGTGGGATTTTGGATGTAATCTGGGCGGCCCAATATGGTTTTAAATGCCTATGAGACTGTCTGGATGTTATGTTTTTATCTTTATCACGTTCTGTAATGCACTATATAGTGAATACTTTGACTGTCTTTTCTCCATTTTGCACAGACATTTTAATCCAGATTTTAACCTTTGTATTGTTTTTTAATCTTTTATGTGCAATGCTTTTATGACTTGTATTGTCGAATAAAGGTTCTTTTGACTTTACTTGACTAAATTACCCCCATGCCATACTGTTTTTTCCTTTCACAGTTCTTTAGAGACATGGAGCCACTTTGTCTCTGTACTTAGTGAAAAGATTCTGACCAACATAGAAATTTCATGCACAGGTTAGAGAAGGGAGTGCCCGTCTATGAACTTTCACAAAGCTGGCTTCTATTTAATGGGTTCTCAAACAACATTACAAAACTATTTTTTGAGACACATTGTTATTTTCAATTCTTTGTTAGGTTTTAAAGAATATACACACGAAAGTCATATGTACTGTCCATAGACATTCTTCAAGATACACAGCAGTACACATGCACATAAGCACATTATACAAACTCAAATTGAATCAAAACAAATCATGTGATGTCTCGAAACAGTATTCCACCACCATTTCCCCTCCCTTTCCCCATAACGTCTGCCTATTGCCCATTAGTCTGGTAAGTGTAACATAATAACAAGAAAAGGAAGGTATAAAGAAAAGAGATACAAATAAAGGATACATATTTTGGAGTAATGTGTCTCATGGCCTACCCAGTTAGTAGTACACTTTCCTTGTGAAACAAAGTAATGGGAGGGATAATACATTGTGTTTTCAAAATCCCTGTCTGTACCATTAATTTGAGGCATGGAGACATGTGTGGTGTATTCCTCATCTCTCATCATCAGCCTTCAATACTACACACCATTGATACATTCCCATGATCCAGCGGTAATTACCTGGTAATTTCCCTAGTCAAAACCACATTACCTATGGTTTACCGCTGTAAAGGGTGAAAAATTATGGGTCTTTTGATGACCGTGTTTCACCAAACAGGAGACTTTACATATATATGGAAATTAAATGCAAACAATATTAGAGGCAATAATGAGAGTGGTGAGTTATTTTAAAGGGTTTTATTTTAAGTCAAAAGTTAAGGTTCTCTGACTCTTTATTCATTAGTCAAATATCAATCAGGTTCAGAATTGAAAAAATAGGAAAAATTGCATTAATACAGAACATATTACAGTCTGCATATAAGCATCACATATAGGAAGGGAAATGTGGTGCAAATTGTCAGTCAAAACTCTTAAAGAGTTTCTAAGAAAAAGAGTAAGACTTACAAGGTTAATCAATAATTAATAATGGCAATAATATCCCATAAAGAGAAATAAATCCAGTTTTGCACCTAAAATCTAAATCTGTTCTGATCCTTTCAGCTCTTTCCCTCTGCCTCTGCTTCGCTGTGCTAGTCTGTGTCTCTGTCTCAAGCTGCACCATAGCCCCCACAGAATGCAGCCCCTCCCTGTCTCTGTGTCCAGCACAGAAACTAGGCCTGGCCCTCAGAAAAAATTGAAAAAGAAGAGAGAGGAAAAAAGCAAGGCACTCCTCCCACTTGTAAGCCATATTTCAAGTAAAAGTTCACGTACTCAGTCCTCATAGCTGGTCCAATCAGAACTTCAAGACAGATCATCTCCCCATGGGGTGACTGGATACATCATTAATCAGGCTTGTTCCTGTTCAAATTTCAGTCTTGTGATTTATGAAAAAAAGTGTGTTCTTCTCTCCACGTTTAAACAAGCTACAAAAATATGCAACATTGGGAAGGTCAAAGGAAACTGTAGGCAGGATTTTTTTAAAGAGCCCTTTCATTGAAAGTTGCTAGCAAAGAGGAGCACATTCCAAACTAATGTTTCAAGGGCAAACTGCAGTTAGCTGAGTCCACTAAAGCAAACTAAAATCACGTGGTTTTCTACACTGTGAAACACAATTTCAGCACATTTCTACTCTTGCAAAAATACATGATGCCATTTTAAAAGTACAAATACATTTTCTAAATTAATGTGCATTCTATAGTGAGATTACATATGGATTAATCACATATAAGCATGGCTGTTCAACTAATTGAGCATGTTTTCACATGAAAGCATCTCCAAACTGAAGCATTCTGATCAGGCCTATGTTTTCAACTTGCTTGCACCGCAATCTGCGTGCCATTTTAGAATTCATGTCTGCAGCTTTTTGTCATATAATTATGCATACATTTTATAAGTGAAATCTAAACTTCATCAATACCATGCCAGGTTAAACATGATCACCTAAGCAAAGAAGTTTATAAACATGAACCGTAATTGATGAACTATAATTACTGGGTGTATGATGAGGACAAAGAAATTTGTGCTTTCAGTACTAATAACGGTCTTAGGTACTTTTAGCGTTTAGTGAATCTTTCACTGTATTAGTCTCCAATCAAGGACCGTATGGGTGTTGTGATTTCCCACCATTCCAAGTAGGCTCACCCTTTGTTTTAAAAATCTGCCCCATATTCCTTGAAACTGTGACAGCCAATCCTTCAGTTTGTATATCAGCCTCTCAAACACAGCCATTTCATGCACATAATCAAACCAGTTTCACAATGTAGGTACTGGGAATGTGTTTCGGTACCATAAAATCCCAGTTTTCATCACTGCTAGTTCTGTGGAAAGCCAACACACAGGGCCTGATTCCGATGTTATGCGGAAGAGCTTCTGGGGTCTTGTGGGGCTCAGTCGATCCACCCAATGTCACGTCAGAAGCGGTCACTCCGACTGCTGGAATATAATGCATTGGAATACATGGCTTACCATCTGAAGGGGTTCTTCTGCCTCCAACAGGAAATTCAGACAGTGCGGCTCTCGTAAAGGACAAATATGGAGTTGATCGGAGCGCGGTCCAACCCCACAACTGCACGCCCAATTACAATGCTTATTTCCGGCTTGTCGTCTGTGTCGGTCCTAGCATCCCATCAGAGCTGGCAGAAAGGGAAGCTTATAAGGCTGAAACTCACCACTTCACACTTTCACACTTCCTGTGCAGCTATGGAGCCCATCACACACATCATACCCCTCTGTACCTACTTGCTAACTAGCAAAATCAAAAACTTCGCAGACGTCACCACCTGCAAGTAACACACCTACCCATACACATTAAAGTGACCACAAAGCCAAGGTGCACCAATGTGAAACTGCTTTGTAGCATGGTGATCATGAGAAAGGAGGGAATCTCAGAACCGGGTTACCAGACTCTGATCAGAAAATACAGGGACAGACCCAACATAAAGGTAAGGTCATAAATGTGCATAGACACATGTGTATATATATAAATATATATATATATATATATATATATATATATATATATATATATATATATATATATATATATATATGTATATATATGTATATACATATATATATATATATATATATATATATATATATATATATATATATATATATATATATATATATATATATATATATATATATATATATATATATATATATATATATATATATATATATATATATATATCAATGATCCTTGCCTTAACTCCTTCGTATTGCCGGAAAGCAAGAGCAGACCCAGATTCATCAATAGTGATGTTTATTTAGTTCACCACCATGTCGCCATGACGCGTTTCAGTCGGAAACTCCGACCTTGCTCACACAACAGAGCATGAGCGGCATGTCTCTTTAAATAGTGCAAAAAATCAGCAAAATACAAACATAGAAGAGGTACTACATATGATGGCATTACAAGTATGCATAGCGTTAAATGTAAACACATTTTAAAAATGTGTTTGGGCTTAAATGCCTCTGGATGTTTTGTAAATGTGACAGGTTAGAATTAGCATCATAAAGTTAGATATCAGCCAACATATAATTCATGGAATAAATTCAGATGGATTAAAATGAAGCTTTTGTGTTCCTGATAATGATAATCAAACCTAATTGGCACAATAGATTATTGGCAGACGCAGGGACAGGGTCAATATACTGGTGTGACTGCTCAGGCCTAGTTTCAGATAATATGCGGGTGGTCTTTGCGCTAAGCTGATGGAGCACGTACCTCTGGCCAGTCAGATATTGAACTGGAGCAACCTTCTTTTCACCATCGACCTGTCACCATACTGAGGGTGTACAGGCCATTGCCCAGAACGTTATTGAGGGTATTTTAAACTGTTTCACTTTATTTTCTCATGCACTCTGTTTTAAGAATCTGGTCCTGACGAAGCGCCACCGACCTTTTGGGCGAAAGAGGCGCGAAACATGTTGACCTTTGATCCCTGGGCATAAAGTACCTTTAGGGTTACAACTTTTTTAGCAGTCTAATTCTGCTCAGGGTACATCTATATAATTCGCTGCATGATGACCCGCCATGTTTTCACTAATTTGCACGCACCTTTTTTACTTTTTACCCTCTTCATAGAACCCACTCCCCACACACCCACATGCACCATCCGGCGGTTCTTAAAAGATCTCCGTCAAAGTGACCCTTCGGGGGCCCGTAGGGTATTGCAGCGCCGGCCCTACGAGGAGCAACCGCCCGATGATGAAGCATGACACCCTTTGGGGTGTGTGAGGGCAACAGAGGACATAGAGTGGTCTTCCATTTACCTGAGTGGGTCTTCTAACTAGGATTCTTTTCACTCTCTTTTTTTCTTTTGCAGGGCCCGGGTGACTTTTTGCACCTGCCCGTAGGAACTTTGTCCTCCTGGTGATACACATAAATGCGCAAAGACACATGTCATTTGAGATGTCATCAGTGATGTCATGAATGATGTCACTGATAATGTCATGAGTGATGTAATATGTGACGTCATCAGCAGTGCATTGCGGGCGCGCGAGTTATAGTTAGCTGAACTAACTATAACGGGGGAATTTCAATGGTTTTGTACAAGTGAAACGTCCAGCTAACTATAACACCCCTGAAACCTATGGTTTTTTCAGTGAATTTCTGAGGTTTTTTAAATGCTAATTTCTAACTATGCCTACAGAGATAGGACATGTGAAGAAAGAAGAAAAAATGCACAGAAAGAAAAAAAAGAAGTGCAGAAAGAAGCAACAGAAGTCCTCAAAGACGAAGAAAAGTGCAGGAAGAAGGATAATGTGCAGAAAGAACAAAAAGAAGAGCAGAAAGAAGCCTTGTTGCAAAATCATCCTGTACCCTCAACTTTTTCAGACGGATACTGGTGGTAACTGAGTCTGACTAACCAGTCCTAGAGCCAGTGCTATGTTAAAAGACACTTAGAATACAGTGAAAACACCTACATACACTAGGGAACATTATGCGTTGGGGTCCCCCTGTGATTAGCATGACCTCCTCTGTTAGCTCCTAGTATATAATAGGGCAGGGGGATTAAAACTACCTCTTAAAACAGGCCACAGGGCGTTTTTGCACACGTTAACTCAGGCCCCGTCCCCTCCCTTCACCACTGTGTAAACACGCCCTGTGTCCATTTTTAGTTGGGAGATGAAGTTCATTTGAATCCTGAGGGTCCCTAGGGTCCAACTAGCCCACTAGGTACCTCCAGTAAGTGCTACAGAGCTGCGTTGCAGAGAGGTGTAAAAAGTGGCACGGCCTGGACCACCTCTCTGCAATGCAGCTCAGTGGTGCTTACTGGAAGCACTTGGTGGGCTAGTTAGCCCCCAGGGGCCCTCAGTATTGAAGGGAAATGATATCCCCAATTTAAAACGTGCCATAGTGCGTGTTTGCACACGTCACCTCAGGCCCCGTCCCCTCCCATCACCACTGTGTAAACGCGCCCTGTGGCTGTTCTAAGTTGAGAGATTAAGTCCCCTTGAATCCTAAGGATCCCTAGGGTCAAACTAGACCACTAGGTACCTCCAGTAAGCGCCACAGAGCTGCGTTGCAGAGATGTGTAAAAAGGGGCTTGGCCTCAGAACACCTGTGTGCAGCGCAGCTCCCTGGCGCATACTGGAGATGCCTGTTGGGCTAGTTGGCCCTCAGGGACCCTCAGTATTGAGGAGGAATTAATTCCCCAACTTACAATTTGCCAGGGGGCGCGTTTGCAGAGTGCTACAAGGAGGGGG